>NC_044038.1:13779809-14108576 GCF_901765095.1 Microcaecilia unicolor | reverse complement strand
CGAGAGCCGCAGGCAGGTCAAGTTTTCAGGATATCCACAATGAATATGCAGGAGATAGATTTGCAAGCACTGCCTCCATGGTATGCAAATCTATCTCATGCATATTCATTGTGGATATCCTGAAAACCTGACCTGCCTGCGGCTCTCGAGGACCGGAGTTGCCTACCCCTTCTCCAGGGTATACAAGTTCAGGTCAGCAAGTCTCTCCTCATACGTCTTGTAACGCAAATCCCATACTGTTCTCGTAGCTTTTCTTTGTACCGCTTCAATTCTTTTTACATCCTTAGTAAGATACGGCCTCCAAAACTGAACACAATACTCCAGGTGGGGCCTCACCAACGACTTATACAGGGGCATCAACACCTCCTGCTGGCCACACCTCTCTCTATACAGCCTAGCAACCTTCTAGCTACGGCCACCGCCTTATCACACTGTTTTGTCGCCTTCAGATCCTCAGATACTATCACCCCAAGATCCCGCTCCCCGTCCATACCTATCAGACTCTCCCCACCTAACACATACATCTCCCGTGGATTTCTACTCCCTAAGTGCATCACTTTGCATTTCTTCGCTTTAATGGTGCCTGAATGCAACAGGGATGCACATATTTACAGTATTCTATAATAAATGTGCATTAGTAAAATCCCCGCAGTTACCTAATACTGTAGCAGGCTAGTTGCCACCTGGACAGTTCCAACCCACCAATTCCTGCCTGGACAATTCCCTCCAAGGACTTTTCCCCAGGGTGGACAGTTTCCTCCTAGGACTATTTCTTACTGGCATGTAGTTTTTGTTGTTGTTTTTTTTTTTTCTTGTGTTGGTGGTCTGTTGGTTTGTTTTTTTCTTATGTATCATATTTTTTATGAGAAGTGTTGCTGTGTGACGTGGATGTGTTGGTAATATTTTGTGTAAGTTTATATAAAAATAATATTTTGTGCTCTTTATTAATTTGGATTTTGGTTTATTTTAATTTTTTTTGTATGATTGGGGGGGGGGGGGCATTGCCCCGCCAAACAATATGGAAGGGGTAAGGGACAGAGGAAAATTTCAGACTGTGATGCTTCATGATTGTTAAGGCTGGGAATTGTCCTCCCTGGAGCGGTGGGAATTGTCCTAGATGGTAATTTTCCAGATGGGAACTGGTGAGTGGGAACTGACCTAGAACCGCATAGTACACATTATGCAAGATAGTCACATTAAAAATAGGAAGAATACGTAGAAGGATGAAATGCAGTCCCTTGAATGGTTTTGTCACTATAGAATAAATTCCCTTATCGAAAGCCAGATCTGCTTGCTGCCTTCCTTCTTGGTCGTCCCTACTGCATTTCTTCCTCTCAAGTAGCCACATGCTTAGGCAGCATACCACCATACATGCACCTAAATGTGCACCTCCACACATATATGCTAATATTCTAAACATGCACGCACTGCCAGTATGGTGCGTAGACCAATTACTGTCATTTCCACACATGTACATTTGCATAAGTGCAAGAATGACTAGAATATTGGCATTATATCTAGACAGCTCTTTATTACCCCTAGAGTGGTAAAATATTTCTCTTGTTGATACACTGTCTTCGTTTGGATTCCAGGGCTCTGTTCTTTCCTGGTTCTCCTCCTACCTCTCGCTTCGCACCTTTAGTGTACACTCTGGTGGATTCTCTTCCGCTTCTATCCCTCTACCAATCGGTGTACCTCAGGGTTCTGTTCTCGGTCCTCTCCTGTTCTCTATCAACACTTCGTCCCTTGGCTCTCTGATATCATCCCATGGCTTTCAATACCATCTCTATGCTGATGACTCCCAAATCTACCTCTCCACCCCCGAAATCTCAACCAGCATCCAGACCAAAGTTTCAGCCTGCCTGTCTGATATTGCTGCCTGGCTGTCTCAATGTCATTTGAAACTTAACATGGCCAAAACCGAGCTTCTCATCTTTTCCTCTAAGCCTACCTCTCCTCTCCCCCCTTTCTCTATTTCTGTGGATGGCACTCTCATTCTCCCTGTCTGTCTTTTTGTGTATGGTGTACAGCGCTGCGTATGCCTTCTAGCGCTGTAGAAATGATAAATAGTAGTAGTAGTAGTAGATACCCGCACAATCTCATTCCAACAATTTTTTTCATTCTGCGATATGGTGTTGCATTTTGAAGACGTTGGATCACTTACTAGAGAGTTAGTGGCATTAAATGGTTGTTTGAAATATAAGGTTTTTAAATGATATGTTCTGAAGCAGAGATTTATCTCTTTGGAAATCAAAAAGGAACCAACTAGTTTGGGATTGTTCATGTTTTTGCCATGGTCTGGATTAGTACAGTTGTTGAAGTGGATTTTAAACTTAATGGTTTTCTTTGAACCAAGTTAATACTTTGAGTCTTTGTAGATTCCTCCTTCAAGAACTATATTGAAGCTACATGTGATGGACTCAAGGGAAGTGAGTCAGGCACCGGCTATGGCAGGCGAGTCACTTGGTCTAAGCACAGCGCTAGGCAAAGTACTAGGCAAGGCAGGTGGGACTTCACTGCAGACAAGAAGGCAGGTTCTTGACTGACAAGGCTAGGCGAGACAAGACAGACAGGGCTAGGCAAGACAAGACAAGCAAGACAGAACTGCACTAGACAGACAGGGCAGGAACTGGTCCCAGATGAGGCAAGTCAAACAGGGCTAGAACTGGATCCAGACAAGGCAAACGAGGCCTAAACTGGATCCAGACAAGGTAGGGCAAGAACTGGGTCCAGACAAGACAGACAGAACTGAAGCAAGAAACACAGCAGGCAAAGCATGAACTAGGAGACAAGCAAGGCTGGACAATGCAAGGCTGGAACTTGAAGACAAGGCACAGCTGGAACTTGGAGACAAATCATGGCCAAAGCTGAAGACAAAGCACAGCTGGAATCTGAAGACAAAGCACGGCTGGAACCTGGAGACACAGGCAAGGCTGGAACTCGAAGACAAGGATTTGAAGACATACAAAGAGACCTGAAGACCTTTTGTGAAGGCCCAGAAGGAAGTCAGGCAGGCACTGCCCTCTAATACCCCCAAGGCCAGAAGTGGACCCTCCAGGTCACCCAGAACTCCTGCTCGCTGCCCTATTACGGGCAGGCCTTCGGTGCATGCATTCTAGATGCCGAGAACTCAGGAGCAGCACAAGATCCGACGAATATCACCAGACACCGGGAGCAGCCACACCAGCAGCCTGCCAGGCCCCAAGCACCGTGGGAGCTGCCAAAATGGGAAAAGGGTGCGTCAGGGCAGGAGGCATGGCAGAGCTATGACACTGCAGTTCCAAGCTATTTGAAAGCCTCCTGACAGTGAGACTGATGTACTGAGTTGTAGGATATTCTGCAGATTAGCAGCTCATTTTTAAGAAGTTTCCTATTTCTAATATATATATATTTGCCATGATGCATCCTGATTTCATTGTCTGCAGCTGAATCTGAGAGTGCCTGGAATTACTGATTAAAATTGTCTCCTTTTTTTTTTTTCACTCACTGTCTATCACATTCAGAAATAGAACTCACCCACCAAAAGGTGAGATTTGTCAAAACAGTCATGGGTTCTAAATTTTGTTACAAATAAATAGTAAATAAAGGTTAATTCTGGGCAGCTCAGACAAGATTACTTGCTATGCAGGGGTCAAATCTAAAAGCACTGTAGGCATCTAATGAATCAACATTTACTGACTCATGGTGAGTAATACTGACTTTTAAATCCCATCAAACTTGACAGTATGAGCTTGTTAAAATTTCCCAGTCAACGACCGGCAGCTAATATAAACAGAGATGCTTTAATCAGTGGGAAGATATCACTGTAAATGTTCCTGTGGGAGAGGACCAGAGAGAACGCACTTTATGATACTGCAAGTCGATTGAAATTTATTAGATCCAGTAGTAGAACTGCGCCAGAACTGGACGTGAATATAGGAAAACATTTGGAAAATATCACAGTATGCTTCTTTTCCCTGACAGAATAATCCAAAATATTTCAGCTGGATGAGATGCATTACTGTAACTCCTCCTGCCCTTTGCCCAGTCACCTATGCCTGTACTTGTCATTCCTGGTGCTGAAGCCTAGCTTAGCACAAAACAGCTCACAATTATTCTATCCATATTTTTTGTATGTAATACAAATACAGTCAACCTGCAATTCAATGGGGGGGGGGGGGGGGGGGGGGGGGGAAGGTGTCCATAACTGCCGACTGTCCATAGTTCCCAGGGGACATCTAAATAATATTAATAAATGCAAAAATTTGGAGCCAATGGGTATTCGTACCTCACTTTCTTTGGAAAAAATCCAACCCAAAACAGTTCACAGAACATAATAACAGTACAATAAATAACAATACAGCATAGAAATATTTCAAAAAGTACAATATCAAAGCAGAATTCAAATAGACAGGGCCAGCTTAGCCATTAGGCACCCTAGGCAGTTGCCTAGGGAAGCAGCTGCTGGGGTGCAGCCAAGAGCAGCTGCAAGAAAACAATAGGTTCTAACAGCCACACAAACTGAAAGAGCTATCAGTATATACTTTTAACACTTTTTACAGGATCATTTTACGCGGTGATCATAATTATTAAAATGTAATTATAAAAATCTCAAGGAAAAAGGGAGTCTAGGTGGCCTAATTTGAGGGGGTGCAAGGCTAAAGGTTTGCCTAGGGCACCTAATACCCTTGCACTAGCCCTGCAAGTATACAAGTTTAATTAAAAACAGGTCATTGTGGTGTCTACAGTCAAATACTGCTTTTCTTATTGTCCAATCAGTCCAGTCCAGATTCTTGGGTTTGTGCTGTCCTCCAGGAGGTGGAGACTGAGGGCTGCTGAGCTGTTCTGTTTGTGAGGGAGCAAAATTTGGCTACCACAGTGGCAGGAAAATGCCAACAGTATGAGGAAAAAGCCTTAGTTTATTTTTCTGTCATTGCCAAAGAACTCTTCTTCCTCCAGCCGAGCACAATTGATGTGACTGAGGTGATGGCAGACCCAGTTTTGGCAGGAACTGCTGCCATGTTTGCAGCACCCACTGCAAAATGTTAGCGGCAGGGATTTCAGTGTCCCATCCTCAGTAAGTAGTGCTTTGCCATCCCAAGTGCCTGGAATGGTCTGGTCTGGTAGAATGATAAGGAAGGGTAAATTAGTTCTTACCTCCTAATTTTCTTTCCTTGAATCCCTCCAGACCAGTCCAGGACCCACCCATGGTTCTTAGCATCCGTTTTCTATCTCCTGAAGCGCAAAGATTTTGATTATGGCTAGTATTTTATTCTTGTTGAATCTTTAATCTAGAACGCTTTAGCCTTCATTAATGGTTTTCTGTTAAGTGGTTCATTAGTTTCTAGGATAGTTTTTCCTTTTAAATTGCCTTTGCTCTTCTGTTTTATTATGATAAATACTGACTGGCCAGGGGTTGCACAGGGTTCTTAAATGTTGACATCAGAGCTCAGTGGTTCTCAGTCTCCACCTGCTGGCAAAACAACACAACCCATGTGTGGGAAAGCGCAGGGTACAAATGTAATAAATAATAATAATATTCCCGACAGTGTCACAGTCACCTATTAACGATACCAGTTTGGCATTTGGGGAGCCAAAAACCACTGAGGGATTAAGGGGACAATCCCTCCAGTGGGGTGCTGCTCAACCTATAGAACTTTGTAAGTCTAAGGGCCCCTTTTACCAAACTGCGGCAAAAGGGGGGGGACCTCTGCTGGCGTCAGCGTGTGTTTTTGGCATGCGCCGAGGCCCCCTTTTACCGCATCCGGGTAAAAGGTAGGTCTTTCTTTTCTACGGGAAATGGCCATTCAGCAAGTAAAGCACTTGCCGTGTGGCCATTTTAGAGGGACGGAGCCCTTACCGCCACTCATAGTAAACATAGTAACATAGTAGATGACGGCAGAAAAAGACCTGCACAGTCCATCCAGTCTGCCCAAGAAGATAAATTCATATGTGCTACTTTTTTATTTGTACTGTTCTCTTCAGGGCACAGACCGTATAAGTCTGGCCAGCCCTATCCCCGCCTCCCAACCACCAACCCCGCCTCCCACCACCAGCTCTGGCACAGACTGTATAAGTCTGCCCAGCACTATCCTCGCCTCCCAACTACCAGTCCCGCCTCCCACCAGCAGCTCTGGCACAGACCGTATAAGTCTGCCCAGCACTATCCCTGCCTCCCACCACCGGCTCTGGCACAGACCGTATAAGTCTGCCCAGCACTATCCCAGATGCCCAACCACCAGCCCCGGCACAGACCGTATATGTCTGCCCAGCACTATCCCCGCCTCCCAACTACCAGTCCCGCCTCCCACCACCAGCTCTGGCACAGACCGTATAAGTCTGCCCAGCACTATCCCCGCTGCCCAACCACCAGCCCCGGCACAGACCGTATAAGTCTGCCCAGCACTAGTCCCGCCTCCCAACCACCAGCCCCGGCACAGACCGTATAAGTCTGCCCAGCACTAGCCCCTCCTCCCAACCACCAGCCCTGGCACAGACCGTATAAGTCTGCCCAGCACTAGCCCCGCCTCCCAACCACCAGCTCTGCCACCCATTCTAGGCTAAGCTCCTGAGGATCCCTTCCTTCTGCACAGGATTCCTTTATGTTTATCCCACGCATGTTTGAATTCCGTTACCGTTTTCATCTCCACCACCTCCCGCGGGAGGGCATTCCAAGCATCCACCACCCTCTCCGTGAAAAAATACTTCCCGACATTCTTCTTGAGTCTGCCCCCCTTCAATCTCATTTCATGCCCTCTCGTTCTACCGCCTACCCATCTCCGGAAAAGGTTTGCTTGCGGATTAATACCTTTCAAATATTTGAACGTCTGTATCATATCACCCCTGTTCCTCTTTTCCTCCAGGGTATACATGTTCAGGTCCGCAAGTCTCTCCTCATACGTCTTGTAACACAAATCCCATACCATCCTCGTAGCTTTTCTGCCCGATTACCGCCAGGTACGCACCGGCACTATAAAAATAAATATATTTTTTTAGCACCAGTTATGACGGCGCTGGGGGTGGGAACTACCACCCAGCGATAGTTCCTTTTGTAGCGAGCAGTAAGCCCACGTTGGGTTTAACTGCCGCTATGTAAAAGGGGGCCCTAAGTGCTTTGAAAATGAGTCCCTTATGTACAAGCGGCAAACTGACAAGAGAGGCTTGTGCAGGGTGAAAGCAGGGGTAAACCAGACAGAAAACTGATTTTTATTCCTTTGGATAAAGAATATCCAAAAACAAATGCTCATTAGTTGGCTCCATACCAAAATCAGTAAAAGTGATCATGTTTTATTTAATCAGATAAGAAATATCTATTAATTTAAAAAAAAAACCCAGCCTATTCCAGTTCTAAAGGAATTTTTAATTGAGGAAAACTTGACTTCATCTCATTTGAAAATGGCATAAATTTGTCTGACATTTAAAACCTTCATATTAGTGTGACAGTTTTCCACTTAATGTAGCATTATTATTTTGTTTATGTATTTATAAAATTTATAGGCCACACATCCAGTAAAATCTTATCCGAGAGGTTTGCAAAACTACAAGCATTACAGATAAAACAGAAAACATTAAGCTGGGGCTGCTAACACATTTAAATATTGATTCATTTTAAAACTAGTAAAAAAAGGCTCGTTTCTGACACAAATGAAACGGGCGCTAGCAAGGTTTTCCTCGGCTCTCCTACAGCCACCCATGTCCAGCGACCCTCCTCTCCCCCTGCAGCCACCCATGTCCAGCTACCCTTCTCTCCCCCTGCGCCCACTGCAGCCACCCATGTGCAGCAAACCTCCTCTCTCCCCTGCCCCCCCCATCCTGCCACCCATGTCCAGTGACCCTCCTCTCCCCCTGCGCCCACTGCAGCCACCCATGTCCAGTGAACCTCCTCTCTCCTCTGCCTCCCCTCCAGCGACCCTCCTCTCTCCCCTGCCCCCCTCCAGCCACCCATGTCCAGCGACCCTCCTCTGGACATGGATCAGCTGTGAGGCATGTTTTTTTTTTCTCCCGGGTTCTGAAGTTGACATCATAATGGCTACGGTGATGTCAGCCTGATCTACGGAGCCTAGCAGACCAACTCGGAATGAGCCACGGTCCCAGGCAAGTCACAACATTGGAGGTGAGAATTATTATATAGGATTTTACCCTGAACATCACACTGTACTTAGGGGCACTTTTACTAAGCCACATGGAGGGGCATAATCGAACGGAAACGCCTATCTCCATGGGCGTTTATCTCCGAGAACGGGTCTGTGAAGGGGCGGACCAAACCGTATGTTCGAAAAACATGAGCGTTTATCTTTTTTTGAGCTGGGCGTTTTTGTTTTTCAGTGATAATGGAAACTGAAAGTGCCTCGTGGGAGGGGCCAGGATTCGTACTGCACTGGTCGCCCTCACGTGCCAGGACACCAACCGGGCACCCTAGGGGGCACTTTTACAAAAAAAAAAAAAAAGGTAAAACAGCTCCCAGATGCATAGCACCCTTCCCTTGGGTGTTGAGCCCCCCAAATCCCCCTCAAAAGCCACTGCCCACAAGTCTACACCATTACTATAGCCCTAAGGGGTGAAGGGGGCATCTACATGTGGGTACAGTGGGTTTGGGGGGCGGTTTGGAGGGCTCCCATTTACCAGCACAAGTGTAACAGGTGGGTGGGGGGGGGATGGGCCTGGGTCCACCTGCCTGAAGTCCACTGCACCCCCTAATAACTGCTCCAGTGACCTGCATACTGCTGCCAGGGAGGTGGGTATGAGATTTGAGGGTGAAAATAAAAAGTTGTGAAACGGCATATTTTGTGGTGGGAGGGGGTTTGTGACCACTGGGGGAATCAGGGGAGGTCATCCCCGATTCCCTCCAGTGGTCATCTGGTCATTTAGGGCACTTTTTGGGGCCTTATTCGTGGAAAAACAGGGTCCAGGAAACGTGCCCTAAATTCTCGCTAAAAACGCATATTTTTTTCTCATTATCGGCGAAAGGCGCCCATCTCTGATCGGCCGATAACCACACCCCAGTTCTGCCTTCACCACGCCTTCGACACGCCCCCATCAACTTTGTCCGCATCCGCGACGGAGTGCAGTTGAAAACGTCCAAATTCGGCTTTCGATTATACCGCTTTATTCGTTTTTGTGAGATAAACGTCTATCTCCCGATTTGGTCACAATATAGGCGTTTTTCTCTTTCGATTATAAGCAGGATAGGCACCTACATGCATCCAACACATGTCAATTTTGAGTTACTGCCCGGCTACCACGTGGCCCTTGCGGTAATTTCATTTTTGACGCGCGTCCGCTATGCACGCCGGAAATTTTTTATTTTGTGGTGTGTGGCAGAAACCAGGCAATAATCATCATTCTACGCATGTAGACCATTACAGCGTGAGACCATACCGCTAAGTCAATGGCTGGCGGTAAGGTCTGAGACCCAAAATGGACGCGTGGCAATTTTCATTTTGCCGGATGTCCATTTTCGGCAAAAATTTTAAAAATGCAATCTTTACAGGTGTGCTGAAAAATGATTCTTTATGCACCCAAACACGTGTCTACACTACCGCAGGCCATTTTTCAGCGCACCTTAGTAAAAGGGCCACAGAGGTACTTTAAAAAGACCAGTTGTCTGCATTCATACGACTTCATGAGGGTCACTTCCATATCACCAAGCTGTCAGCACATGGTCAAGTGAAGTGGAAGCATTCCTTAGACACATGAACCCCTTTTTGGCCCAATGAACACAGGCAGGTTACTAAAAATAGTTTTTAGGATTGTTTATGGAGCTCAGGGTCAGGACCAGCAAAGCTGCACACACACCACACTACTGTCACCCAATAAGGAAGTCCAGGCCGGCATTTGTAAACTCCAACCAAATATTTACTCAACTTGAGTGATGCAAAATATGAACAAACCACTTCTTTGAGGAACTATTTACAGTATTCAGTATAAACTTTTGTCCAAAGGGTGGTATGAAAACAGCAATGCTTACGTTACTTCGACAGAAGTTAGCTGACCCTCAGGTTCATTAGAAGTTTGCTATAGAGAAGCTGTTACTGGTTCTTACTCTCTTTCTGGGATTCAGATCGAGAAGGGGTTGCTGTAAGGTACTTGGATATTTTCCCTCAGGAAGCTGAGCTCTTTCAGCCTTCAGATACACAGTCCTGGTAGAGTCTTTCTTCCTTACTGGGAACACCCTACTGGGTTCTCTGGCTCAGAGACACTCCTGGATAGATGGTTCTCCCATTGCTCCTTTCCTTAATTTCTCCTCTTGAAGGTAGTGTGGAGATCTGATCCCTGTTCCAAATTCTCCTTGTACTCAGCCCAGCAGCTTCATAGGTTTTGCCACTTATCTCCCCTCTTCCTTCCTTCCCCTATGCACTGGCTGTGTTCGTCACAAGCTTGTCCTTGTATTTATGGTGCAGTGGCCAGGGGAGCAGAAAACCAAAGACACGGCCCTTCCCTTGGACTGGGGTTTTTTATTCCCTCTTCAATTTCCCTCCATGGTGTCTCCTCCTACCTCCTGCCTCGCCTCACCCCATGCTTGGAATAAACTCCCTGAGCCCATACGCCATGCCCCCTCCCTGCCCATCTTCAAATCCTTGCTCAAAGCCCACCTCTTCAATGTCGCTTTCAGCAAATCTAGACTGTCCCAACTTGACATTGTGTCCTTTAGATTGTAAGCTCCTTTGAGCAGGGACTGTCCTTCTTTGTTAATTGTACAGCGCTGCGCAACCCTGGTAGCACTTTAGAAATGTTAAATAGTAGTAGTAGTAGTAGTATGTGGGCCTTGGGGGGGGCCTGGGCTCCCGTAGATTTGGCCATGGATCCCCCCTCCCGCCGCCAACCCGCCGTCGCCTGCCTTTGCTGGCGGGGGACCCCAACCCCCGCCAGCTGAGGTCCTCTTCTCGCAAAAGGCTTCCTTCTGTTTCTGACGTCCTTCACGTAAAGCGGCGGGAGTGGGGTCAAGAGGGTCGGTGGCAGGAGGGGGGCAAAGTCGGCAATGGCGGAGGGGGGGTCAGCGGCGCCGGGGGTGTGTGTGTACTAAAATGTGCCCCCTCACCTCGGGCTCTGGACCCCCCTCCTGCCGAAGTCTGGCTACGCCCCTGCCTCCTACTGCTGTTACTGACCAGAAGTTCTTTCTATAACAGGGATTCTTAACTTTTTTTTTTTTGTTTCTGTACCCCTTTAATTGATCAATGGAACCTTCACACCCCCATCCTAAACCACATATCGCTAAAGTAACAGTAGTGCACAGTTATACTACCAATCACTGCCCTAATAACGGCCTTCACTCTGTCTAGAAAGTTTCAATGCATTGCTTCAGATTTCAAGATCCTTCTCCGCACCCATTTGACCTTTTCCCACACTCTTTGCAGATGTGAGCACCACTGGTTAAGAAGCCCTGTTCTAGTAACAGCATGAGCTTTATTTATTTATTTATTTATTTATTTATTTGAACTAGCCATTAGTCCTTTAGAAGTCACACAGTAGAGGCAGGGAGATTACCGTTTCTAACCGGCGGAATCTGTTTGCCCTCTATACATGGGAATGTTATTGTTCAGGGATATGGAAAGTGGTGTTTTACCCCAGTGTTCCTCATTGTAAGGGCCAGGGGACCCTAAGTTCAGCCCCTGACACTCACCTCAATAAATCCTCTCCCATCTTTCCTTGGAGGCTTTCTGCCAGTGCCACATCCAGATCAAATCATCTGTTTTCTTCTAGCACCGCTCTCAATGAATTTAAGCCGCTTAGTGGGCAATATCTCACACGGTTCTCGCTAGGCTATTGGAACAATATGGGAATTCAAATAGCACATACAGCAGCTGAACTCAGAAGAAGTGCTGGTGTCAGATGAAAACAGAGTATCTGTTGCAAGCCAGCAGCAAGCCTCTGGAGAAATTGAGGTGGAAGTAAAAAAAAATAGTGAAAGAGCTGGCTCAGATTCGATAAGAATAGGGACAGAACAGTGAAGTTTGGGAGATGGAGGGTAGAGGTAAGACTGGGTCCGATGGGGTTGGGGGAGACTATGCACTCGGGGGAAGAAAATGTACGGGTAGAGTCGCTGGGGAGAAAGAATGTGCCAGGAGGAGAATGTGTTAGGGAAAACAGAGGAAGATTATGTGAAGAAGATCAGCAGGAGGGGAGGGGAAGAGAGAATGCAGGATGAAGATGGGTTGAAGGAAAGAGATTAGCAGGAGATGAGCTGAGATGAAGAGAGAGAGAATGAGAGAAGCTGGTCTTTGTTTTAGTTTCTCTGATTGCGCTTGCCTGGATTCATCATTAAAGGTCAGACTACCCATTGCCCAGGGCACACTGCAGTTTTGAGCCAAAGTGGCACCTGCTTGAAAAATAACCAGTACAGAGAATCACCTTAGTCCTTGCCTTGATGATAACTGTAGTGATTCAGCTCCATTCGATGCCATTAACTGAATTGTCTCATTCGAGAAAGATAAAGGGATCTTGTTTTATTTGAAAATATTGTAGCCATCCCCTCTCACCTCCCTGTCTTTGCCTACGGTGACATTCCTGCATCTCATTTCCAAGGGCATCCTTAGACAAGCAGATCGAAGTAAACACACATCCAGAATTAATTCCACTTCAAGCTAATCTAATCATTTCCTTTTAAAGGCTGATCAAGATGATAAAAATTTGATTTCATTTCTGTTTTGAAATGTATTATCTGGCTCAGGGGATCGGAATAGAAAAGCACTTTATGCAGTGGGTTATTGTACACAGTGGCAGTTTGACACTAAAAATTTGTGTCTGTCTCCCTAGTTCCTCAGTTAGCCGGGTGGTTAAAGTCCCCAAGCACAGGTTGAAGTTAATGGACTCATTACACCTGTGACCCTCTTTCTTACTCTGTACTATCCTGCTATGAAGGAGGTCAATTTTTGAAAGGTTTTGAATGTGGAGAACCAGTTTTACGTGTAGAAAGCCAGCTGTGTAAAATTTGCTGCCATATACATTAATAAAAGTGTACGTAGGGACCAGTCCTACATATACTTTTTTATGTGTATATGGATGTGGAGTTGGGCGTCATTCATGGTTTGCACATATATCACCCCCCAATATTCAGCTGGCGACAGTCAGCGGTTTTTTAAACGCTGACTATTGCCGGCTAGATAAGCCTTGGATATTTGGTGCTGGGCCATATGCAGGCACTAGCACTGTATATCCAGGGCTAATTTAGGTAGCCCTTGCCGCTGAAGCTTATGCGGGTCCCGGCCGATATCCATCCAGAGCCCTCGTAACTATTTTTACTCTTTAAAATCTTCCTGATGCCCCCCCTCCTGGCCTCTCAAACAGCCCTACCTCCCTCCTATCCTCTTCCCCTGGGCCATGATATTCCAAGCCCCTCCCTTCCCCCGGAACGAGCCAGCCCTGATGTGTAGGTAGGATCCCCTGGGCCTACCTGTCTCCCTGATGGTCCGGGGAGGGATTTCTTTGGTGGCAGGAGCGCATTTTGAAGCAGATCCACAAGGGGTAGGAGTGAGGGAGCTGCGTTCTTGCCCCCAAAGATCCTCCCCCCCGTACTACCTGGAAGACTGGCCTGGGGTGGAGCTTGTTTGGGAGGAGGAGAGGGGCTTGGAATATCGCAGCCTAGGGAGGGAGGGGGCTATTTGAGAGGCCAGCAGGGGGATCAGGAGGTTTTTAAATAGTTATGCGGGTACTGGCCCAATATTAAGTGCCAGTAGCTGCACGGCTATCAGGCTCATTTTCGAAAGAGAAGGACGCCCATCTTTTGACACAAATCGGAAGACGGGCATCCTTCTCACAGGGTCACCCAAATCGGTATAATCGAAAGCCGATTTTGGACATCCCCAACAGCTTTCCATCAGGGGGACAACCAAAGTTCACGGGGGCATGTCGGAGGCGTAGCGAATTCGGGACTTGGGTGTGCCTAACACATGGGCGCCCTCGACCCATAATGGGAAAAAAGGGCGTCCCTGACGAGCACTTGGATGACTTTACCTGGTCCTGTTTTTCTTAATGACCAAAGCACAAAAAGGTGCCTGAACTGACCAGATGACCACTGGAGAGAATCAGGGATCACCTCCCACACACAGAGAGTGTATGAAGTAAAAGACCGTATGAAGTAAAAGACCGTATAAGTCTGCCCAGCACTAGTCCCGCCTCCCAACCACCAGCCCCGGCACAGACCGTATAAGTCTGCCCAGCACTAGCCCCTCCTCCCAACCACCAGCCCTGGCACAGACCGTATAAGTCTGCCCAGCACTAGCCCCGCCTCCCAACCACCAGCTCTGCCACCCATTCTAGGCTAAGCTCCTGAGGATCCCTTCCTTCTGCACAGGATTCCTTTATGTTTATCCCACGCATGTTTGAATTCCGTTACCGTTTTCATCTCCACCACCTCCCGCGGGAGGGCATTCCAAGCATCCACCACCCTCTCCGTGAAAAAATACTTCCCGACATTCTTCTTGAGTCTGCCCCCCTTCAATCTCATTTCATGCCCTCTCGTTCTACCGCCTACCCATCTCCGGAAAAGGTTTGCTTGCGGATTAATACCTTTCAAATATTTGAACGTCTGTATCATATCACCCCTGTTCCTCTTTTCCTCCAGGGTATACATGTTCAGGTCCGCAAGTCTCTCCTCATACGTCTTGTAACACAAATCCCATACCATCCTCGTAGCTTTTCTGCCCGATTACCGCCAGGTACGCACCGGCACTATAAAAATAAATATATTTTTTTAGCACCAGTTATGACGGCGCTGGGGGTGGGAACTACCACCCAGCGATAGTTCCTTTTGTAGCGAGCAGTAAGCCCACGTTGGGTTTAACTGCCGCTATGTAAAAGGGGGCCCTAAGTGCTTTGAAAATGAGTCCCTTATGTACAAGCGGCAAACTGACAAGAGAGGCTTGTGCAGGGTGAAAGCAGGGGTAAACCAGACAGAAAACTGATTTTTATTCCTTTGGATAAAGAATATCCAAAAACAAATGCTCATTAGTTGGCTCCATACCAAAATCAGTAAAAGTGATCATGTTTTATTTAATCAGATAAGAAATATCTATTAATTTAAAAAAAAAACCCAGCCTATTCCAGTTCTAAAGGAATTTTTAATTGAGGAAAACTTGACTTCATCTCATTTGAAAATGGCATAAATTTGTCTGACATTTAAAACCTTCATATTAGTGTGACAGTTTTCCACTTAATGTAGCATTATTATTTTGTTTATGTATTTATAAAATTTATAGGCCACACATCCAGTAAAATCTTATCCGAGAGGTTTGCAAAACTACAAGCATTACAGATAAAACAGAAAACATTAAGCTGGGGCTGCTAACACATTTAAATATTGATTCATTTTAAAACTAGTAAAAAAAGGCTCGTTTCTGACACAAATGAAACGGGCGCTAGCAAGGTTTTCCTCGGCTCTCCTACAGCCACCCATGTCCAGCGACCCTCCTCTCCCCCTGCAGCCACCCATGTCCAGCTACCCTTCTCTCCCCCTGCGCCCACTGCAGCCACCCATGTCCAGCAAACCTCCTCTCTCCCCTGCCCCCCCCATCCTGCCACCCATGTCCATTGACCCTCCTCTCCCCCTGCGCCCACTGCAGCCACCCATGTCCAGTGAACCTCCTCTCTCCTCTGCCTCCCCTCCAGCGACCCTCCTCTCTCCCCTGCCCCCCTCCAGCCACCCATGTCCAGCGACCCTCCTCTGGACATGGATCAGCTGTGAGGCATGTTTTTTTTTTCTCCCGGGTTCTGAAGTTGACATCATAATGGCTACGGTGATGTCAGCCTGATCTACGGAGCCTAGCAGACCAACTCGGAATGAGCCACGGTCCCAGGCAAGTCACAACATTGGAGGTGAGAATTATTATATAGGATTTTACCCTGAACATCACACTGTACTTAGGGGCACTTTTACTAAGCCACATGGAGGGGCATAATCGAACGGAAACGCCTATCTCCATGGGCGTTTATCTCCGAGAACGGGTCTGTGAAGGGGCGGACCAAACCGTATGTTCGAAAAACATGAGCGTTTATCTTTTTTTGAGCTGGGCGTTTTTGTTTTTCAGTGATAATGGAAACTGAAAGTGCCTCGTGGGAGGGGCCAGGATTCGTACTGCACTGGTCGCCCTCACGTGCCAGGACACCAACCGGGCACCCTAGGGGGCACTTTTACAAAAAAAAAAAAAAAGGTAAAACAGCTCCCAGATGCATAGCACCCTTCCCTTGGGTGTTGAGCCCCCCAAATCCCCCTCAAAAGCCACTGCCCACAAGTCTACACCATTACTATAGCCCTAAGGGGTGAAGGGGGCATCTACATGTGGGTACAGTGGGTTTGGGGGGCGGTTTGGAGGGCTCCCATTTACCAGCACAAGTGTAACAGGTGGGTGGGGGGGGGATGGGCCTGGGTCCACCTGCCTGAAGTCCACTGCACCCCCTAATAACTGCTCCAGTGACCTGCATACTGCTGCCAGGGAGGTGGGTATGAGATTTGAGGGTGAAAATAAAAAGTTGTGAAACGGCATATTTTGTGGTGGGAGGGGGTTTGTGACCACTGGGGGAATCAGGGGAGGTCATCCCCGATTCCCTCCAGTGGTCATCTGGTCATTTAGGGCACTTTTTGGGGCCTTATTCGTGGAAAAACAGGGTCCAGGAAACGTGCCCTAAATTCTCGCTAAAAACGCATATTTTTTTCTCATTATCGGCGAAAGGCGCCCATCTCTGATCGGCCGATAACCACACCCCAGTTCTGCCTTCACCACGCCTTCGACACGCCCCCATCAACTTTGTCCGCATCCGCGACGGAGTGCAGTTGAAAACGTCCAAATTCGGCTTTCGATTATACCGCTTTATTCGTTTTTGTGAGATAAACGTCTATCTCCCGATTTGGTCACAATATAGGCGTTTTTCTCTTTCGATTATAAGCAGGATAGGCACCTACATGCATCCAACACATGTCAATTTTGAGTTACTGCCCGGCTACCACGTGGCCCTTGCGGTAATTTCATTTTTGACGCGCGTCCGCTATGCACGCCGGAAATTTTTTATTTTGTGGTGTGTGGCAGAAACCAGGCAATAATCATCATTCTACGCATGTAGACCATTACAGCGTGAGACCATACCGCTAAGTCAATGGCTGGCGGTAAGGTCTGAGACCCAAAATGGACGCGTGGCAATTTTCATTTTGCCGGATGTCCATTTTCGGCAAAAATTTTAAAAATGCAATCTTTACAGGTGTGCTGAAAAATGATTCTTTATGCACCCAAACACGTGTCTACACTACCGCAGGCCATTTTTCAGCGCACCTTAGTAAAAGGGCCACAGAGGTACTTTAAAAAGACCAGTTGTCTGCATTCATACGACTTCATGAGGGTCACTTCCATATCACCAAGCTGTCAGCACATGGTCAAGTGAAGTGGAAGCATTCCTTAGACACATGAACCCCTTTTTGGCCCAATGAACACAGGCAGGTTACTAAAAATAGTTTTTAGGATTGTTTATGGAGCTCAGGGTCAGGACCAGCAAAGCTGCACACACACCACACTACTGTCACCCAATAAGGAAGTCCAGGCCGGCATTTGTAAACTCCAACCAAATATTTACTCAACTTGAGTGATGCAAAATATGAACAAACCACTTCTTTGAGGAACTATTTACAGTATTCAGTATAAACTTTTGTCCAAAGGGTGGTATGAAAACAGCAATGCTTACGTTACTTCGACAGAAGTTAGCTGACCCTCAGGTTCATTAGAAGTTTGCTATAGAGAAGCTGTTACTGGTTCTTACTCTCTTTCTGGGATTCAGATCGAGAAGGGGTTGCTGTAAGGTACTTGGATATTTTCCCTCAGGAAGCTGAGCTCTTTCAGCCTTCAGATACACAGTCCTGGTAGAGTCTTTCTTCCTTACTGGGAACACCCTACTGGGTTCTCTGGCTCAGAGACACTCCTGGATAGATGGTTCTCCCATTGCTCCTTTCCTTAATTTCTCCTCTTGAAGGTAGTGTGGAGATCTGATCCCTGTTCCAAATTCTCCTTGTACTCAGCCCAGCAGCTTCATAGGTTTTGCCACTTATCTCCCCTCTTCCTTCCTTCCCCTATGCACTGGCTGTGTTCGTCACAAGCTTGTCCTTGTATTTATGGTGCAGTGGCCAGGGGAGCAGAAAACCAAAGACACGGCCCTTCCCTTGGACTGGGGTTTTTTATTCCCTCTTCAATTTCCCTCCATGGTGTCTCCTCCTACCTCCTGCCTCGCCTCACCCCATGCTTGGAATAAACTCCCTGAGCCCATACGCCATGCCCCCTCCCTGCCCATCTTCAAATCCTTGCTCAAAGCCCACCTCTTCAATGTCGCTTTCAGCAAATCTAGACTGTCCCAACTTGACATTGTGTCCTTTAGATTGTAAGCTCCTTTGAGCAGGGACTGTCCTTCTTTGTTAATTGTACAGCGCTGCGCAACCCTGGTAGCACTTTAGAAATGTTAAATAGTAGTAGTAGTAGTAGTATGTGGGCCTTGGGGGGGGCCTGGGCTCCCGTAGATTTGGCCATGGATCCCCCCTCCCGCCGCCAACCCGCCGTCGCCTGCCTTTGCTGGCGGGGGACCCCAACCCCCGCCAGCTGAGGTCCTCTTCTCGCAAAAGGCTTCCTTCTGTTTCTGACGTCCTTCACGTAAAGCGGCGGGAGTGGGGTCAAGAGGGTCGGTGGCAGGAGGGGGGCAAAGTCGGCAATGGCGGAGGGGGGGTCAGCGGCGCCGGGGGTGTGTGTGTACTAAAATGTGCCCCCTCACCTCGGGCTCTGGACCCCCCTCCTGCCGAAGTCTGGCTACGCCCCTGCCTCCTACTGCTGTTACTGACCAGAAGTTCTTTCTATAACAGGGATTCTTAACTTTTTTTTTTTTGTTTCTGTACCCCTTTAATTGATCAATGGAACCTTCACACCCCCATCCTAAACCACATATCGCTAAAGTAACAGTAGTGCACAGTTATACTACCAATCACTGCCCTAATAACGGCCTTCACTCTGTCTAGAAAGTTTCAATGCATTGCTTCAGATTTCAAGATCCTTCTCCGCACCCATTTGACCTTTTCCCACACTCTTTGCAGATGTGAGCACCACTGGTTAAGAAGCCCTGTTCTAGTAACAGCATGAGCTTTATTTATTTATTTATTTATTTATTTATTTGAACTAGCCATTAGTCCTTTAGAAGTCACACAGTAGAGGCAGGGAGATTACCGTTTCTAACCGGCGGAATCTGTTTGCCCTCTATACATGGGAATGTTATTGTTCAGGGATATGGAAAGTGGTGTTTTACCCCAGTGTTCCTCATTGTAAGGGCCAGGGGACCCTAAGTTCAGCCCCTGACACTCACCTCAATAAATCCTCTCCCATCTTTCCTTGGAGGCTTTCTGCCAGTGCCACATCCAGATCAAATCATCTGTTTTCTTCTAGCACCGCTCTCAATGAATTTAAGCCGCTTAGTGGGCAATATCTCACACGGTTCTCGCTAGGCTATTGGAACAATATGGGAATTCAAATAGCACATACAGCAGCTGAACTCAGAAGAAGTGCTGGTGTCAGATGAAAACAGAGTATCTGTTGCAAGCCAGCAGCAAGCCTCTGGAGAAATTGAGGTGGAAGTAAAAAAAAATAGTGAAAGAGCTGGCTCAGATTCGATAAGAATAGGGACAGAACAGTGAAGTTTGGGAGATGGAGGGTAGAGGTAAGACTGGGTCCGATGGGGTTGGGGGAGACTATGCACTCGGGGGAAGAAAATGTACGGGTAGAGTCGCTGGGGAGAAAGAATGTGCCAGGAGGAGAATGTGTTAGGGAAAACAGAGGAAGATTATGTGAAGAAGATCAGCAGGAGGGGAGGGGAAGAGAGAATGCAGGATGAAGATGGGTTGAAGGAAAGAGATTAGCAGGAGATGAGCTGAGATGAAGAGAGAGAGAATGAGAGAAGCTGGTCTTTGTTTTAGTTTCTCTGATTGCGCTTGCCTGGATTCATCATTAAAGGTCAGACTACCCATTGCCCAGGGCACACTGCAGTTTTTGAGCCAAAGTGGCACCTGCTTGAAAAATAACCAGTACAGAGAATCACCTTAGTCCTTGCCTTGATGATAACTGTAGTGATTCAGCTCCATTCGATGCCATTAACTGAATTGTCTCATTCGAGAAAGATAAAGGGATCTTGTTTTATTTGAAAATATTGTAGCCATCCCCTCTCACCTCCCTGTCTTTGCCTACGGTGACATTCCTGCATCTCATTTCCAAGGGCATCCTTAGACAAGCAGATCGAAGTAAACACACATCCAGAATTAATTCCACTTCAAGCTAATCTAATCATTTCCTTTTAAAGGCTGATCAAGATGATAAAAATTTGATTTCATTTCTGTTTTGAAATGTATTATCTGGCTCAGGGGATCGGAATAGAAAAGCACTTTATGCAGTGGGTTATTGTACACAGTGGCAGTTTGACACTAAAAATTTGTGTCTGTCTCCCTAGTTCCTCAGTTAGCCGGGTGGTTAAAGTCCCCAAGCACAGGTTGAAGTTAATGGACTCATTACACCTGTGACCCTCTTTCTTACTCTGTACTATCCTGCTATGAAGGAGGTCAATTTTTGAAAGGTTTTGAATGTGGAGAACCAGTTTTACGTGTAGAAAGCCAGCTGTGTAAAATTTGCTGCCATATACATTAATAAAAGTGTACGTAGGGACCAGTCCTACATATACTTTTTTATGTGTATATGGATGTGGAGTTGGGCGTCATTCATGGTTTGCACATATATCACCCCCCAATATTCAGCTGGCGACAGTCAGCGGTTTTTTAAACGCTGACTATTGCCGGCTAGATAAGCCTTGGATATTTGGTGCTGGGCCATATGCAGGCACTAGCACTGTATATCCAGGGCTAATTTAGGTAGCCCTTGCCGCTGAAGCTTATGCGGGTCCCGGCCGATATCCATCCAGAGCCCTCGTAACTATTTTTACTCTTTAAAATCTTCCTGATGCCCCCCCTCCTGGCCTCTCAAACAGCCCTACCTCCCTCCTATCCTCTTCCCCTGGGCCATGATATTCCAAGCCCCTCCCTTCCCCCGGAACGAGCCAGCCCTGATGTGTAGGTAGGATCCCCTGGGCCTACCTGTCTCCCTGATGGTCCGGGGAGGGATTTCTTTGGTGGCAGGAGCGCATTTTGAAGCAGATCCACAAGGGGTAGGAGTGAGGGAGCTGCGTTCTTGCCCCCAAAGATCCTCCCCCCCGTACTACCTGGAAGACTGGCCTGGGGTGGAGCTTGTTTGGGAGGAGGAGAGGGGCTTGGAATATCGCAGCCTAGGGAGGGAGGGGGCTATTTGAGAGGCCAGCAGGGGGATCAGGAGGTTTTTAAATAGTTATGCGGGTACTGGCCCAATATTAAGTGCCAGTAGCTGCACGGCTATCAGGCTCATTTTCGAAAGAGAAGGACGCCCATCTTTTGACACAAATCGGAAGACGGGCATCCTTCTCACAGGGTCACCCAAATCGGTATAATCGAAAGCCGATTTTGGACATCCCCAACAGCTTTCCATCAGGGGGACAACCAAAGTTCACGGGGGCATGTCGGAGGCGTAGCGAATTCGGGACTTGGGTGTGCCTAACACATGGGCGCCCTCGACCCATAATGGGAAAAAAGGGCGTCCCTGACGAGCACTTGGATGACTTTACCTGGTCCTGTTTTTCTTAATGACCAAAGCACAAAAAGGTGCCTGAACTGACCAGATGACCACTGGAGAGAATCAGGGATCACCTCCCCTTACTCCCCCAGTGGTCACTAATCCCCTCCCACCCTCAAAAAACAGCTTTAAAAATATTTTGTGCCAGCCTCAAATGTCATACTCGGGTCCATCACATCAGTATGCAGGTCCTGGACCTAGAGAGGAGATGCTAAAAAGGACAGATAGGGATGCAGAGGAAAAATAGATGGTGGGTATATAGAGAGAAAAAATGTCAAAAAGACAGGAGACCCTGGAAAGAGATTTAAGAAAAAACAGACTGAAACAATGCTCAGACAACAAAAGTGGAAAAAAGTATTTTTTTGAATGTATTAATATGTCAAATTTGGGAACTATGTAATCTCTGATATCTTGCATTTCTATTACTATAACAGTTTTTCTATATAGGTCTGGAATGTGTTTGCTTTTCACAATATTTGTTTACTGAAGCTCTGAAGAGATTTTTCCTCCACTCGGGCCCCACTACCTTGGTGTTATGGGGGGGGGCCATCTTTATTTTTCCACCTGGCACCCAGTCAGTTCTAGATACAGCTTCATGTTTATGCCTCCATTTACATGGCCTGAGTGTAGGCAGGTTTAGGACAAGTGTTTCAGCAGGTCGTGGAGTAATGAAGTACAGTGAAACCTCGGTTTTCGTCGATAATCCGTCCGAAAAAAATCGGCAAAATCCGAAACCGACTAAAACCGAGGCAATTAACGAGGATGCCCAAAATCGGGAGGACATCCATCTTCCAATACAAATTGGGAGATGGACGTCCTTCTTTTTCGACGAAAACCGAGACAAATTTCTAGTTGAAAAAATCAACGAAATCCGAAACTGACGAAAACCGACGCCAACGAAAACCAAGGTTTCACTGTATATATATATATATATATATATTTTATAAAATATGTATATATGCATGTGCTTCCCATGCATACATTTACACCAACTCCTGAGCAAGTGTAGATGTACACAGGTGCTTTCAACCCATGATTATTGCAGGTTTGGTGAAGACGGATAGGAATCAATATTCAATAGGGTTTAAGCAGCCATGAGAATTCCTGTTCACTTGAACCCTACTCAGCAGGCCAACCATGGATGTTTGCTGGCATTTAACCACACGGTACCACAATATCCCATCTGACCACCACTGCAATGTGTAGTTAGTGCCAGGGCGGTCTTTGGGCAGAGTCTAGGAGGAGCCAGCAGTTATGCAGTCACCAGCCATATCCATAGCTGGTGCTCACATAGCTAACTGAGAAGCTAGGACTGCTTAAACGGCAGCCCCATCCCTGCCCACTTACCTATGCTGGTGCCAACACTGATAGCAGGCCAACGCCTGCATAACTTCTGGGTCAGCAACTAACCCAGATATTCAGCACCGTCATTGCATATTCAAGCTTAATTCTTCTTGTGGTCTGTGGCTTAATAAACATTTAGTTATTTAATTTACAAGGCTTGATTATACTGCTGTATGCCAAACTATGGCTTCAAAGAAGTTTATAATCAGGGCTTTTTTTTGAGGGGGTACTTAGGGGTACTGAGTACCGACACCTTTTCCATTGTCTGCTAAAATTGACCCATGGACCCTAAGTTTTAATGAAAGATCTCAGGCTCTACACAACAATTCTAATTTGTCATAGATTCTGTGACTTGGTTGCAGGGGGCCTGGCTATTGTGGGATGGGCCTATCAGTGATCACCTTACCCCTGAATGATGGCCTATCATTTTAGTACCGGTACCTTTTTTTGCTAGTAAAAACACACTGTTTATAATAAAACAATGATATGTTGCTAGAGAAGACAAAGTAAAGCTAGGCGTGAGCAGGACAGGCTAGAGAGAAGAGGTGAGTTTTCAGAGAAGACTTTGATTTGGTGTAGGAGGATTCTGAACAAAGGTGTATAGGTAGGGCATTCCATAGTCTGGAACCAACATAACAGAGCTAATGCACGTTGACTGCTGTAGACTGAATATTGGCCCTGTAGGCAATTATTTTGTCTTTAAAAGATTCCAGTAATAACTACCTACTTGGATTTCCTACCTAGGCAACCTGTATAAAATTACTCTTTTACTCTTCCATTGCAGAAAATATCCTGTGAAAAACATATTTTACCACCTAGAAAGTTCTCCTTTCTTCCTCATAGATCTTTTCTAGACTTTGTCTTCCTATGGTAACGCCAGCCATCTTGTATTTGTTTCTAGAACGTCCAGCAGCTCCCAAGAATCTGTCAGTTTTGCAGTCAGAGGTGCAGTCCCGTAGCTTGAAAGTGCACTGGTTTCCTGGCCGAGATGGATCATCTCCAGTACGATACTTCACAGTACAAATACGAGAGCTACCAGATGGAGAATGGCAAACCTACTCCTCTTCCATCAATCATGAAGCCAGCTCTTGCCTTGTTGAAAGGTACAACAACATAGCTCTGACAGGAATAATGTTTACAGACATTTTGAAATATTCAGGTTCAGATTTATATTACTTTAACATGTTCTCCACTAGGACCATTCGATTATTCAGAACTTAGAAACCCTATTCAAAAAGGCTTACGCAGTCCGTGCTGATGCCGCCTTTTTTTAAAATTAAACATTTGCATGGTTGTATGGCTAACTTCAATTCATATCTTTTTGTTAGTTCAGAGCATGGTTAGGGACAGGGTGGGGACTGTCCAAAAAGTTATCTGGAGAGCAGTGATATTCAGACACTGGTATCATTCCTTTTAGTTTACTGAATACTCGTAATTCAATAAAAGCAGTAGAAATAGCATGATCTGTGTCCTGCATTCTTGCAGATTCAATTCACAATCCAACATTATACCCAAATTTTGAATAACAAATTTCATTTGTATATCTGTACCATAATATCTTAAAACTGTAGGTAACAGAGTCAAGATATTTTCCAATATACATAAATTCAGTCTTCAAAAAATTCAGTGACAAATCATGAGATAGCATCGATATAAACACTAAAAATATCTTTCAATCTCTCAAGATTCACGGTATTACATACATAGTAAATGACGGCAGAAAAAGACCTGCATGGTCTATCCAGTCTGCCCAACAAGACAAACTCATATGTGCTACTTTTTGTGTATACCCTACTTTGATTTGTACCTGTCCTGTTCAGGGCACAGACCGTATAAGTCTGTCCAGCACTATCCCTGCCTCCCAACCACCAGCCCCGCCTCCCACCACTGGCTCTGGCACAGACCGTATAAGTCTGCCCAGCACTATCCTCGCCTCCCACCACCGGCTGGCTCTGCCACCCAATCTCGGCTAAGCTCCTTAGGATCCGTTCCTTCTGAATAGGATTCCTTTATGTTTATCCCACGCGTGTTTGAATTCTGTTACCGTTTTCAAGATTCACGGTATTGGAAAGAAAAACTGAATATCATCAGCATAGATCCAAAATGACACATTCAACTGTTCGAAAACTTTGCCAAAAGATGACATATACACATTGAATAACAATGCAGAGAGGGCTGAACTCTGAGGAACAAAAGCACACACAGAGAGTGTATGAAGTAAAAGACAAAGTCCAAAACAGCAAAAAGAAAGCACTAAGAGTCTTCAAAAGAGGAACACAGATCTTTTAATAAGATAGCTTGAAAATCAATCTTGTATTAGTGACTCGACATGGGTCATGTTTTGGCACATAGCGCCTGCGTCAGGGGTCAGTGGGTTATTTTCGAACAATTCTGGTTGTGAGAATCTGATACACAAAACAGAGACACCTCCTGCACAATACACACTAAGTTTAGTCCTCTGCTCTTGGTTGAATGTGAAAAAGTCCTCCATAATCCGGAAGGAGACTATCAGGCTTATTTTCGAAACAGAAGGGCGACCATCTTTCAACACAAATCGGGAGATGGGCGTCCTTCTCCCAGGGTCGCCAAATTGGCATAATCGAAAGCCGATTTTGGGCGTCCTCAACTGCTTTCCATCGTGGGGACGACCAAAGTTCATGGGGGCGTGCGGAAGCATAGCAAAGGCGGGACTGGGGTGTGCTTAACACATGAGCGTCCTCGGCCGAGAATGTAAAAAAGAAGGGCATCCCTGACGAACACTTGGCTGACTTTACTTGGTCCTTTTTTTTTATGACCAAGCCACATAAATGTGCCCTAAAACCAGGTGACCACCGGATGGAATCAGGGATGACCTCCCCCTACTCCCCCAGTTGTCACTAACCCCCTTCCACTCTAAAAAAAATTTTTTAAATATTTTTTCCAGCCTCTTTGCCAGCCTCAAATATCATACCCAGCTCCATGACTGCAGTATGCCTGTCCCTGGAGCAGTTTCAGTGGGTACTGCAGTGCACTACAGGCAGGCCAACCCAGGCTCACCCCCCCTACCTGTTAAACTTGTGGTGGTAAATGTGAGCCCTCCAAAACTCACCACAAACCCACTGTACCCACATCTAGGTGCCTCTCTTCATCCCTAAGGGCTATGGTAGTGGTGTACAGTTGTGGGGAGTTGGTTTTGGGGGGCTCAGCACACAAGGTAAGGGAGCTATGCACCTGGGAGCTTTTTCTGAAGTCCACTGCAGTGCCCCCTAGGGTGCCCGGTTGGTGTCCTGTCATGTCATGGGGACCAGTGCACTACGAATGCTGGCTCCTCCCACGACCAAATGGCTTGGATTTGGTCGGTTCTGAGATGGGCGTCCTTGGTTTCCATTATCGCTGAAGATCGGGGACGACCATCTCTAAGGTTGACCTAAATGTTGAGATTTGGGTGTCCCTGACCTTATTATCAAAATGAAAGATGGCCGCCCATCTTGTTTCGATAATACGGGTTTCCCCGCCCATTCGTGGGAACGTCCTGCGAGGACGCCCTCAGGAAAACTTGGCGCCCCCTTCAATTATGCCCCTCCATGTAGTCATTTTGAGGAGTTTGAATCGCAGTCTAAGCCAGTGTAAGGATAAATTGTATCCACCACATTGCATTAGTAAAGGTCTCTGTAAAGCAAGAGCAGCTGACAGAGAAGCATTGCTTGTACCATGCACCAATAGGGCGCTTGCCAGATATTGTATGCAGTTTGAGATTTTCCAGTTTATCAAGCGATATTAAGAAGATATTGAACCGTAATTGGCATATCCTTGAAGGCCATTGATGCATTCAGAATAAGAAAGTGACAGTAGCATACACCCGCAGAAAAAACATCAAAGGAATTTTTCTTCTTCAGCAAAACAAGACCCTGTCATGCAAATAAACATGGTTGTTGGCTATCGACCATGTGGTGCCTGTTCTGTTTGCTCTTCATCAATGAGTATTAGAGAATTCAAGCTTCCACGCACTGGCAAGACATTTCTGTTAAAACATCAATCGGACTGTAATACAGAACAAGTGGTTTATATTGTGATCTGCCCATGTTCATTACTGTATGTGGGAAAAACAAAAAGGAAACTGAACACATGTATGATAGAACATAGTAACAATGTAAGGAGAAATAACTTAACTGTTCCACTCGTGCAACATTGCATGGATTTCTCACATTCTTTCTCTGATGTAAGATTTTTTTTGTTTGTCAAGTGGTTAAAACACCATGGCGTGGAGGTGACGTGGACTCACTTTTGTCACAGAAAGAACAACGTTGTATTTTTGAGATGGACTCTGTCTCCCCAGCAGGTCTAAACAATGAAATTGATTTATCTGTTTTTTAGTCTAAATAAAGAAGATCAATGGAACTCTGTTGCACCCTTCATAAGTACACGTTTTTTCACCATTCAAATACCTTGTTATGCAACGCTTTTCACTACCCTTGAGTTCAGCACCTGAAATGTATTGATTATCGATTTTATTCTAATTTACTGTGTACTCTATATACTGAGATTGGAACATTCTTCTGTATTTCTTATTCCGGAAATGGGCGATCGCCACTACGGTATTTGTAAGCCACATTGAGCCTGCAAAGAGGTGGGAAAATGTGGGATATAAATGCAGAAGATAAATAAATAAGGATGTTCATTATTCTATTTTAATACTAATACTTTCTTTTATTATTGTAATGATCTATATGTAGATCATGAGACATTGATTATCTTACCAATATTCACATTTAATTTTTATGGAATGGATTATGGTTCTAAATGATGTCTGCACATGCATGTTTTAATCATTAATTTGATACTTATATTCCATACATGTTTCATTGTGTTTTTATTGATCAATTAACTGTTGCATTATATGCCTAGTTGCTAGTATCAGAACACAAAGTTGCTGGTTTTCATATTTTCCTTTTATATGATTTTTAAACTTTTTATATGTTATAGTTCAATATTTAGGATCTCATTTTCAGTATATTTATGCAGAATCACATTACAACTCGTTTAAAAGAGAGCAATACTATGCACTTAGCTTACTTGAAGAACGTTCATCTTTTAGACCGCACTGCAGACTCACACATATTTATGCATGTCATGTTTCACTTTCAGACTCACTCATTGCTTTTCATAGTTTTTAGATGAGAAATTTATAACTAATGTTGAATGTTGTGAAAAAATCCCACTCTTCTTCTACCCACACGACACTTTAAAGAAAACGTCATCATGACGTTGTTATGTCACTCATCATTTATATTGGGCAGGAAGGCATCAGCACTGTTTTGTTGATTTCCGGATTATGGAGGACTGTATCTCATTCGACTAAACTTAAGGGTCCTTTTATTAAGGTGCGCTGAAAAATGGCTTGCAGTAGTGTAGGCTCAGGTTTTGGGCGCGCGCCAGTCCATTTTTCAGCGCACCTGTAAGCAAGGCCTTTAAAAAAATTTTTTTGCGAAAATAGATATGCGGCAAAATCAAAATTGCCGCGCATCCATTTTGGGTCTGCGACTTTACCGCCAGCCATTGACCTAGCGATAAAGTCTTATGTGGTAACCGGGTGGTAATGACCTACGCGCACCAAATGCCACTTGGCACGTGTCCGATATGCACGTCCAAAAATAAAAATGATTTTTCGAATGGGCATATTGGACACGCGCCAGAAATGAACTTGCCACTGGATCCACGCGGTAGCTGGGCGGTAGAGCCTTACGTGGATTAGTAAGAGGGCCTCTGTGTTAGAACTTAGGCATACTGCATTACAGAATGCGCTTAGAGAGTTGTGCGCGTAAATTCTAATTATTGCCAGTCAGTGCGCATTATTGCTTGTTAAGAGCTATTATCAAGGCTGATTAGTTTGTTAAGCCAGTTATGTTATGTACACTCTTATAGAATAGGTGCAAGAAAGCAAAAGGGCAGACGGTCTGCAAACTCCAAGACGGAAAATCAACAAAGCAGATCGTAATGAGAAAATTGTAATTTATTAATGAATATTAAAAATTATGTATAAAACAGCCCGACACAGGCCATGTTTCGCCCAGCAGGGCTGCTTCAGGGGCTACAAAACAAATAAAATGACGTTTAAAAACATAATGCAGATATAACAAAAAATAGTAATTTGTAAAAATTATTATATACACATTACAAATATATGTGTTTATATATTGTATATCAATTACATAAAGTAAATATAACATGAAATGAATATAACACAAATATCCCACACATATAAAAAATGACTAAAAATATATAATAATGGTGTACGTTTGCATATTTTATACTAATTATATAAAATAAATATAAAATAAATATAAATCATAAATAAGAAACCATTTCACAAATATTTGTGAAATGGTTTCTTATTTATGATAAATTAATTACATTGCTCTTTTTTATTTAAAAATTGATACAAAAAACAGTTATGTACACTTTTTTATTTTATATTTATTTTATATAATTAGTATAAAATATGCAAACGTACACCATTATTATATATTTTTAGTCATTTTTTATATGTGTGGGATATTTGTGTTATATTCATTTCATGTTATATTTACTTTATGTAATTGATATACAATATATAAACACATATATTTGTAATGTGTATATAATAATTTTTACAAATTACTATTTTTTGTTATATCTGCATTATGTTTTTAAACGTCATTTTATTTGTTTTGTAGCCCCTGAAGCAGCCCTGCTGGGCGAAACATGGCCTGTGTCGGGCTGTTTTATACATAATTTTTAATATTCATTTATAAATTGCAATTTTCTCATTACGATCTGCTTTGTTGATTTTCCGCTGTTATAGAATACGCTTGGATTTTTGGTGCGGATCTCTAAGCGTGCTATATAGAATCTGCGGGAAGTGTTTCTCATGAAATATAAGGTAAAACTTATAGGCATACGTGAGCAGCGAAGCATACAGTCAAACCCCAAATGTGAAAAGAAGACAGTAAAGGACCCCATAGCAACTGCCAAGTACTAGTTGGCTTCATATTGCTTACCGTACATACTCGACTATATGACGAGAATTTGGGGCTTAAAACAAAGCCCCACAATTGGGATCTGATCTTATAGTCGAGTTGGTACGTCTCTCTCCCCTCCTCCCACTCATGTGGTATCCCGCATGTCTTTGTTTCCCCCTCCCCCACCCTGAAGTGAACAGCATTTCTCTTACTGGCAAGCCTGGACGCTGATGCTGATAGACGCGGAAGTAACTGCAAGCAGGGCCAGTCGGGTCCTTGAGCATCTGTGCATTCTCAAGACTTACCAGCTCCCAAGCTTGCATAAATGCTTAAGGTACTGGCCCTGCTTGCAGTTACTTCAAGGCTTGCTGGTAAGAGAAATGCCAGTCACTTCGTGGGGGGGGATGACAGAAGTATCAGTCACTGCAAGAGGAGGGGGAACAGAGAAGAGGGAGAGAAATACTGGTCCCTGCAGGAGAGGAATAATTGAATATAAGCCTAAACAATTCCCCCCTCCCACCCCCTTTTTTAAAGGGAAAAATGTTATCGGCTTATATTCGGATGGGCTTCTATTCAAGTACATATGGTATTTGTAGTTATAAATTGGATAACCCAGAGAGCAGAAAATGGAGTGCCATAGGGAATTACAGCAGTGGGGTGTTTGGTGATTCCAGTTGTTTAATTAAATGTAAGATCCTCATTTGCACTGATCTGCTTTCGAGTTTTGCAATTAGAAACAGAATAAGTAAATAAATAAGACCTTTAACAAGTTACTTGCTATAAGTGAAAATAAGCTACCTAATTTACACTGTCAAAATGTAAATATATAGAAAAGCATTCATCATCCTCTTATTTTCTGTAATTTAGAAATAGTGTGATCATGCCCTTTACTGCATAATGTAATCGCAGAACATTCAGCTGACACATCAGTTTTCAATATCTCAGGATCAGGAATAATCAATTTAACTAGATAAGTTCTGAACAAAGAGAATTCTTCCTTTTTTTTGCCTTGACTCAGAAAAGTTGAATTACATTTATTTTTATTTTATTTTTGTTACATTTGTACCCCGCGCTCAGTGGCGTAGCAAAAGGGGGCGGGAGGGGCGGTCCGCCCCGGGTGTCAGCTCAGGGGGGTTGCTCCCTGCCAGCTCCCCCCCCCCCCCTCGGCACATCGACACCCCCAACCAGCTCCCACACCCTACCTTTAAAAAGAATATTGGAATCCGAGGCGAGACGCAGCGCCTCGCGCCTGCCCTGCACGTAAAAGAAATGTGGAACGTTGGGCCTTCCCTTGCTCTATCTGTCCCGCCCTCCGCTGACGCAACTTCCTATTTCTGCAAGGACTCACAGAAACAGAAGCCTGCGCAGCCTTCTACATGGAATGTTGCTAGTGGAATAGCAACATTCCATGTAGAATCTCCAATAGTAGCAACATTCCATATAGAATCTCCAATAGTAGCAACATTCCATGTAGAATCTCCAATAGTATCTATTTTATTTTTGTTACATTTGTACCCTGCGCTTTCCCACTCATGGCAGGCTCAATGCGGCTTACATGGGGCAATGGAGTCCCAAGGAGCTGCCTGTGCCTGAAGTGGGAATTGAACTCAGTTCCTCAGTTCCCCAGGACCAAAGTCCACCACCCTAACCACTAGGCCACTCCTCCACTCCAATAAAGAATTGTGTAGCCTCCTCAGATTTAGGAAATGAAAGAAATTCACACTTAAATCCAGTGAAATTTCTGAGGCTGATTTTCCATTTTCGTTGTTAATGGGGAGGGGGGGGTCATACTTTATTTGTGCAGTTATCAAAAAATGTACAATATCCAGGTTGCAATATCAATCAGATAATTCAGTTACTTTTAATTGATACAGTGATTACATGTCAGCTTTTGTTAATTCATGTCTTGTAGTCAGTTGCTCATCACACTGCCTGAGCATACCAATGTGTCATGAAAACTGGGGGAGTACCCAAGGGATTATGTGTGCAGAGCATAGTTTATCAGTCTTTGATCTTGCTGGCAGATAATGTCAATTAGAGTGGTTAACTGCTGTCCATGGTGTTTTCACATTTTATAGGCTAAATCCTTTCACTTCCTATAAACTACGACTAAAGGCAACTAATGATGTTGGAGACAGTGAATTCAGCGCAGAAACCAAGGCAGTCACTACCATGCAGGACGGTAAGAAATAAATAGAAAGCATGACCCTTGACTCAGGCTGAGCACTAAGAATTCCTCCTGCTTCATTCAAAGAGTAGAAACATAGTAACATAGTAGATGACGGCAGAAAAAGACCTGCATGGTCTATCCAGTCTGCCCAACAAGATAAACTCACATGTGCTACTTTTTGTGTATACCTTACCTTGATTTGTACCTGTCCTTTTCAGGGCACAGACCGTATAAGTCTGCCCAGCACTATCCCCGCCTCCCAACCACCAGCCCCGCCTCCCACCACCGGTTCTGGCACAGACCGTATAAGTCTGCCCAGCACTATCCCCGCCTCCCAACCACCAACCCCCGCCTCCTACCACCGGCTCTGGCACAGACCATATAAGTCTGCCCAGCACTATCCCCGCCTCCCAACCACCAGCCCCTCTTCCCACCACCGGCTCTGGCACAGACCGTATAAGTCTGCCCAGCACTATCCCCGCCTCTCAACCACCAGCCCCTCTTTCCACCACCGGCTCTGGCACAGACCGTATAAGTCTGCCCAGCACTATCCCCGCCTCCCAACTACCAGCCCCTCTTTCCACCACCGGCTCTGGCACAGACCGTATAAGTCTGCCCAGCACTATCCCCGCCTCCCAACCACCAGCCCCTCTTCCCACCACCGGCTCTGGCACAGACCGTATAAGTCTGCCCAGCACTATCCCCGCCTCCCGCCACCGGCTCTGCCACCCAATCTCAGCTATGCTCCTTAGGATCCATTCCTTCTGAACAGGATTCCTTTATGTTTGTCCCACGCGTATTTGAATTCTGTTACCGTTTTCATTTCCACCACCTCCCGCGGGAGGGCATTCCAAGCATCCACTACTCTCTCTGTGAAACACCTTAGCTTGTCAAATTAGTGGGGTCCTAATTCAGCGGGGTGGAGTGTTGACACTCACATACAGCCCCTATGCTGATAACTTCAGTTTTTGTCCAGGCTAAGCAAAGGTTTTATTATCTGAATTAAATAACAGACAGCTGAAGTCTCTTGCTGTGCCCTCAGATCATCAATCAAGCTATTATGAGCTTCCATATGAAATGATTCTGCTTGATTGGTAACAAACATTGTAGTGAATATTATCTTCCTAAAAGCTCCAAGTTCCATTTAAAAATATCTTTAAAAAAAAAAAAAAAAAAACCAAATACTGAGCTATGCATATATTTCAAGAAGTTTCTTCAGTCACTTTGGTACATGATTCAATTTTTTTTTCCTGCAGCATAGATAAGTGGATGATGTGTTTTGTAGGAGAAGAGGAATCTGAAGCAGAAGCCTGAATACATGGATTGCATTTTATCTCTTTGACTCAAGGAGCCCATGAGCAACAATTGTAACCATGGCACTTGAGAAAGCAGAAGATTTATTCTTTTTTTTTTTTTAAACCTAAGCTGTAGTTTATTTTAAAATTCTTATTTACTACCTTCCTGGCCTTTCACAAGATAGCTCAAAGCAGTGTACAAAAACATCAAAAAGATACAAAGCACAAGTAAATTCAAAATTAAAAATAACGTAATATATAAGCAAACATTCATTGCTGCCAGGATTTTGTTCCTTAATGATGGAGCCACTACATAAAAAGGCTCTTAGCCCATAGTTTATGCAAAATCTAATTCTGGGTGATTTGAAACAAAGCCTGCTCCCACGTACAGAGCTACAGAGGTGTTCTTTTAATTATCAAATATAGAAATCAGATATATTTTGTATATTGATTCTTTTAATTATTTTATTTATTTAGGTCATTTATACCCCGCCTTTTTCCGCAGTTTAGCAGCCCCAAAGCGGCTTACAATGAACTAATGGATTAATTACAATGAGAATTGAGAGGGTAGAAGGAACAGAGAGAGGAAGGAAGGAAGGGAATATAAATACAATCTTAAAGCGAATAAATTAGTAGGCAGGGAAATGAAAGCACACTGAAAAATGGTCTGCGGTAGTATAGACGCGTGTTTTTGGCATGCGCACAATCATTTTTCAGCACACCTGTAAAAAAGGCCTTTTTAAAATTTTTCTTGAAAATGGACGTGCATCCATTTTGGGTCTGAAACCTTACCACCAGCCATTGACCTAGCGGTAAAGTCTCACTCTGTAACCGGGTGGTAATAACGTACACGCTTCAAATGCCACTTGGCACGCGTCCAATACAAAGGCACGCTGAAAAATGGCCTGCGGTAGTATAGACGCGTGCTTTTGGCGTGCGCAGAATCATTTTTCAGCACACCTGTAAAAGAGGCCTTTTAAAAATTTTTCTTGAAAATTGCCGTGCGTCCATTTTGGGTCTGAAACCTTACCGCCAGCCATTGACTTAGCGGTAAAGTCTCAGTCTGTAACCGGGCGGTAATAACCTACACGCGTCAAATGCCACTCGGCCCGCGTCCAATACACACGTCCGAAAATACAAATTATTTTTTCGGATGCACACCAAAATTGAAATTACCGCAAGAGCCACGCGGTAGCCAGGCGGTAACTCCATTTTGGCGCATTGGATGTGCGTAGACGCTTACGCGGCTTAGTAAAAGTGCCCCATAGTTACTTTCTTTTGAATGCTCTGTATTTCTGAAATTAAAATACCATATCAAGGTCTCTTAATTGGAACTTTTAAGATGATTCCAAACATACTCTTCACAGCTAAAAGATTTAATGTATATAAAGACTTAAGAATAGTTAAATCGACATAATGATTAGTACAGTCACAAAAGAATCTCAACATGATGTGTTTTTGTGTTTTTCAGTCATGTGATAGTTAATATTATGAAGGCTCTTTATCATATTGAAACCATGCTCTCACCAGCTGTATGTGAGTTTTACACCATGCTGTATATGCGAGATCATGATCAACTTCTCCCTTGGTGTCCTGGGATAATGTAGAATGCGTGCCTTCACCACAGGCAAATAAGAGTTGGGAAAAGGGTGACTCTTTCAAAAGTGCTCTCAATCACACTCAGTTACGTGGACAGAAATGTCAGGGACAGATATCCTTTTATACCTTTGTGGAATAATTGGTTTGTGTTTTGTTCAGTTCCAGACGAGCCTCCAAATCTTCTGTCTGTGACTCCTCATGCTACTACCTCAGTGCTAGTCCAGTGGCAGGTAAGACAGCTGGAAGTAAATGCTCTTTGTTAATATACTAGCCTGGCAGAAACTTTGTTTTACTTATAAGACCTGTCATGCTGTTGGAATGGAGACATTAGATAATGAATGACCACAGTAGAAATTCTGCAGAGAGGCTGCAGCTTAGTCCCCTGTTGGCCTTCTAAGGTTAGCTGTAAATCATAGTGTTAACAGTACATTTCTGCATCAGACAGATCAGACAAGAGAAGGAAGAAAGAACAGTACTCAGTGTGGGAAATTCAGGAGAGCTGAGCATCCTCATAAAGATGACACTTTTCTTGCCTATAGTCCCATGGATATAGTCACCTCTCAGAGCAGCCTGAAAATACATGCATACTTGTAATCACATAAAAAGACGCATTCCTGGGGACATGTTTAGGTCAAAGAAATAAATTATACTTATAATATTAGATTTTTCAAAGACACTCACACAGTTTTGTCCCCATTCCCTTGCCTGCAGAAATAGTACTGCAAAATATGAAGGTGTGTTTGTACTTGTGTTGTACCTGAACTTTTAAAGAGAAAATCCCTGCACAGTGCAAATTATTTAGAAACATAGAAGATGACAGCTGATAAGACCATATAGCTATCTAGTCTACCCTTCCAAATCAATCGTTTAGCTCTACAATCCTTTCTTCTCCTTTAGAAATTCTCTGTACTTGTTTCATGCTTTTTTGAATTCAGATACAGTCCTCCACTACCTCAGTTAGGAGGCTTTTCATACATCCACCAGCATTTCTGAAAAGCAATATTTCCTTTGATTATTCTTAAATCTACCACCTTTTGACCTGTGAATGAAAACGGAGTCCAATTGGGCAGTAATTATACTTAGCCATATAGAATAACATGGAAAAACTGTTACATGCTGTGAACTGCTTAGGCTTTTTCCTCCTCAGTTCATCAGTTCAGCTTAAGCCTTCTATCAAGTTGAAGAGTTGTTGTGGATAACATTCTATAAGTTGAAGGCAATTTTTTCCTCTTGCTTTTTTAAAATTATATTTCTGGGCTGTGTCGGCATTGCCGTGCAGCTTAGTAAACAGGGGGGATAGTAATATAGTAAGTGATGGCAGATAAAGACCAGCATTGTCCATCTAGTTTGCCCGATTTGGTGGCTAGAGTTGTACCTGCCTCTTCGTGCAGGTTACAACCCTCATTGCCTTTGTTTTGGGGTTATCAGAACAGAGAGAAGCACAAGAATCAAAAGCATGGTGAAACAAGAAACCTGGTTTAATACAAAAAGAAACAGATCGAAGCACCAGTATGGCGAGAAAATGTATTGTGTCAGAAATATAATTTTTAAAAAAGCAAGAGAAAAAAATTGCCTTCAACTTATAGAATGTTATCCACAACAACTCTTCAACTTGATAGAAGGCTTAAGCTGAACTGATGAACTACGGAGGAAAAAGCCTCAGCCAGTTCACAGCATGTAACATTTATTCCATGTTATTCTATATGGCTAAGTATAATTACTGCCCAATTGGACTCCGTTTTCACTCATAGGTCAATAGGTGGTAGATTTAAGAATAATCAATGGAAATATTGCTTTTCAGAAATGGTGGTGGATGCATGGAAAAGCCTCCGTCCTAACTGAGGTAGTGGAGGACTCTATCTGAATTCAAAAAAGCATGAAACAAGTACAGAGAATTTCTAAAGGAGAAGAAAGGATTGTAGAGCTAAACGATTGATTTGGAAGGGTAGACTAGATAGCTATATGGTCTTATCAGCTGTCATCTTCTATGTTTCTAAATAATATGCACTGTGCAGTAAACATAGGGGTATGTTATTTATTCACTCATTTAAAACACACAGTAGTTCCCTCCATAAATACAGACACAATCCGTGAAGTGTGCAGTGCCCATTTGATGTAAGTTCTCTGGCATTTTCTGGGGCTTTTGCAGTCTCCAGATGTCACTGTAGTGACATCAACTGGCTCCCAGTTGAATTAAAGTGCAGAGAGGAGACATTACCTGGTAGCGATTAATCCAGTTAGTTTGTCTTCCGCAATTGCCAATAAGTAGAAGGGGGGGTAGAGATCTTCATGGATTACTGGTGCTATTTTCCAATTAGGCATTGTGTTAGACGCCTCTCTGATGTCATCGAGGGTTATGTATCTCCCCATAAGAGGCTGGCATCCTTACAGCAATGTGACCACAGGATGTGGCCAAAGGGACAAGACCAAAGGAGCACACCCTGCCCCTTGGAAGCACTGAGGAATGCCAGGGACACTGAGGGACATTTAATAACTATGTCTTAATAACTTTTACTAAGGCGCGCCGAAAAATGGTATGCGTTGGGGTAGGCGCGTGTATTGGACATGCGCAGGTCCATTTTTCAGTGCGCCAGCAAAAAAGGCCTTTTTTGGGGGGGGGGGGGGGGGAGCCGAAAATGGACTTGAGGCAAACTCAGCATACATCCATTTTGGCGCTGAAACCTTCCCACCACCCATTGACTTAGCGGTAAGGTTTCACGCGTTAACTGGGCGATAATCGTCAGCGCGCGTACACTGCCGATTACCACCCGCTTAGCACCACGTGGTAGAAAATAGAAATATTTTTCTGCCGCATGTTTTGGATGCGCATCAAAATTAGAATTACCACCTTGGGCACACGGTAGCCGGGCGATAGTTCTACTTTCACGTGCTTTGTATGCGAGTAGGCGCCTTAGTAAAAGGGCCCCTTAGTTTGGTTTCGCTGGTATTTTTGATTATGGGAACGCGCAAGGCCAAACTTAAGGTGTCTACTCCGATGTCCACAGGACCAATAGAAAGGCACGTATATCCATCAGGGCCTAAGGAATCATCTGTTGCTCAGGTACTGTCTCCTACTGAAGTCTCTCTGAGCTCTCCTGATCATACTCCTCCTCCCCTACCTTTTGTTCCTGGTTCAGCAGAGGAATCCCAAGTGGTTTCCCTATCTCCCCATGAGGTGCCAAAGAGTACTGTGAATACCTCAGTAGTAACTTTTTGTAAATTGCCTATTTTATTTCAAGTTGCAGAGATTCAGTTGTCACCCCTGTTATTGGGAACTGCTCAGAAAATTACATTAAAGGATTTTTACTACTACTACTATTTATCATTTCTATAGCGCTACAAGGCATACACAGCGCTGTACACCATAGACAAAAAAGACAGTCCCTGCTCAAAGAGCTTACAATCTAGATAAGACAGGAAAACAGACAGAACAATTAAGGGTAAGGGAATAAAGAGGTGAGGATAAAAGGACAGGGCAAGTGAGGTAGGAGTCAAAAGCAGTGGTAAAGAGGTGGGTTTTGAGTTTGGACTTGAAGACGGCCAAAGACGGGGCTAGATGTACAGGCTCGGGAAGTCTATTCCAGGCGTGAGGTGCAGCAAGATAAAAGGAACGGAGTCTTGAATTCGCAGTAGAGGAGAAGGGGACAGACGAGAGATTTATCTACAGAACGGAGTACTCGAGGAGGGGCGTAGGGAGAGACAAGAGTAGAGAGGTACTGGGGAGCGGCAGAGTGAATACACTTATAGGTCAATAAGAGAAGCTTGAACTGAATACGGAAGCGGAACCAGTGAAGTGACTTAATGAGAGGGCTAACATGGGCATAGCGACTTTGGCGGAAAATGAGTCGCGCAGCAGAGTTTTGGATTGATTGAAGAGGAGACAGATGGCTAAGAGGGAGGCTGGTGAGAAGCAGGTTGCAATAATCTAGGTGAGAGGTGATAAGAGTGTGGATAAGGATTCTGGTAGAGTGCTCAGAGATGAAGGGACAGATTTTGCTGATGTTATAGAGAAAGAAACGACAGGTTTTTTAGGGCTTGAATTCTTATATGGAGAGGATGCTCAAGGTGATCATTTCCCAAAATGGTGCCTTCTCCCAGGAAGTAGCTGACAAATTTATTAATGTGGACTCAAATATTGCTATTGTAGATAATCATATTTCAGGGATTGAAATGCAGGTTATATCATTACAGGCCTCTTCTGTATCTGCAATTAAAGATTCTCATGCTATACATTTAAAAATTAGAAATGATAGGAAACGCCAATAGGGTATGTAAACTGCGTTTTCTTAACTTTCTCTCTACACATTTATTATCACCTGAGATGCTTCTGAGGAAGTACCTTAATGAAGTCTTGCGTTTGTTTGTTTGTTTATTTATTTATTTGTGACATTTATATCCCACATTATCCCCAAAACGTTTGAGTTCAATTTGGCTTACAATAAACAGTATAGGATACATAACAAAGAATAATGCATAAGAAAGTAATTTGTTATAAAAATCCAATTTTACAATATAGTGTCATAAACGTACTGAGATAGCTATGAATGTTTAAGATTTAGAAAATCTATTATGAATGATAAATTGTACACGAAGTAAGAGAACGTTAATGGTAAATAGAGTAATAACCAATTCAGGTAATAATTAGTTGTTTGAGATATGATTGTTCTTTGTGAGGGTTTGTTTGAATAGGAACGATTTGAGGATTTATCTAATGCTGAAACCATAAATGTTAATAAACTGTTATTATTTACCTAATAAGAAGAAACTCCAAAATACACCAACAGGAAGTAGATCATTTGCTGACATCTGAGGTAGAGTTGACTGTGTTCTTGGAGGACACTCAAAGTCATTATTAATAGTAGAGTTATCTTGTTGAATACAAGTGATAAGTCACTGATTATGAAACTGTTCTTTCAGAAAAAGAAGTGAGTTTTTGTGGTGCAAAATTAATTTTTTTCCAGGTGTTTCCAGGGCTACTCAACTCAGACGAAAGGCTTTTTAACTTTGAAAGCTCAAGTAGTAGCTCTGGGTGCAACTTTTTTTTTTCTTAAATATCCACGTCTAATTACTTTCCAGGCAAAGGAGTATATTTTGGGGATTTCTTTTCAGTTAGAACATTTTCTAAAAGGGCATGAGAAATAATGTCGTCAGAATTAGCAGTAATCAAACAATTTGACACCATGTATATATTAGGTGGAATACCTAATTAATTTCTTTACAGTTTTCTTTGTTAAAAAAAATTAGCAACGTCTTCCTCTCATGATGTTGGAAATGTATTAAAAGAAGACCAATAAAAATAATTAAATAAATAAAGTGAAAAAAAGAAAAAAACCCAAGGAAGATTTCAGTCAAAGTTCCAAAACAGAAACCCAGGAAAGAGACTGCCTCTTACTTAATAGATAAGGTTCAGGCACATAAACAGTCCTTGAAGAAACAGGAATACACGGCTAAATGGTTTAAATCCTACTGCTGCTCCTTGTAACCTTGGGCAAGTCAATTAGGGGCCTTTTTACCAAGCCACAGTAGAGCTACAATGGCCTTGGCGCACGGCAATTCAGACCTACCGCTGGGCTACTGCGAGAGCCCACCGGTAGTGCCGACTCCCACTGCATGACATTTTCGGGGCCAAAAAATTATTTTTAATTTTTTAGGGCCAGGGGCTTACCCGGTGGTAATCATCTGACTAGAAGGCGGTAAGGGCTCCCCCTGCAAATGGCCACATGGCAAGTGTTACACTTACTGCACTGAAGAGAAAAGAAGGGGTTCACACCTTCCACAAATCCAACAAGGAAAACAAATGCAGAGTGGAAGAAAATCCAATCCAAGAAACCAGTCAGAACTCATGGAATGAGAACTCCAAATAGAGATGCAAAGGCGGTAGAATGAGAGGACATGAAATGAGATTGAAGGGGGGCAGACTCAAGAAAAATGTCAGGAAGTATTTTTTCACAGAGAGAGTAGTGGATGCTTGGAATGCCCTCCTGCGGGAGGTGGTGGAAATGAAAATGGTAACGGAATTCAAACATGCGTGGGATAAACATAAAGGAATCCTGTTCAGAAGGAATGGATCCTAAGGAGCTTAGCCGACATTGGGTGGCAGAGCCAGTGGCGGGAGGCGGGGATGGTGCTGGGCAGACATATACAGTCTGTGCCAGAGCCGGTGGTGGGAGGCGGGACTGGTGGTTGGGAGGTGGGGATGGTGCTGGGCAGACTTATACGGTCTGTGCCCTGAAAAGGACAGGTACAAATCAAGGTAAGGTATACACAAAAAGTAGCACATATGAGTTTATCTTGTTGGGCAGACTGGATGGACCGGGCAGATCTTTTTCTGCCGTCATCTACTATGTTACTATGTTACTTTGAGTTGTATTAGTTCACAGTGATCACCAGTTACTACTATCTATCATCTCTGATTTTGACTTTGTGTTATTTTCAGTGCTCCAGTAGTATCATATGCTCAACAGAACATCAGCATATCGACCCCTGATGAAGGCTTTATAGCCGAAACACGTACCGTGTAGGGTCCTAATAAAGTCTATTTGGAGTTCTCATTCCATGAGTTCTGACTAGTTTCTTGGTTACACTTACTGCACTCCCATTTCCATTTTTTTAAAGTCCTTTCACCGGTGGTGGTAAAAGGAGGCCTAGGCACATAGCAAATCCGCACACCGATGCCACCACAAGGGTCCTTTTACTGCCACTTGGTAAAAGGACCCTTAAGTCCTCCATTGTCTCAGATACAGAATTAGACTCTGAGCTCTAGCGTTTGTAGCACACGCTAATGCTAGAGACACTAGTTTTAGCATGCACTAATTTGTAGCACACCTTAGTAAACAGGGCCCCTAGTGTACCTGAATGTAACTCTTCTTGATCTACAACTGAAAAAGGTGTGAGTGAAAAACGATAACTAAAATAAAGTAAACTGTAAACATGAACAAGAATAGGAACTAGGACGCCAGGAACGAACAAACAAACAAAGCAAGAATGACAGAAGACAACGCAAGATGTGTTCAGCAAGACAAGGCAAAAGTAATGCAACGACCCAACAGGAAGAACTACTCAGACTACCTGGGCCTGCCCTGCAAAGCCAATCAGAACACAAGATCATAATGCGCATGCACTAACACAAGGGCCTTATTCAGGGGTGTGCTGGTAAATTTTTAACAACAGGCTCTTTCTCCGGACGTAGCCAGCTCTGCAGTTGGAAGGGCCAGGGGTGGCCGGGAGCAACACTTGCCTCTCTCTCCTCCCTCCCTTCGTGTGGGCATGCTAGGCATACCTTTGCTGGCAGCCAACGTCTTGCTGTGAGCAGCATGCTGGAACTTCTCTTACATGCTCGAGAAGTCCCAGCCTGCTGCTCAGAGCTAGAAACAAGGAGCGGGGAGCAGCAGCAGTCTACTTACTTGGCTGGCAGGGCTCAGCATCCCCACCAGCAAAGTAAAAGAGAATTCATCAGGGGGCCCAAGCCCACATTTTGGGAGCCAGTTGTTAAAGTAGCCATGGAGGGCCCTACTTTAACAACCGGCTCCCAAAATTCTCAAAAAATTAACAACCGGCTCTTGTGAGCCTGTGGGAGCCTGCTCCAGCACACCACTGGCCTTATTACAACGCCGTGGTAGAGGTATTCTGAGACTGGGTGGGGGACCAATGGCATAGTTAGGATTGAATGGGCCCCAGGCAGAAGAATAAAGTTGGCCCCATGCTCTCTTCTATCCCAACCCCATGTCCATCATCTCCCCTTCTACTCCCCTCCTTATCCCCTCATGTCTGTTTCTGCACTGCTGCTGTCCTCAGACAAAAACAGAAAATGGCAGTGTGGGACCTTGGAGCTCAGTATTTTTCAGTCTCAACCTCCTCCAACATGATGGGGGTGGGGGCGGTGTCTTCTACTTGCCAGTCTGGGCAGCAGAGGTGATCCCTTTGCCAAGCCCCCTCAAAGATTCAATTGTAGCTATGCCCTTGGGTAGGACCTTGCCTACAATGGGGATCTAGTACAATTTTAAGGTCAGTTAACATCAGTTTGGAAGCCTCACAGTTCAAATTCTAGCCACTTGGTCATATCAAAAAAGCCTGGCCACAGAAAGCCCGAGAGCTCAACGTCAGATGCTTACTTCAGCCTTTTTTTACTGCAGCGTTTAACCAAAAGTAGCAAATTAATGATCCATAGGACTTTTTGTTAACAAAAAGTCAAAGGCGACATTGCATCTTGCTAAAGACCCAGTTTCTTCAGGGCATCATTATTTTGAGTCTTTCACTTTGCTAACCAAATATCTGTTAAATATTTGACTGCTGCGTATTCAAGTGGCAAGCTCCTTTTGAAACATCAATTAAACCATCAGTTAGAAGCATTGAACATACAGCAAAGCAGCTGTTTGGAAAGTATTGATCAGCTGCCCTTCTTGGTGCCACAGTATTGCTATATCGTTTACTGGGAAATTAAAGCAACTGACACCAGGGAAAACCAGGTTCAAGTGAGAGGTTTTTCTGATACAGATGCCTACTAGTAATTAAAATCATAGCCCTGTGCAGATGGTATCAGTCGTTTCCCCTGTGATTGTGCAATATCACAAATCAAGGAGCATATCTTAACCCAAGGATAAGAAGCAGCAAAAGCCATCTTTGATTTATAAAGAAGAATAAAAGCCAAAAACAAAATAAAAAAAAACAATTACAATTTCTCTAACACTACATTGACTCTCTGAGTCTGTTTCTGAGGTGCCAAGTGATTCTTAAGAGAAGAAAAAGAACATCTGATCTTCAACAGAAACGTTTTCAACCTGTTGTTCAGTATATGGAAACATTAAAGACTACAAGTGAAAATTGACAAATCAGCAAAGCCCTTTGGCTCTCATTTTATGACAGGGTGCTTATATGACCAGTATTAAAAGGTGCCTAATTTAAGCCTCTTTAATGGCGTGATATCACTAATTGAAAACACAGGTCAAATTCTGGATATCGGTATTATAATCCAAATCCAAAAATACCCAGATGGAGTTAAAACTATAGTGTGATGAAACTGGGTTTCTGAGCCTGAAAACGGTATTAGTTCATGAAGTGTATTTCTCCTACCTGGCCAGCAGATGGCGCTTGTTTGGAATTGCAGAAAAAGGCTTTCAGCTTATGGAAAGGCAATTTACTACTACTACTACTTGACATTTCTAAAGCGCTACTAGGGTTACGCAGCGCTGTACAATTTAACATAGAAGGACAGTCCCTGCTCAAAGGAGCTTACAATCTAAAGGACAAATGTACAGTCAGTCAAATAGGGGCAGTCTAGATTTCCTGAAAGGTATAAAGGTTAGGTGCCGAAAGCAACATTGAAGAAGTGGGCTTTGAGCAAGGATTTGAAGATGGGTAGGGAGGGGGCTTGGCATAAGGGCTCAGGAAGTTGATTCCAAGCATAGGGTGAGGCGAGGCAGAATGAGCGGAGCCTGGAGTTGGCGGTGGTGGAGAAGGGTACTGAGAGGAGGGATTTGTCCTGTGAGCGGAGGTTACGGGCAGGAACGTAAGGGGAAATGAGGGTAAAGAGGTAATGGGGGGCTGCAGACTGAGTGCATTTGTAGGTAAGAAGGAGAAGCTTGAACTGTATGCGGTATCTGATTGGAAGCCAGTGAAGTGACCTGAGAAGAGGGGTGATATCAGTATATCGGTTCAGGCGGAATATAAGACGTGCAGCAGAGTTCTGAACAGATTGAAGGGGGGATAGATGGCTAAGTGAGAGGCCAGTAAGGAGTAGGTTGCAGTAGTCAAGGCGAGAGGTAATGAGAGCGTGGACGAGAGTACGGGTGGTGTGCTCAGAGAGGAAAGGGCGAATTGTGCTGATGTTAAAGAGAAAGAAGCGACAGGACTTGGCTATCTGCTGGATATGCGCAGAGAATGAGAGGGAGGAGTCGAAGATGACTCCAAGGTTGCGGGCAGATGAAACGGGGAGGATGAGAGTGCCATCAATTGAGATAGAGAGTGGAGGAAGAGGAGAAGTGGGTTTTGGTGGAAAGACGATAAGCTCGGTCTTGGACATGTTCAGTTTCAGGTGGCGGTTGGACATCCATGCAGCAATGTCGGATAAGCAGGCCGATACCTTTGCCTGGGTCTCCGCGGTGATGTCTGGTGTGGAGAGATATAGCTGGGTGTCATCAGCATAAAGATGATACTGGAAACCATGAGATGAGATCAGTGAGCCCAGGGAAGAGGTGTAGATTGAAAAAAGAAGGGGTCCAAGGACAGATCCCTGGGGAACTCCAACAGAGAGCGGGATGAGGGTGGAGGAAGATCCATGAGAGTGTACTCTGAAGGTGCGGTGGGAGAGATAGGAGAACCAGGAGAGGACAGAACCCTGGAACTCAAATGAGGACAGTGTGGCAAGAAGTAAATCATGATTGACAGTATCAAAAGCAGCGGATAGATCAAGGAGGATGAGGATGGAGTAGTGGCCTCTGGATTTGGCAAGGAACAGGTCATTACAGACTTTAGAGAGTGTCGTTTCTGTCAAGTGTAGAGGGCGAAAACCGGATTGAAGCGGATCGAGGATGGCATGAGAGGAGAGAAAATCAAGGCAGCGGCTATGAACAGCACGCTCAAGTATTTTGGAGAGAAAGGATAGGAGGGAGATGGGGCGGTAGTTGGAGGGACTGGTAGGGTCAAGTGATGTTTTTTTGAGGAGAGGTGTGACTACGGCGTGCTTGAAGGTGTCAGGGACAGTTGCAGTGGAGAGAGAGAGGTACCATTGGGAAATTACTTTCAAAATTGATGCCCTGGGCTCTGATTGGCCCTGGATTTCAAATCTAGCCTGAAGGTACTGGCTTTTCCCCAGTCTCAGCCAAGGGGCGGAGAGAAAAAGATCTCTTTACTGAGGCCCTGTGAGCAGTTATAAACCTATGAGCAGCTACATTTCCTGTACTACCCAGGTAGTTAACAAATGTTTACATAGTTTTATAATTTATCCATATTCAGTTACCTGTTATTGCTTGCTTATTTCACCTTTTTCTGTTCAAGTTCTGTGACAATAAACCTTTTTTTAGTTTATTGACTCTGCTGTCCTGGACTGACTAAGAATCCTGGTTTGTGTTTTTGGGTCTGTGGGTGTTTTCTGGGAGCTGTGGGACCCCTGGAGTGTGGTCCCAGTGTCTTAGAAATCACCTGGGAATAACCTGAGAGTGGGAGACTAGCCCAGAGGCAAGTGGGACTTAGTTGGTGGGACGAGGTTGCTAGTATAGAGCCTGTGCCCAGGTGCAGGCGAGCCTGAGCAGTGCTGGGGACAGATCCTCCAGGTGGCTGCAGGGTTAACCCTAGGTGGATGCTAGATGTTTCATAACATTTAGTTTATCTTATTTTAGCGCTGCATGAGCAGACTCTCATTGCAGAGAACTTGAGACAATAAAGATATAAAAATGGCTCACAGTAGTGTCAACATGATGCTTATGAGCTCTGGTCCATATTTGTTAATTCAAGTAGAAATGTTATTTCGAGAGAAGACACATAGCATTAATTATATCTGAATATCAGGAAATAACTGGACTCCACCCCCCAGCAATGCCCCCAACATAGCCAGCTTTAAGTTTGGTCCTAACCAGTCATTTTCAGCGGCCCTAACCAGTTAAATGCTGCTGAAAGTGACTGGATAGCCACGAATAAGCAAGTTAACCAGTCGGCGGCCATTCCCAGCTGGTTAACTCGCTTTGAATATCGGCCGGAGTACGTTTCAAGAGGCTGGTTAATGTGGATGCCTTCTATAACAGCCAAAATCTGCTGCTTACAAATATTTTTGTGGTGAGAACCTTTGTTTAAGTGATATCCAGACTTAAATGATAAGGACCAGTGAAAATCCGCTGAGGCGGAAGAACACCAAAATCCCACAAAGAAAACAACAGTGAAAATGAAGTGAGAAGTGGCCACTGGCTCAAGAGATCAGGACAACAATCTGGGGTCTTAAGACAAGGACTAGACACAGATCTCTGTTTCGACATTTAATAGAGGTCTTTTTTTAAGGCCAACCCATTGCACCAATACTCAAGGAATACTTTTCATTGAAGATTTGCATATCTGTCCAAGCCAATAAGATTCCTGCAGCAGGCCTGTGACCAAAACACAGATCTGTGTCAAGTCCTTAACTACTAAAAATACTTAAGACCCCCTAGATTGTTGTCCTGATCTCTTGAGCCAGTGGCCCATTTCCCACTTCCTTTTCACTGTTGAACGATAAGGAAACATTCGATAACATATAACTTATTTTTTCTGAATGATATACACTAACCATTTATTATATATGTAATGAAATATTTCGTTTATCATACTCTTAGTGTATTTTTATCATTGCATCTGTAGCAGAACTTCTCTAATTTCGGGGCCCTTTTACAAAGGCATGGCAGGGCTACCTCACTGGTAGCGTGTGCCAAATCACCCCTACTGCCAGAGTAGCACAGGAGCCTGGCGGTAGTTCCAAAGTTGGCGTGTGCAGTTTCCCCACGATAGAAACTAATTTGTATTTTCTACTGCAGGGGGCGTTCCCAGCAGTAATCAGCAGTGCAGCCACATTGCTGTGCAATGTCCAGTTACCATAGGGTTAGCTTGTTACCATCAAGTAAATAGGAGGTGGTAAGAGCTTGCACGATAAATGGCCAGGCACGAATTTTGGATTTAATGCCTGGCCATTATTGCTGAAAATAGAAATTCAGCTTTTTGCCAGATGCTCGTAAGAGGTGGCCTGAGCCCATAGGAAAATCACCCGCTAAAAGTAGCGCAGGCCACTTCCTAGCGTACCTTGTAAAATGGCCCTTTTGTGTGGTATTTTGAATTGATTTATGCTACATAATTTTTTCATGCAACCTCACACAGTATGAAATTCTTGCAGGCCCCAAAGGACGAGAGCATTAATGGTGCTTTAGCAGGGTACCGTATTCATTACCGGGAGCTGGAATCTGAGAATGGTCTAGAGGCCGAATCAAAAAACATTCCAAACCCATCGGTTTTCCAAGCAGAGCTAACAGGTGAGTTAGCCAGCATGCCCAACTGATGCCTTTACCTTGTTTAAAGTGAGGAATGGCCTAGTGGTTAGAGTACTGGTCTTGCAATCCAGAGGTGGCCAGTTCAAATCCCACTGCTGCTCCTTGTGATCTTGGGCAAGTCACGTAACCCTCCATTGCCTCAGGTACAAACTTACAAACTTAGATTGTGAGCCCTCCTGGGACAGGGAAATATCCAGAGTACCTGAATGTAGCTCACCTTGAGCTACTACTGAAAAAGGTGTGAGCAAAATCTAAATAAATATATGGAATGTTGCTACTATTAAAGATTCTACATAGAATGTTGCCACTTTTTGAGATTCTAGATGGAATGTTGCTAGTGGAGGAGTGGCCTAGTGGTTAGAGTACTGGTCTTGCAATCCAGAGGTGGCCAGTTCAAATCCCACTGCTGCTCCTTGTGATCTTGGGCAAGTCACTTAACCCTCCATTGCCTCAGGTACAAACTTAGATTGTGAGCCCTCCTGGGACAAAGAAATATCCAGAGTACCTGAATGTAACTCACCTTGAGCTACTAAAAAAAGGTGTGAGCAAAATCCTTCCTGGGCTTAGAGGTATATATAAACTATGGGAATGAGTGAATTATCACAGCCCAGAATGAGTTGGCATGCTTCATCTGAAAACCTTAAGTGCCCTTTAACTAAACTTCATTAGGAGCTAATACATACCATGGGACACGGGGTAACTGCCAGAGTAGCACCCAATTTTGGCCGCGAGGATGTACACCAATTAAAACCTGGTATAAATTCTCACACCTAAATTAGAAGCGGATCTCCCTTATTCTGTAAAACTGCACACAGTTTCCAGGACCGCCCATGCCCCCTTTTTGGATCCACACGTAAAATGTACACATGGATCCTGGCAACTAAAGATGCTTGTGCAAATTTAAATTCATGCCAGTTCATGCCGATAATTATTAGTATCCAATTAATGGTGCTAATTTGCTCAGTTAAATTGAACATGCAAATTGTGTGCATCCATATTTTCCCTTGCAATTTTGAGCACCGTATATAGAATTAGGGTGTTTGCATGTATGTGTTTGCCCTTAAAATACTTATAAGCTGTCTTTCTTATTAACAAAGAAAACCTGAAGTGGTGCACTGAACTGATAACATTTTCCCTTTCCATATATTTGCACAATTCTCTTTGAAAGCAATGCTTTAAATAGGTTCCAGAAAAGTGATCAGATTTGATTGCCCTTCAAGGCACTAGCCTCCATGTACACTACATCAGTGTCTAAGTCTTGCAAAATCTATTTCCCTACACCGTGACAAACTTTCTGCTTTGCTTTTCCCTGAATAGCCCAAAAGCTGCCACAAGACACCGAGCACAAGCTTAGCATTAAGGGCGTAAGAATTAACATGTAAGGCTGCACTGCCTTGTTACTGAACGCTTTGGGTGTAATTTTCCGAGATATTTCCGTGGGTAAAAGAGCACTTCACAGAAATAGATTTTTACAGAATTGTTCATCTTGTCATAGGATGATGTGCATGTGTAGTGCCTCTGCAGGCTTAAGTGTATCTGCATTTTGAAGAAGTGTTCCTGGGATACTGTTGGAAATTTTCAAAGTATTTGCAGATTTTCCTGAAAAACATTAAGGGCTTGTTAGTCAGCTGGTGGCAATCAGCATCAGTGCTGGGCCGTGTCCAGATTTTGCATTGAATTTCCAGGTATCTGGGGCCGGTTAAGTGCTGAATATCGGCCACGTGCTGACTGTAACCCCAAAATCAACACACTCTCTTCTGAATTCTCTTACCCATATCTTTACCACAATTAATACCCCACCCACTTATAAAATTGCTACACCCTAAGGTTGTCATGCTATTGTTATATCGCCCTATCTTTTCCCCATTGTAACATTCCACTGGTAATACGCTCTAAATGTTGTTTTGACTTGACTTTGTCTTCCCACAACTCCTCATAATGTAACCCATAATTGTACTGTAGCACATTGTATTTCCATCATTCACAATGTATTGTAAGCCACACTGAGCCCGCAAATAGGTGGGAAAATGTGGGATACAAATGCAATAAAATAAATAAATAAAATGCCCTGGTTTCACGTTGGGCACTAACCAGACATTATCAGAGGCACAGTCCATTTTAGGGGTTCTTTTACTAAAGATGCACTAATGACCAGCATTCGCTAAATGATAAGACGCCCATTATAGGCTAGTTTCTGTACATGGCGCCTGAAAATTCTGCGCAGAAAAAAAATATGCCTAGGTGTATTCTCTAAAGCAGGCCTATCTTTTATAGAATAGGCTTAGATTTCCGCACGGTATATAGAATACACCGAGCGCCTTCCATGTGACCAAATTTAGTCATGTTTCACTTGGCGTAAATCCCGATGCCTAAATTTGGCACAGAGCGGATGTATTCTATAACAAAATGCATAGATTTTAGAAGCACCCATGCCTCGCCCATGGCCACACCCCCTTTTCATGTTTCAGAATACACTTAGGGCCCTGTTTACTAAAGGTGCGCTAGTGTTTTTAGCAGCGCATGCTAACGTTAGAGACACCCATATGTTCTGATGGGTGTCTCTCGGATGAATGCAATTTTAGCAAATCCCACAATCCTTGGTAAAAATTGACAATCCAGCTTATAATTGAAAAAGAAAAACACCTATATTGCGACCCAAATCGGGAGATAGACGTTTATCTCACAAAAACGAATAAAGCGGTATAATCGAAAGCCGAATTTGGACGTCTTCAACTGCGCTCTGTCGCGGATGCGGACAAAGTTGATGGGGGCGTGTCAAAGGCGTGGTTATTGGCCGATCAGAGATAGGCGCCTTTCGCCAATAATGGAAAAAAAATTATGCGTTTTTTGCGAAAATTTAGGGCACTTTTCCTGGACACTGTTTTTCCACGAATAGGGCCCCAAAAAATGCCCTAAATGACCAGATGACCACTGGAGGGAGTCAGGGATGACCTCCCCTGACTCCCCCAGTGGTCACAAACCCCCTCCTACCACAAAAATATGCCGTTTCACAACTTTTTATGTTCACCCTCAAATATCATAACCACCTCCCTGGCAGCAGTATGCAGGTCACTGGAGCAGTTATTAGGGGGTGCAGTGAACATCAGGCAGGTAGACCCAGGCCCATCCCCCCCACCCACCTGTTACACTTGTGCTGGTAAATGGGAGCCCTCCACACCACCCCCCAAAACCACTGTACCCACATGTAGGTGCCCCCCTTCACCCCTTAGGTCTATAGTAATGGTGTAGACTTGTGGGCAGTGGGTTTTGAGGGGGATTTGGGGGGCTCAACACCGAAGGGAAGGGTGCTATACACCTGGGAGCTCTTTTACCTTTTTTTTTGTTTTTGTAAAAGTGCCCCCTAGGGTGCCTGGTTGGTGTCCTGGCATGTGAGGGGGACCAGTGCACTACGAATCCTGGCCCCTCCCACAAACAAATGCCTTGGATTTATTCGTTTTTGAGCTAGGCGCTTTCATTTTCCATTATCGCTGAAAAACAAAAACGCCCAGCTCACACATTGTTGAATAAAACATGGACGTCTATTTTTTTCGAAACTACGGTTCAGTCCGCCCCTTCACGGACCCGTTCTCGGAGATAAACGCCCATGGAGATAGACGTTTTCATTCGATTATGCCCCTCAATATATACTAAATAGAACCAGGACTCTATCTGTTAACATAGACCGAGGCTAACAGCAATGAGTGAAAAACTACTTTTTTTTATTATTTATGTATCTTTTTATGTATGCTAATACTCTATAGTGTAAGAGTGCCCTCAGAAACAACCAGTCATTTTAAGGCAATATCATTTCTTTTGCCAAAGTGGCATAGCACCTCTTTCATTGGGCCACTCTTGTGCATAAGTGTATGTGCTATTACCTCAATCAATAGTGCTATAACATCGTGCTATATCAAAAAGCGTGTACTTATCTTAAAACTTTTTTCAGTTGTTCAGTTCAGTCACTCTTTCAGACTGAATAAATGACTTCCCCTGGAAACGCCTGACTCCGCGGGTTTCAAGAATCTTTTCTCAGGGACTCGGGTTAAAGCCGTAGAACGGTTTGGTTGCAGCTATTCTCTCACGTCTGCATGCATAGCGACTTTCAATGAATGCACTGACACAGTTTATAAAGGCGCCCTTAGAGTGGCTCACGCCAGACGTAACTCAATTGACGTCATTGCAAAATTGAAAATAACTTGTTAATTGAGATAACCTGCAATCTTCATGATGGTAATAGTGCAAACACAGACCTGATTTGTTTCTGAACTCTTCATGATGGTTATAGGTTACACACAGACCTGTTTCGCTTCTAAAATATTGTATTAACCAAAGGCTATTGCACAACCAGGAAGTTCTCATAAGTCACATAATCTCAAATCATCGTGTTCCACTCTATGGTTTCATTAAGTCCCTGAGGACTGATAGTCTGTAACCTGTATATCCATTGTTGCTCTCGGCGGGTCAACATTGAAACTCAATCTCCTACTACTTAACATTTCTAGAGCGCTACTAGGGTTACGCAGCGCTGTACAAATTAATAACTAAGGACGGTCCCTGCTCAGAAGAGCTTACAATCTAAAGGACGAAATGTCAAGTTGGGGTAGTCTAGATTTCCTGAGTAGAGGTGTTGTGATTAGGTGCCGAAAGCGACATTGAAGAGGTGGGCTTTGAGCAATAATTTGAAGATGGGTAGGGAGGGGGCCTGGCGTATGGGCTCAGGGAGTTTGTTCCAAGCATGGGGTGAGGCGAGGCAGAAAGGGCGGAGCCTAGAGGTGGTGGTGGAGAAGGGTACTGAAAGGAGGGATTTGTCTTGAGAGCAGAGGTTACGGGCAGGGACGTAAGGGGAGATGAGGGTAGAGAGGTAAGGAGGGGCGGCAGATCGAGTGCATTTGTAGGTTAGTAGGAGAAGCTTGAACTGTATGCGGTACCTGATCGGAAGCCAGTGAAGTGACTTGAGGAGAGGGGTGATATGAGTATATCAGTCAAGGCGGAAGATAAGACGTGCGGCAGAGTTCTGGATGGTCTGAAGGGGGGATAGGTGGCTAAGTGGGAGGCCGGTGAGGAGTAGGTTGCAGTAGTCAAGGCGAGAGGGGATGAGAGTTCGGGTGGTGTGCTCAGAGAGGAAGGGGCGAATTTTGCTAATGTTGTAGAGGAAGAAGCGACAGGTCTTGGCTATCTGCTGGATATGCGCAATGTTACCGGTACCTGGTCAATAATAAACCATTGTAAGTCGGTAAACCCATGGTTAAATTGCAAGCAATGAGAAACAAGTGGTGCTGTAAGGTTTTTTTGTGTTCAAACGACTTTTGTGTTCCACTAGGCGGGTCTTCATTTTTCTGATGTTACAACCGACATGGGTGTCTCTAGCATTAGAGCGTGCTAATTTTTAGCATGCACTAAAAACAGTGTGCCTATAGCACGGCTTAGTAAACAGGGCCCTGTTATGATTGGGGTCTGAACCCCTCTCAAACTTACCTCTTTCCTGGGGGTCAGCTTCTTAGCTGGCTTCTGTTTCTTTTCTCTGTCCTTTCTGAGCTGGCTCTGTCTCTCTGTGCTGGCAGCTTCCAGCAGCATGGGGTTAATTGTCTCATTTCACTACAGCTGTGTGTGTGTTGCCTGAGTTGCTCTAACTCTCTTTGGGTGTACTGGCTTCAAGTGTTTCACGGTTTTGCATTGGTGTGGGTTGGGCCTCTCTGGGTCAGTGTGCTTTTGCCTAGGTCTAGGGAGTGTGACATCATCAGGGAGGGCCTTGATAAGGAAGTGGTGTTGTTTCCTTCAGGGCCTTTGCAACAGTTGTGTTTGCTTTAGGTAGGGTGGTGCAGTGTGCACTTCTGACATTGTGTCTAGGGTCCCTGCTTGCTTTTGCTAAGGTCCAGGTTAGTGTTAGTGCAGTGTGCACTGGTGTCTATGTGTTTAGCTTTCCTGCTTTTCCCTTTGGTTCCCCTGCTTTTCCCTCTTGGTTTTGGAAGCATTGCTATGTGTAGGGCTTTAGAAGCTCTGTTGCTATTAGAAGTACTCCTGGGTTTGGTGTTGTTAGGAACACTGCAGAGTTTGCTGTTAGAAGTACTTCTGGTGTTTGTGCTATTGGTAGCATTGCAGTCTTTGCTGTTGGTGTTTGGTGATTTAGAATCACTTTTGGCTTATGTGTTAGCTTCCCTTCTTTTTCCTTGTGGCTCCCCTGTCTTCCCTTTTAGTGCTAGGAGCTCTTCTGGTTGCTTGCCAGAGTAGTGCTTGGGAAGCACCTTGTTAGTTGTATCTAGCTTGCTAGAGCAGTGCTTAGGTAGCTGGTTAGTTCTGTGTTTAGCTTATTAGTGTAAAGCTCTGCTTGTAGCTTGGTGCTTAGTAGCACCTGTGTTAGCTTTGTGTTTAGTTCCCTGCTCTGTTAGTCTAGGGCTTAGGAAGTTCCTTTCTTGAGCAGGGATTAGGAGCTCCTGTTTAGTATAGGGCTTAGGAAGTCCTTCTGTCAGTTTACTGTTAGGAACACTCCTGCTGGTTTAGGGCTTGGGAGCACGTAGATCAGTTTAGGGTTAGGAGCACTTCTGTTTCCAGTCCTGGTCCCTATGTCACCCGGTATCCAGTAAGTCCTGTCGGCTACTCGAACCCAGAAGCTCAACTCCTGGGGGGCTTAGTAGCTAAGCACAGGTGAAGCTGTGCGGACCAGTCCAGCGTGCTCCAGTCCCGTGTTCCAGTCCTGTGTCCTCCAGTCCGGGGGACCAGTCCAGTGTGCTCCAGTCCGGTGTGTGTTCCAGTCTGGTGTGCTCCAGTCCAGTGTGTTCCGGTCCGGTGTGTGTTCCAGCGAAGAAAGTGCCGGTACTCAAATGCCAGGCCACCCTTCAGGGGTGGGGTAATTACTGAGTACCCACCCCACAATAGCCAGGCCCCCTGCAACCAGTTACAGAATCTATGACAAGGCAGAATTGGTTTGTAGAGCCTGAGCTCTTTCATTAAAACTTGGGGACCATGGGCCAATTTTAGCAAACAATGGAAAAGGTGCTGGTACTCAGTGCCCCCAAGTACCCCCTCAAAAAAAGCCCTGGTTTTAAGTAACTTCACTGTTGAGCTGAGTCTGACCTTTGACACAACATGATGTAAATATAGCTGCAGATAAATCCTTCTTATCTGTTCCCTTCTCCACTACTGCCAACTCCAGACTTCGCGCCTTCTGTCTCGCTGCACCCTACGCCTGGAATAAACTTCCTGAGCCCCTACGTCTTGTCCCATCCTTGGCCACCTTTAAATCTAGACTGAAAGCCCACCTCTTTAACATTGCTTTTGACTCGTAACCACTTGTAACCACTCGCCTCCACCTACCCTCCTCTCCTCCTTCCTGTACACATTAATTGATTTGATTTGCTTACTTTATTTTTTGTCTATTAGATTGTAAGCTCTTTGAGCAGGGACTGTCTTTCTTCTATGTTTGTGCAGCGCTGCGTACGCCTTGTAGCGCTATAGAAATGCTAAATAGTAGTAGTAGATAAAACAGAGAGAAACAGATTCGCTCTGTGAGCATGGTGGGATTGCTGCTGCTTTAAGGAAGGAAGTGCTGCACTGCAAGTACTATATGGTTCTTTTTATATTTTGGCTTTTTGATTTTTTTTACATGGAATACTTTGGAGTATTAATTTTTATTTCACTGTTGGCTGTTGGATTTGCTTTCAACTATTAGGGGTAAGCTGGTTCCATTCCCCTATAGGTACTTTCTCCATTTCAGTGTTCTTCTATATGTTTTTATCTATGCACATTGTCACTGTTGTGATTAATATAGATTCTGTACACCAAAATGATATGTTTTATTTCTGTTTATCAGTTGGTTCACTTCTGTTAAGCTAATTTAAATATGTGGATACACTATGGTCTTTTGTCCCTAACACTTTATTCTAATAGTTATTATCTGCCTCATTAAGTATGATTTGATATTCATTTTTTAAAGCCTATATATTTTTTAAATTTGAAGTTTTTAATTTTAAGGCTAAGTTTTATGATTTCTATGATTTTAATTTTTTATTATTTGTATGATTTTAATTTGATCATTTGTTTGTACATTAGTTTCTACCCCTGTCGCAGCCTGCAGGAGAAATGTGGTCGTGTCAGGTGATTGTTTTTAATAAAGCTGCACCTTTCCAGACTTCTGGTCTGCTTGGCTTTCTACTACTATAAAGCTGTAGGCCATCCTGAGCGCTTTTAACGATCAATGATTACAGAGGCTCTAACTGCTGCAGGCAGAAGATGGCTCATTTATTTATGTATGTATGTACATCATTTACTACCCTGCAGAAGCCAAAATGCTCTTGGCAGCTTGCAATAGTAACATACATAATTAAAAATATAATCAATACAATAAAATATATACTTCTGACATAAAAGTAAATAAAATCAACCTTAGTTAAATATCAAGCAACAAGTTAGAGGAGTTTGCAAACATTACTGATGTCAAAATAAAAATGTCTTAAGTCCTTTCTTAAACAGGGCAATGCCCTGAACCGATCTTAAAAGATACAGGCAAGGAGTTCCACCAAGCTGGACTCGTAATTCTAAAAGAAATTGTCTAATCTTAGTTCACTTACAGTAGGAGTGTCCAACAAAATTTGGAGGAAGACCTTAAACTCCTCACTGGATTATGAATTTTCAGCATAGCAGATAGCTAGGGTGACACTAAGCTCCATTTTGGGACTCTCTCACTCCTATAGCAAAAAGTAGAATACTGACCTGTTGGGGGGGGGGGGGGGGGGGTTGGGGGGGTATTAGAGGGGTGGGTTCGCACGGGCGGAGGGGGTAGAAAACATATACATTTGGCACTTCTTCTATATAGAAACAATATTGTCCCTGTTACTATGTTGTGGAAGTTATCTTGGCTTTGGTATTTTGTCATATATACTACTACTACTACTACTACTACTATTAAACATTTCTATAGCGCTACTAGGCTTACGCAGCGCTGTACAAATTTACATGAAAAGACAGTCCCTGCTCAACAGAGCTTACAATCTAAAGTGGACAGATGAACAGACAGCTAGGGGTGGGGAAATTGCAGTGGTAGGGGTGATAAGTGAGGGTGTTGAGTAAGAGAGTCATGGTTAGGAGTCGAAAGCAGTAGCAAAGAGGTGGGCTTTAAGCCTAGACTTGAAGACAGCCAGAGACTGAGCCTGACGTACTGGCTCAGGGAGTCTATTCCAGGCATAGGGAGCAGCAAGATAGAAGGAGCGGAGCCGGGAGTTAGTAGTGGGGGAGAAGGGGGACGACAGGAGACATTTACCCAGCGAACGGAGTTCACGGGGAGGAGTGTAGGGAGAGATGAGAGCGGAAAGGTACTGAGGAGCTGCTGTGCCAATAAAAAAAAGAGGGAATTGATTTAACTGGTTTTCCTGAAGATTCTATGGACAATATTTCAATTAGGGCCCTCCTTTTAGTAACTTTCTCTACTGACAAAGATAAAAGTTTGATTTTGAAATCTTATTTTAAAAAAGATATTCTTTTTGGTGGGGCTAAAATGCAGTTTCTCATGTGACACAGGCTCGTAGGAAGGCTTTTCTCCTATTGAAATCAAGGGTTTTGGCAATAAATGCTATGTGTTTCCTTAAAAAAAAAAACACAAGTAAATAATCAGAGTATCAGCACTGAATATCTAGAGCTGGCCGGCCACTAGATGTTATCCAGTATTGAAACTTGTGCCCAGATACCTGCCTGTATAAATATGAGAGAGCCTTTTTGCTGTACTATCTTTATCCAGGCATTTATCTGGTTATCAGACTGAAAATCGCTGCTAACTGGGTAAGTCCTGACTCCCACCTCCGGATAGTGTCGCTGCCGTCAGTGTTGCTATTCAGCGGCACTGTCTGGTTAGGAGCTGCTAAATATCAGTGGGCTTGAACCAAATAGGAACCTTCTTACTTGGTTTAATCCTTTGAAGTATCGACCCTGGTGTTCTTAGCGCAGAGCAGGGGCGTAGTCAGGCCTCAGCGGGAGGGGGGGTCCAGAGCCCACATCCCCCAGCCGCTGACCCTCCCCAGCCACTTTCGACCCCCGCCGCCGCCCCTCCTCCGCCACATTTGACTCCCCTGCCGCCACCACCAGGTACCTTTGCTGTCGGGGGTCCCCAACCTCCGCCAGCTGAAATCTTCTTCAGCGCCGGTCTCCAGTGCGTTCGCTGATCTGTTTCTGTTAAGTCCTGATGTCCTGCATGCACATCTTGCACGCTGAACGTCAGGAGTCAGGACTCTCAGAAACAGATCAGCGAACGCGCCGGAGACCGGCGCTGAAGAAGACTTCAAGAAGACAGCAAAGGTACCTGGCGGCGGGAGGGGCGAAAGTGGCGGGGGAGGGGGCAGGGGGAACGAAAGTAGAGGGGGCCAGGGCTAAATCTGTGGGTGCCCCTGCCCCCACCTAGCTATGCCCCTGGCGCAGAGAAAGCACATAAGGATAATTTCTATAAGGAGCCACCTAGTCCTTAGGCTGCAAAAGCCTGCAGAAACGAGTGCATTATGCTTTGGTGGCCCGTACTTTGGCAGTGTGCATGCACATGCGTGGAGTTGTGCTGAACGCACATGTGCACACATCAATTATAGAATACGATTATTTATGTGTGTTCGCGCATATATGGAGGCGGCCATATTTTTCTAATGCGGGAGCACTTGAACTATGTTATGAGAGCCTCTTCCTTGAAGAAGCTTTTTGCGAAACCTGGCCACGTCGGTGGAGGTTCTCCTGCAGTCAAAGGCTGCCGCTATTTAAAGATAAGTGTGTGTGCTACAATGCACGTTTTTTATATTGCTAAAATGCTGTTACAAGATGCAGCTACAAGATATTGAAAGATTAGAAAGAAGAAAATTAATAATAAAATACTCTTATAAAAAAATACAAAAACAGGGTGATCCTATGAAGATTTGCACCACAACCATTTCTTTGAAAAAGAAAGAACAAAATTGTTCGTATGGTATGTGTTGCAGTTAGATCTGAAGATCCCCTTGAATTCAAATATAAGGTCTATCTCATTACAGCCATGAGAAAATTCTGATTAAGTTTTGATGTTTGGGACATTAAGGAGAATTATATTATATGGAGGCGTGGGCATTTATACCAGTTATAAGGCTGGCATAAGTGATCATCTTTGCCACTTGCTCTAGTATAGAGTGGGTGCTTTCTTATCTTTATAGAGTAGGCTTAAGATAGGTGCTATAGGCAATACCTATAGTAGATGATCTGTTCAGAAGCGTAGCCAGGTTGAGGCGTCTGAGGGAGTGAAGAGCAGACTGCCGACGCTGCCTATTTTTCACATGACAGATCACATGAAAAATAGGCGCCGGTGCCGTTGGAAGTCCATTTGGGAGAGGAGTCGCCCCTCTGGCGACCTACCTAGCTATGCCTCTGGATCTGTTATAGAATTACCCTCTCAATGACCTCTACACTGACTTACTAATGGTGTGTATAGTATTGTGTATTCTGATACAGTGTTTGGTCTCGGAAGTTTTCTTCTGCTACAATCCAAACTGATCTTTGTTGGGCCACGGCACTGTGAGCCCTCGTTCACAGTCATCCGAGGGTTTTTCTGTAGTGTACATCCCCTCCAGCTTTTCTTACACCTTATTCCTTGCATCAGCGGTCCTCAACAAGGACCCATAGGTCAGGTCCCTGGCAGTCATGGGCCCTAAATTTGCCATGAGTTGTTGCTGTTTTGCAGTGACTGGGAATCTCTCCACCCTCTCCTGGCACTCTGAATGCTGCCTCTGCAGAATCCCAGAAAGCAAAAGTTTGCTTGTGAATGGAACTCAGATTCTCTGTTCACTAGTGCATAGCGAGGTTGATGCAGAAAGCCTTGTAGTAGAGCCACACCCTGATGGCTTAGTGCACAGTTTTTACTTTGAAATTAACACCAAAATATACCATTGTAATGCAATAAACAATGAGTGTGTAAATTTCTGCCATGTTAAAAATGCACAGTAATCTGTAGCTCATTGCCAAAATGTCCCCTTTCCGGTCAGTACATAAGCAGAGGGCTCACACATTGACAGTAAGGGGGACATTTTTTTAAAACCACTATGTCTGCATCAGCCCCTTTCCCTGGTAGTCTAGTTCCCCCACCCCCCCTCATTTCCCCTGACATGGTAGCTCTTCTGCTCAGAATCCCTGGTAGTCTTGTGGCCTCCGTGACATGACTTAACCTGATCCCCCCCCCCCCCCCCAACACAGCAATTCTTGTCTAGCAGCCCCTCTCCTGTCCCCTGACCCAAACCCCTGCCCCGACATTAGACAACAAATCCCCAGTAGTGTGGTGTACTCCCTCCCTTCCCTAGATTCCCCAGGCCTGCCTCATGCAGTTCTGCTGTTTGCCATAATTCAAAATGGCAGCATCTAACCCCCTAGCAATTGGCCACTGTTAGAAAGAAGATGGCAATTGTGCACTAAGCACCAATTCTGCCAATTGGCGTTCATCATCCTGGCATAAGTACATAAGTACATAAGTAGTGCCATACTGGGAAAGACCAAAGGTCCATCTAGCCCAGCATCCTGTCACCGACAGTGGCCAATCCAGGTCAAGGGCACCTGGCACGCTCCCCAAACGTAAAAACATTCCAGACAAGTTATACCTAAAAATGAGGAATTTTTCCAGTCCATTTAATAGCGGTCTATGGACTTGTCCTTTAGGAATCTATCTAACCCCTTTTTAAACTCCGTCAAGCTAACCGCCCGTACCACGTTCTCCGGCAATGAATTCCAGAGTCTAATTACACGTTGGGTGAAGAAAAATTTTCTCCGATTCGTTTTAAATTTACCACACTGTAGCTTCAACTCATGCCCTCTAGTCCTAGTATTTTTGGATAGCGTGAACAGTCGCTTCACTTCCACCCGATCCATTCCACTCATTATTTTATACACTTCTATCATATCTCCCCTCAGCCGTCTCTTCTCCAAGCTGAAAAGCCCTAGCCTTCTCAGCCTCTCTTCATAGGAAAGTCGTCCCATCCCCACTATCATTTTCGTCGCCCTTCGCTGTACCTTTTCCAATTCTACTATATCTTTTTGAGATACGGAGACCAGTACTGAACACAATACTCCAGGTGCGGTCGCACCATGGAGCGATACAACGGCATTATAACATCCGCACACCTGGACTCCATACCCTTCCTAATAACACCCAACATTCTATTCGCTTTCCTAGCCGCAGCAGCACACTGAGCAGAAGGTTTCAGCGTATCATCGACGACGACACCCAGATCCCTTTCTTGATCCGTAACTCCTAACGCGGAACCTTGCAAGACGTAGCTATAATTCGGGTTCCTCTTACCCACATGCATCCTCTAGAGAATTAACCCCAATCCCCTAGATTCTTTATATGGTGCCCAAAACGGCACCGAGTCAAGATGTGCACTCAACTAAATTGGCCAACAAGCCAATTAGTGCCAATTATTGGATGCTAATGGGCACATATGTGGATTTGCGTACACATCTTTCTACGCACTTTTCTATAACAATGTGCACCCAAATCCTATAGCATGCAACCCGAAGGGGGCGTGACCATGGGACGAGCGTGGGAGGATCAGGGGCGTTCCTAAAATTTGTGCACAGTGTTATAGAATACTGGGAACGTGTGCCCATATCGGGTGCTGGGAATTACTCCTGGTTTCAGCAGATGTAAGTCCTGACACCCAAAATGACACTCAATGTTATTCTATAATGGGCTCTCATCTTTATTTATTTATTTAGATTTTGCTCACACCTTTTTCAGTGGTAGCTCAAGGTGAGTTACATTCAGGTACACTGGAGATTTCTCTGTCCCAGGAGGGCTCACATCTAAGTTTGTACCTGAGGCAATGGAGGGTTAAGTGACTTGCCCAAGATCACAAGGAGCAGCAGCAGGATTTGAATTGGCCACCTCTGGATTGCAAAACTGGTGCTCTAACCACTAGGCCACTCCTCCACTCAGCAGCATTCCATGTAGAATCACCAATAATAGCAACGTTCCATGTAGAATCTCAAATAGTAGCAACGGAATCTCAAATAGTAGCAATGTTCGATGTTCCACTGCACTAACCACTAGGCCACTCCTCCACTAGCAACATTCTGTGTAGAATCTCAAATAGTAGCAACGTTCCATGTAGAATCTCAAATGTTTATTTAGATTTTGCTCACACCTTTTTCAGTAGTAGCTCAAGGTGAGTTACATTCAGGTACTCTGGATATTTCTCTGTCCCAGGAGACCTCACAATCTAAGTTTGTACCTGAGGCAATGGAGGGTTAAGTGACTTGCCCAAGATCACAAGGAGCAGCAGCAGTATTTGAACTGGCCACCTCTGGATTGCAAGACCGGTGCTCTAACCACTAGACCGCTCCTCCACTCCATACATGCCCATTGTAGAATCGTGTGGAGCACTGATATTTTTTGGTGCCGATTTTGAGTGCCATTTATTAAATCTAGCCCTATATATTTAGTTTGGGTTTGCTATACAGCAGGCCCAAGCCATATATATAACTTACCTGCCTCACACCCAGCCCCTTACTATACAGATAGGTATTATCCATATGCCAGCTGAAAATCCAGAAATAGGGAAGTTATTCATTGACCAGCCACCAATGAAAGTATAATTCAATTTGAACATTGGCTTGACTGTTTTAAACTGTGTACTTAAACTCTGGAATTCGTTGCCAGAGAATGTGGTAAAGGCGATTAGCTTAACGGAGTTTAAAAAAGGTTTGGACGGCTTCCTAAAGGAAAAGTCCATAGACCATTATTAAATGGACTTGGGGGAAATCCACTATTTCTGGGATAAGCAGTATAAAATGTTTTGTACTTTTTGGGGATCTTGCCAGGTATTTGTGAGCTGGATTGGCCACTGTTGGAAACAGGTTGCTGGGCTTGATAGACCTTTGGTCTTTCCCGGTATGACAATACTTATGTACTCAAGCATAGTCAATTAATAGAGATGCCGCATAATTCAATTGTGTTGAGCAGTCAGGATCTCTCTTGTAAGCTAGAAATGGCCAGCTTGGAGCTATGGATATTTGGGTATGTCATCCATAATTAAAATGTGGGTCCCACATGAGCAGAAGCGCCTGCTGGTTCTTTTGTGCCATTAAATAGCTTCTTACAACACCTTGTTACTCACTAGCATGTACTACCTCTTCATTTTTATTCCTTAAATGCTAAATCTTTGCCTGCTTTTCCTTTTTCCATTCACTGTTCCCGCACGTGTCAGTTTATTCTCAGCACACTCTGTAAGTTAAGAAATTGCTGCCCCCTGGCCAAGGAGAAAGAATATCATGAGGATTCAGGCTGCTCATTTCAGACTATGCTCAAATAATGATTGTTGGAAGAAGGATCATTTATGGCAGTCTGAAACCATAGAAAATAAATGATATTCTGCACTTGCTGACACGTACTGAATTGTTGCTGTAAAATCTGGAATTTTCTTCTTGCAGTTCACTTCAGTAAATGTTCTCCTGCTTCTGGAATGTCAGTGTAGATTCAGTAAGAGATAACTGCAGCCTACAGAAACTGTGTAAAATCCCAGAGTGCTGAGCATCCAAGGGAATGCAACTAATTGGTCTCAACACTTTAACTTTGCAGAACTGAAGAAATACAAGAAGTATGAAGTTCAGATGACAGCCTACAATATCATTGGTGAAAGTCCACCTAGCTCACCTGTTCAAGTCTTTGTTGGAGAAGCAGGTATGATAGGTCAACAAAAAATGAATGCCGTCAAAACTACCAGTGCACCATCAGAATGAAACCACAAAGATTAGTATGAGAGTTGCAGCAAGGCCAGACTTGTATTAAAATGTCTGAACAGGTGGTTCCCATCTTTGGATAAGACGAGAGCAAAAGGAGGAGTAACCTCACGTTACCGTGAGCAGTAAACAAAAAGGCGAGGTGGATTCAAAGAGGGTATCATTTGAGTCACGAACCCTAGCTGGTCGGACGACGTTGTTTGTACCATTAAGGATTCAACGTCTTGGTTGTTGGCAATATTTTCTTGTTAGATTGCCATAACATTGGAGCAGGGACTGTCTTTTTGTGTACGGTGTACAGCGCTGCGTATGCCTTGTAGCGCTATAGAAATGATAAGTAGTAGTAGATTTACCAGACCCCTGAGGCAGGCCTTGTGCTGAAACACGGCCGTGTCGGGTCATTTGTCAACTTGTTTACAACAAAGACTCCAGGGGCGTAGCCAGACCTTGCCGGGAGGGGGGGCCAGAGCCCGAGGTGGGGAGCACTGTATAGCCACCCCCCCCCAGTCGCCGCAGCTGCCGCCGCCACATTGGACCCCCCCTGCCGACGACCCCCTTGAACCCCACCAACCCTCCATCGCCGCCCGCCCCGCCGCCGCATCAGATACCTTGTTTGCTGGTGGGGGTCCCCAAACCCTGCCAGCCGAAGAGAGTCTTCTTCAGCGCCGGAGTAGCGCCTTCGTTCAACGAAGTTCCTGGTGCGATCAGCTGTTTCTGACGCCTTACGTCCTGCACCGTGCATGTAGCCCCGTGCAGGGCGTAAGGCGTCAGAAACAGCTGATCACACCAGGAACTTCGTTGAACGAAGGCGCTACTCCGGTTCTGAAGAAGACTCTCTTCGGCTGGCGGGGTTCGGGGACCCCTGCCAGCAAACAAGGTATCTGATGCGGTGGCGGGGCAGGCGGCGACGGCGGGGGAGGGTTGGTGGCAGGAGGGGGGTTCAAGGGGATCGTCGGCTGGGAGGCCAGGGCCAAATCTACGGGACCCAGGCCCCCTCAGGCCCCACGTAGCTACGCCACTGAATCCACCTCGCTTTTTTGTTTACTACCTACTCCCATCTTTGGATGTCATAGTTTTTAAGGCCGTAAATAATCTTGGTATTAAGGGGCTTATTTACTAAGCTGTGGTAAGCACTTATAAATGCTTACCGCAGATAAAAATGCCTTACAGTGGGGCGTGCTCGGATGTCCAGCAGTGATTTTGGAATCAGTGCATACTACCCATGTGCTTAAAAAGTAAAATTTATTTTTTTAGCATTGGGGTAGATAGTGGGCATGCTCTACACTAATCAGTTAGTGCAGCTGCATTGCTGCGGGTTAACTGATCGCATGATCACCGGACTAGTTCTTAAGCAAATGCCCAGATACCGCATGGGCTTGGATGTAGTGGTGATGGCAAGGTCTTGACACCATGGTGCCCTCGAGCTTCCCACCAGCACCAGCAATTCCAACTTGGCGCATTTCACCTGCAGCCTAGACAGTTTTACCAAATACTCGTACTATGTCCAGAGCAGGCCCAAGCTGCCTGGGAGCTTGATCAAGGTAAAGAAGAATGTAATCTGCAAAGAGACTAATTTTACACTCCACTCCACTCCCCCCCCCCCCCCCCACCCCAGTACCCCAAATAACATCAGCCAATCTGATCAATAGCCGGGGGCTCTATGGCTAGTAAAAATAGAAGGCAAATGGAGCAGATAGGCTCCCAGTCACCAACAGACACGCCTGCGGCTTGGTGTACAAGACTCACACCCACCCGCAAAACAAGTATTCCTGTGATATACTATCAAAAGCCTTTTCCACATCAAGGCCTACAACGGCAGATGTACCACCCCTGTGATCATGGATCACTGTCAAAACCTTCAGGAGACTCATGGACGCGTACTGGCCAGGTACAAAGCCTACCTGGTCAGGGTGGATGATAGATGGCAAATATGCATTAAGGCGCTTTGGCAATATGGCTGCCAAAATCTTTATATCTTGATTCAAGAGTGAGATAGGTCTGTAAGAGCCCACTTGCTGCCAGTCCTTCCCCGTCTTTGGGAGCAGAACCACATGGGCCACATTGTCTCGAACCTGACTGCTATCCACTGCTAGTACATTACACATATCACCCAGCGGACCCGCCAGAAGTCCTGCAGGATGCGGTAATACTCAGGGCCGAACCCATCAGGGCCATGCACCTTGGTTAACTTTAGCTGCTGGATGCATGATGAGATCTCATCCTTGGTCAGCAGACTACTTAAAACTTAAGAGTTGACTAGTAGTAACTTGTGTCGAAGAATTGAGCCAGTGCCTCCATGTCTAAATCCAGTTTGTCATATAAGGTCTTGTAATACATGACAAAACTGATCCACTATCTGATGTTCCCAAGTGTAAACAGTCCGCTGTGGATCTCGTATGGACCAGATGATCTCTCTCCTTTTTGGGATCTGCACCACATTGGCCAACAACTTTCCAGCTCTCCCCCCCCCCAGCAGCGAAGTTTATAATGCTGATAGAACAGCGTTTGTTCCACTTTTTGGTGAATGATTTGCATCAATCTTCCTCCAGGTCTCCCCTAATTTTGCCCTGGCAGATGGATCCAGATGTTGGATGTGCTTGCTCCGTAGAAGTTGATACTCTTGAGCCAGAGAGAGCAACTCCATCTCTCTCTCTTTCTTTTTGTGAGCTGTGTAATAGATGATACGGCCCCTCAGAACTGTCTTGAGCATGGGAATAGAAGGTATAATCTGCATCAGAGGGACGGTGAATATACAAGCCATCCAAAATATCTAAATGTTGGATCAGAAAGTTCACCTAGCCTAATGATCCCTTCCCGGCTTCCTAGATGGCTACAGTCTATGATTATACACATTATGGATGTAGATATTACAATATAGCAATTTGATTCCCCAGTAACACAAGGAATCTACCCTCTCTGTCCTGTAATTGTTTATTCAACTGAAGGGGTATTTGTTTATTAAACAGCATGTCTACCCCCTTTGATTCCCATTTCAAAAGGGGGAAGAAGTTACTCTCTGTAGAGATCTTGGCCCTGCTAGCACTGTTGGTAGTAGCAGTATTGTTGGAAGGATAACCAATTACCTATTAAATGAGACCAATTTTAGTTCTGGGTCTCTACTTTACAAGATTGATCCCTTGAATTAGGCCTACAACCAAACACAATAAACTACACATCATATATTTAAAATAAATTAATAAGGGGGGGGGGGGGGAAGAATTTCTAAAGCCTAAAAGGAAAAGCTAAATCACTGTATATCCCAATAACAGACAAGGAACAGGCTCTTTGATCTCACAGTAAAATCACCTGCTTCCTGTAACTTACAGAACAGGTGAAGGTAAATATAGGGTACGGGCTTTAGTAGGCCTCTTTTATTTTTCTTTGTTCCTTATCCACAGATACAAAAACCTCCTATACTTGAAGTATGGCAAAGAAACTTTGTGCCCCTAAAGCTGTTGCTCTCATTACAGCTTTTGCCTCTGTCCAGACTGAATGCTTTAGTCCAAGGCAAGGATTTGATTTCCTTTGATAAATGTATGCACATTGAAACCCTCATGAAAGAAGTACACAAACTAAGAGAGGAGGTGGCAGAAGCATCTGTGTCAACCAGAAATTCATTCCAGAGATGCATGTTGAAACATTGGTGATCTCCAGCAAAGGGAGAGGTGATCTAATGGAAAAAGAGCACAGCTAGACACATGTTACCAGATCCTGCAAAATCAATCCCCCAACTCCATCTTCTGTTGAAATGAAGAATCAGTTCACAGCCCTGAATGTAGAAGAGCTGAAAAACAAGAGGAAACAACGATCAAAAATCCCAAAGCTGCTGGATCGGTGGCCAATAAGAAAGAAAAGGTAGTGGTGGTTGGTGATTCTCTTCTGAGGGGTACAGGAGCGCCCATCTGCCTACCAGACATGATGTCTAGGGAGGTGTGTTGTTTCCCTGGTTTACTGAGACTCATCAGGCCTACTGAAAACTATCCTATGCTTGCCATCCATGTTGGCACAAATGATACTGCTAGGCAGTGCGTTTTTTTCTAGCAAAAAAGGTGCTGGTACTCAAATTCCAGGCCACCCTTCAGGGGTGGGGTGATCACTGAGGGACCCACCCCACAATAGCCAGGCCCCCTGCAACCAGTCACAGAATCTATGACAAGGCAGAATTGGTGTGTAGAACCTGAGCTCTTTCATTAAAACTTGGGGTCCATGGCTCAATTTTAGCAGACAATGGAAAAGGTGTCGGTACTCAGTACCCCCAAGTACCCCCTCAAAAAAAGCCCTGCTGCTAGGTATCCTACTGAACATATCAAGCAGGATTTCATGGCTCTGGACTAGAGGATGAAGCACAGAGGTGGTCTTCTCATCTATCCTTCCTCTTGAAGGTAAAGGCTGGATGAGGGAACCTCACATCCTGTAGCTGAATGTGTGGCTGCGCAGATGGTGCCAACTTGAGCGCTTCGGCTTGCTTGACCATGGGATGATTTTCCAAGAGCTACTGAGCGGTGATGTTGTCCATCTATCAAGGAAGGGATGAAGTGTCTTCAGTAGCAGACTGGCTGAAGGACTAAAGAGGGCTTTAAACTAAATCTGTTGGGGATGAGTGAGAAAAGCTCCAAAGTAATTAATAACCCCCAGGGAGGTAAGACATCAAATACCATTATAGTATGGGAAACAGCTTAGAGGGAACAGTTTGCCCATTGCAATGACTATCTTCACCCAGAGACCACAGATCCTGGCAGTCCAGTACCCACAGCCTGATCACTAGGTATCATCATTGTATAGTGACCCAAACCTCTTTCCCCAATTGAGAGCTGCAGCATAACCTGAGTTTCTGTCCAGTATATCCATCAAGGTCAGATTAACTGCCCTGGGCTTGCAACATATATCACCTCATTGGCAGGGAACTCACAGGATGTCGGCTGGTCAAGTGACAGAATAGAGGCATATTGTAGGGTAGTACCCCTCCTTCATAGGCACTCATGTATTGGAGAAAATTCAGCTCACGTGGCCATAGAGGGGGCAAGTTTAAGTGAAAGTGCAGAATACTTTACCAAGTCATTTGTCTTGAAGAAGTTATTAATTTGTGTGAAAGAGAAGAATGACATTTGTCAGTATAATATGAGTGTGTTTCACTCTCTAGAGGAGCTAAGGTTGCAGATTTTTTTGGTTTGATTTGTTTTCTTCTAATAAGCATCAATAGCAAGCTTTAAAAAAATATAAGCTACTTGAAGAGTTTTGGCAAATCACAGTCTGTGCTGAACACATAATTTTTCAGTATATATGTGTTTTGCTTCTATGTTGGATGGTCATAGCTTCCTGAAAGGCAAACTGCAGCTTGTTGAAATTCTCTCTGGGGAGCTTTTCAAGTTACTTTGATATTGGCTGTGTATGTTGCAATGCTGCATTATGTGAACATACTCTACAAAGTGGACTGCAGAGAGCACAGATCCCTGTGTTCTCCTGCTCACCATTTATTTTGGCAGTGCGTGGAAACGTCACTTTAAATACTGTATACTGGGGGAATATATTGATGTCTGATCATACAAAATTGTGTTTCCACAGAGGCTTATGTATGGTAGATCAGCATCAATTAATCAGCTGCTAGTACTTTTAGAGGATCCTGCAGCAAAAATAAACAAAGCCTATCTAAAAATGCTTTTAAAGTAGCTGGTCCCTGGGTGGACTGAGTGTGGTAACTCCACAGAGTGCGTAAAAAGGAGACCTCTTTGTCCCTCCTTGCATTGGAGTCCTGGGAGGTGAGGGAAGATTGCTGTCCAAGGCCCTGCTTCAATGAGCGTAGGTTCCATTTTCCCAATCTTTCCCGCTCCTCTCCTCAGCACGTGGCCACTAACATAGTTCCTTCTCTACTCCAGAAGGCTGTATATAAATAAAAATATCTTTAATGGGTGAATAGCAATGAAATATAACCACGTATAAGTATATAAGGGAATAAAGTGTTATATTGTAGTTTCTCACACTTTTCAGGCAGCTGGATGAAATAGATATTTTTGGGATCTGCTGGACAATATGCTTGTAGGTTTCCTTTTGAAAATTCCCTTTTGCTGGTACCTGTGATCTGAAGTACTTGCATATTTTGCACCTTCTTTTTCTATGGATGGAGAAGAGGTCGAGGAACAGTACATGCACAGACTTGAAAATTTTATTCTGCACGTATTCTTTACTCCCATGATTTTTAACACACCCCTGTAAACTCCGGTTCTGATATTCAAAACAATTTAAGCAGGCAAGAAAGATTCATGCTTGCCTAAATCACACTGAGCAGGTCAGGAGGGGATTCTCAGCAGCATATACCTGGAAAGTGCCATTGGATATCCTCTGACCACCGCGGCACTCCCAGGTTAGTGCCAGGGTGGTCCAGGGGTGGAGCCGGGAGCTATTCAGGCACCAGCAGTAGTCAGTGCCGGTACCTGCCTAGCTAACCAGGCAAGTAGGACCGCTTGTAGCAGTCCTGATTTGCATGGATAGCTATGCTGCTGTGGTACTGAATGTCAGCTGTACACACATAAATTTTTGGCATCACCGAAACTTGATATTCAGTGCTGGTACCCAGATATAGCATGGTACTAAATATCCCATGTTTCACCGACGCTCCATTGATATGTAAAGCTCCCTTGTAAATACCTTCTATGTAATTCACACAGATTAAGACTTAGGCTCCCTGCTGCCACTTTCTTGGGTGAGTGTACACTTTGCCACATAACTGTTAGTATTAGATATTTACACACTGTTGCGCACTGCCTATGCGAAGGTGTGGGACAAGTGTCTGTGAAGAATTTCATTTCATACCACCCATGGGAAGGTGTGGCCAACTATCTGACTCTCTTCACCCCACACCTACCCCCATGAAGGTGTGGACTGAGTATCCAGAAACTGATAATCCAGAAACTGATAATCCAGAGTGAAAGGAAGTCTACAAATCCTTGGCAAAAGTCCAAAAGCAAAAAGTTGACCTCCAAAAAATAATACAAGAGCAAGTGGGCAGGGAGTCCCTCCACAATTCTTTCCTGCTGAAGGCTCTCTCACATCTTATAGGAGACAGAATGGTCTCCAGTTCTGTAGTTCCAGCAACCACAGGGGCCTGACTCAGCTCTCTCCTTATGGTCAGGGTGAGTTCACAACTCCACAACAGTCTATCTCCCTACGTTCCCTAGATTCATGTGAAGAACAGATTTTTCCCCTTTGGGCCTAATAGGGGCCTTTATTCCCTTCTTTGGTTCTATTTATAAGGAATCTCCACAGTCTATCTGCTTATGCAGATCATATGCAAATAGAGTTACTGATTCACTGGGTATCTATCACTCGTTCCCAGCACTCAGTGATTGTCACTAGCTCCCAGAAGGATTAGTTTCCACCCTCCCCCCCCCCCCCCCATCACCTCCCATGTAGCTTCCCTGATAGCTACTTCCTCCCATACAGGAGTCCCAGGTATTCACCTTAATTATAAGGGAGGGCCATGGGACTAACGTCAGACCCAGGTGGTTGTCTTCAGTGTTGCCAGGTGGGCGGTTTTACCGCCCAATTGGGCGGTTTTCCGCGACCCGCCGTGGGAAATTTTTGCCCGCGGCGGGTTGCGGTTTTTTGGGCTGTTTTTTGGGCTTCCGGGCGGTTTTTTGTGCGGCTTTTTCGGCCGCGGGGGGCGGGGTTAGTGACGTGTTTGGGCGGGGTTAGTGACGTAGGAGGCGGGGCCGATGACGTGGGAGGCGGGGCCGATGACGTGGGAGGCGGGGCCGATGACGGGGAGGCGGGGCCGATGACGTCGGAGGCGGGGCCAGTGACGGCGGGGGCGGGGGTGATGACGTGGGGGTGGGGGTGTCAGGGGCGGGGTTTGTGTTTGGGCGGGTTTTGGGCTGTTTTTTGGGCTGGATTGGGCTGGAAAAAAAATTTCCACCTGGCAACCCTGGTTCTTATACATTCTAATTCTGGTGCTGTTACCAGGCTGGGGGTCATCACTGCTCCATGATGGGCTGTACACCCCCCCCCACCCCCAATATTATCTCACAGACATGCACATATACATACAAAAGGAGCATATAAGTGCATAAATAAAGGTCCTGGTTTGTACATATGCTTTTTCTACACCAGGTAAAATGTACTTACAGAGTTTTCATATACACACTTTATTTGAAACTTTCCCCAAAAATGCCTAGCAGTGCATTTTGAAAACAGGATCTGAGTTTATCTATACTTTGGACATGTGATTGTAACAAGTCCTTGTAGTCAGACTGTGACCCAGACATCCGTTGTCATAATCTAGTTGTTGGAAGCTTTGAATTTTCTAATCAATTAGCAGAAATTAAGTCAACTACTCCATTTCATTGGAGCAACTCTAAATACATGAAAGGAAAAAGAGTCCTTGCCTTGAAAAAGATTTTGGGAACTCATCAATATGATGCAACGAATTTCTACCTTGAGCGAGTGACAGCCTGCACTTTCATGAAAATGCCAGTTCACAGGTCTTGTAACACCATTCACATGTCTCCATATTAGAAGAGCACAGCAGGAACTGAAGTCTCTCTAGAATCAAGCTATTCAGCTTCCCCCAGACCAAAAACCCCCCATACGAGAATTCATAACATCACTGGTGTTGTGGTCCACAGCTGTAAACGTATTTAAAGGCCTTCTTTTCCAATGACTTCAACATCAGATGAGCCTGACTATAGTTGCATCCATCACTGGTAGACGAGCAAATTTATATTCTCACAACGCACAAGGATACAGGTTGCGAACGGAAGAAATGCTTTGTATCTCCAGAGCTAAGAAATCTGCAACACGATAGGAGTGTTTTCTCATCTTCAAAACAAGATAATGTTCATGCAGACAGAAAACCAGGCTCTCGTGTACTATGGCAGGGGCATAGCGAGACAGCAGATTTTGGGTGGGCCTAGGCAAGAAGTGGGTGGGCACCAAGTGTTCACACACAGCAAAAAACAATATCTCAGCTGGCGGGAAAATGCTTCCTTCCACCTTAGCAGTCTGCAGCAGGCATGCACTGAAAAAGGAGCATGTGCAGGTGCCAGTATTGTGGAGAGCAGCGTTGTTGTTACCATCGGGGAAGTCTTCAGCTTGCGGAACTTGGGATCCCCAACAGCTACCGCTAAACACGTGCTACTGTTAGGTGGGCCTCAGCCCTTACTAGGTGGACATCGGCCCACCCAGGCCCACCTGTGGCTACGCCACTGTACTATGGGCCTGATATTCAGTCCACGGGAGGCAGCCTGCATAAGTACTGTGTTTGGCGTTGATCCCTGATATTCAATGCTGGGTCATTTCTGGTGAGTGGGGGGGGGGGGGGGAGGGGGTTGGCTGGCTCAAACTTAACCGGCTAACATAATATTCAGCACTGGCCAGTTAAGTTTATAGCAGCGAAAGATAGGACTGTTATTTAGTCCGTCCAGTTGACCGCTAAACTTAGCTGGTCAGCACTTGAATATTCGCAGATAGCCGGCTAGTTCACTTTTGGATCTCAGGAGGTTTTAGTGTAAAAGCTCCCCATGGCCTTTTTGCCAGAACACAGTATTAAACACAAGTAGCCTGTGATTTTCCCTGGCAGAGCACACCTTCTCTCTTGCAGGCTATCCACAGGGAAGGGTAACGCTCACCATTTCCCAAGAATGAGTTCCACAGCTGTGAGCCAGCATCAGACGCAGTGTAATAAGCCAAGCATCTGCTTTAACAGCCCTCCCCTCTCTCCTCCCCTACATTTCGCATGTTCTATGGAAGGAAACTTTCGTGGGGGGTTTCTAAGGAGATGGATGGGGGGGGGGGTCCTAAACTAATGATTGTGCTCAATTTCGCCTTTCACGTTTTAATTGCATGACAGTAATTCTGCAAGGAAACTGGCAACGGCAAACATGCAAAAGATATTAACTTTATTTATGTTTGGGATTATTAATGCGGCTGTTAAAATTCCTCCAGTTAGTTTTGATTGAATTGTTTTTTTGTGTGATTCTGTCGTTTAATGGAGCGGTAAATAAGAATTTCTGATAATGAGCCTGAGCATCTGTCACAACAACCTGGCGCTGGTTATTAACATTTCCATTAACGGCAGGGTGGGCAGTGATAATATGGAAACCACACAGTTAGAACAAAATAAATAGCTTGTGTCAGTCTGAGTGGGTGTTAATTACTGTTTTATTTCCCTACGGTGGGGGATTGGGGGGGGGGAGGAAAACATGGCTTATGAAGGTCATTCTCTTGGGAAAACAGCCAAAATAGCAGATAAGCAGGGCCATCCCGCTTGGGTGCTGAATGCTTTACCACCTTCATTTATAAGTAAGCGCTGTCACAGCCACATTTGCAGATTGAGGGGCCGATGCAACAAAGTGTTGCAGGGCTAGCACAGGATGAGTGCTGCTTGAGTGAACAATTTCCTGGGCCTACAGATGTAGAAGTGTGATTTGTACAGAAACGAACCCCGTGCAAAGGCTTACGTTAGACACCAGCACACACGCCATTAAAATCGATGATAATGAGGCTATTAGCTATTCTGAGTCGATGCAGAGAATTGAGCACAGCACTGGGGCTTTTAATGCCAAGTCTGAGGAGCCATGCAATGCTTAGCTCGTTCTCCTGCAGTAGAATCCGTGAAGTTTAATTCCTGGGTTTTTTTTTTCTTTTTGCTGCCAGCGTACAGGTCATGCAACCTTTTTTTGTGGCCTCCATAAAGAGCATGGGTTAAAAAAAAAAAAGAACAGGGTAGGTGTTTTTGGAAGAGCCAGGCTGTAGCGAGCACGGTTCTGCACTAGAGCTGCGTACAGGTCTGAGCAGAAAAACAAAGTTCTATCGGCACATATCTGTTCATGTCCTGGGATGCTATTTTGCATGCAAATTATTATTATTATTAACATTTGTATAGCGCTACCAGACGCACACAGCAAATCAGCATTGCAAAAATTGGCACAGAATAGCATGTGTAAATGCATGCAAATATATACATTTTTTATTTATTTGGATTTTTTTGCGCACAGCTTTTTTCAGTACTAGCTCAAGATGAGTTACATTCAGGTACACTGGGTATTTCCCTGTCTCAGGAGGGCTCACAGTGGTTTCTACCTGAGGCAATGGAGGGTTAAGTAACTACTTGTCCAAGATCACAAGGAGCAGCAGCGGGATTTGAGGCACCTCTGGATGTCAAGACCACTGCTCTAACCACTAGGCCACACCTCCACTCCATATATGTTTTTTTCTGCTCAAACATGCACACAGCACCAGCTGCCCTTAGCCCGGAACCGTGTATGTCTGCATCAGGTGTGCTTTTCCAATTTAGCATGCAAGTTCCGTGCAGGTCATGCACAAATTTTGTGTTATACTTTCATTAGGAAGCTGTGTACTACTTGTAAGTCATCAGTGCACAGCTCTAACACAAGCTTGCAGTATCTTTGGGCACAATGATGGCGTCTTCCTAGGTTGTCCCTTCATATTCCATTTCTGGGAGCCAGATATTTAATCGGCATAATCAGTGCCAGGTACATGCCTGAAAGAGTTTTTGTGCTTTTTGGCAGGCTGGTATGATGGAATTAACTAGCAGCTGAGTTTGCCTGGTAGGCTGGAAATAGAGTTAATAACTGGAAGTCGTGGTGGAAATGCAGGGCCTCGTGTAGCCTGGGTCTGTTTATTAGGCTGTGCAAGGATGTTTGGGTGAACATCACTCTAGTATTGGTAGGTATTTATATATAGAAGTAAATTAACAGCTGGGTCATTCTGGTAGACTTTATGAACAGTGATGACTTGATATCCTAGTGGAAACACAGACACTCATTTAGTTGTGTCTGTCTGGCAGGGCTATACAAGAGATCTAGATGACTGATGGGTTGGGTAAGAGTGGTTCTAACATTGTTAGCTATTTATATTTACAAAGCTGTGTGGTTAGACAGGGGAAGGTGGGGGCTGGGGGTGAACTAAGCAGGAGATCTTTATGCTCATCTGCCCAAGATGGTGTAATGGAAATGAGAAAGATGACAAACAAAATGGCCTAGATGAGGAGGGATATCTTACAAGTGGCAGCTGGGATGGATCCTTAGGTCTCACAGGAGCTACTGGAAAGACTGGATGGGTTGCTTTGTCTTTTTTGCCATAATCTTCTACGTTGCTGTGCTTTTCCTGTGCTCTGGTCTAACTACAGAGTGACTGTATCTCTGTTAGAGTTTATTTATTGGGGTTTATTAACCATCTTAATGAAGAGATTAGCCCAAGACAGCCTGACATAAACTTACAATTGTGTTAACAGCATAACAATAATACATGACCAAATATAAGCATTAATATAATCAATGAGGAAAACTTAAGAGATGGCAAATTGATTCCTAGTAACAGGAACTAAATAGTGATATAGTTTGGCATCACACAAAACAGAAAATTTGTAAGAGGCATTGTTTTGTTTTATTCAGAAGTGACCCAAGTGTCACTAACTGACCTATCCAGAGTTTGGTTTTCTTTCTGTGCTGACCAGGGGCAGTACCAAGCCGATAGCTGAAAGAGAAGGCGTCAGCATCAATGGAGGTGAGGAGCCGATCAAGCCCTGCACCAATAGAAAAAGGAGGGGGATTTAGTGCTACCCTAGCCTCAGTACAACCCATAGGAGAAAAGAGGAGTGCTTTGGGGTAAATATTTAATCCTCAAGGTACACAGGAAGAGACAACCAGTAAGAGAGGTGTTACCATAGGTTGTAACCAGGTTGATTGAGCCTGATTGAGAGAGCCAAGAGGTCTTAAAGTGTGAGGAAGCTGGATGCCCAGAGTTGGGCTCAGGAGAGGATTGAGAGAGTGAACCCATTGAATGTGTGTAGTTCATAAGAGCTGGGAGAATCTTCAGCTATAGAGTGTAGAGGTTCTAGTGGACAGGAATATAGGAACTGGATTAGCCCTAATAATTTATGTCAGAGGAGAAGTTCATCCTAAATTGAGTGCCCTAGAGGGTAGAAGAGTGGAAAGGAAATTATCCATTCCAGATATGAGAGTGGGAGACAGAGAAGAGAAAGAGGAAAAATTCTAAAGGAAAGAATTTCAAGTAACCTTAAAAATCTATGGAGGGAAGTGGGAGGTTAATCAATGTCCTGAAAAACGTGAATTTGAAGGGGAAGGAACTAAAAAAACATTACCAGGCAATATTTGGCCCACGGTGATCAGGATCTCTGGGCCATTGGTGGCTCCTGAAGGTTATCCAGGTAGCTCCCAGGCAAGTTAGGACGCCCATTTAACAGATACTGAATATCAGCAATGACTAGATAACTCCTGGTTCCACCCCTGGGCTGCCCTGGACTAACAGCGGTAACACTTGATATTCATAAGCACTATCTGATTAAATGCCATTGAATGTCATGTGCGTAGCTAGTCAGTGTGGTTGTACCGGATAGGAACTCTCTTATCCGATTACATCATACTGGATATCAACCCCCTAATGCTTTGAGTTCTGTTGTTGATTGGAAAGGAATAGATGAACTTAGTGTTATAAATTCTCACCCAGTTAATTATCTTTTAGTCCAAGTCACTGTGGTGGAGTGGGTCTGTGGACTGAATGGTGAGAAGCCTGAAGGTATTGTGTTGAAAGAGACTGTACACTGTTACGGAAACAGCTAGAGTGCTGATAGCGCTCTAGCTCAGGGCCTTGGAGACAGCAACTTCCCAATACATTTTTTCTGTAGCCCCAGAATTTACCACACAAATATGGGGTTCATTGAGGGTCTCACTCTATAGATTCTGGAAACATGACTGCAGATAAGAGCCAAATGGCCCGTCCAGTCTGCCCATCCACAGCAATCACTATCTCCTCCTTTCCCTAAGAGATCCCAAGTGCCTGCCCCACACTTTCTTAAATTCAGGCACAGTCCTTGTCTCCACCACCTCCACCGGAAGGCAATTCCACGCGTCCACCACCCTTTCTTTGAAAAAGTACTTCCTTAGAATACTCCTGAGCCTATAACCTCTTAACTTCATTCTATGCCCTCTCATTCCAGAGTTTTCCTTCATTTGAAAGAGGCTCACCTGTATACTAATGCCACAGAGGTATTTAAATGTCTCTACCATATCCCCTCTCTTGCGTCTTTCTTCCAAAGTATACATATTGAGAGCCTTAAGTCTGTCCCCATACGCTTTATGAAAGAGACCACTGACCAATTTTGTAGCATTATACTCACATTATACTCTACTGCTTTGTATCAGTGGGGGCTTTCTGCATCAGTGTACCCTGCAAGGTAAATTTAGACACTGGCCAAAACCTGTAATATGGTATCCTTCGTGAGAAACTACACTGGCTTCCAGTAAAGGAACGAATCACTTTTAAAATTTGCACCCTGGTCCATAAAATTCTTTATGGTGAAGCCCCAGTTTACATGGATACCCTTATCAATCTGCCATCTGGGAATTCTTGCAGATCATCTCGTTCATATTTAAATCTACATCATCCTACCTGTAATGGTCTCAAATATAAATCCACCTACGCTTCCACCTTTTCCTTTATTAGCACTCAACTATGGAATGCATTACCTAAATCTGTGAAGACCATTCATGATCATCTGTGCTTCAGAAAATCTCTTAAGACCAGCTTATTTGGAAAGGCTTACCCTAATGGACCCGTCCTAAATCCATAATTCCTAGAACATGACTAATTTATGGACCTCATGGACTCTATTACCCTTCCCTCTTTTCCCGTGTCCCTTGTAATTACTATCCTTCCAATTCACCTTACCATACTTTGTCTGTTTGTTTTCCGGATTGGCGATTGCCTATACGGACTGATGTTAGCCTCATTGAGCCTGCCAATGGGTGGGAAAATGCGAGGTATAAATGTTATAAATAAATAAATATCCTGTAACAACAGCTAGCCCTGTTTGCCCAGACTGTGGGAAAGCGGTGCTTCTGATAGCTTGAAACTGGCCATTTAGAAAATAAAGGCGGAAGGGAAAGAGTTGGAGATATTGCCACTTAGATTACATATTTTCTGAGGCAACAGGATCAGAAAGAAATAGAGTGCAGTACAGTAAATATACCCACATCCCAAGTCTGAGGGCCGCAATGAATTTTGTTACAGGAAATCCAATAAAACACACCACATGTATGGCCCACTTTATGCATGCTGAAAACTTTTGTGTTTAGATATCTCTCGTACTTAAGTGATGGAACTCTGATTTTCAGAATCTCTTCAACTGCAGCTATGAAAGCAACAGCCTATAAGTGGGATTTTGCATCATCGATGCCCATTAATCTAATCCTCTTCCTTTTCCCTCTTCTCTTTCTCTAGCCCCAGCATCGCCACCTCTTAACATCCAGGTGAACCCACTCACGCCGAGCCAGTTGGAGATCACATGGGACCCTCCTGCTATGGACAGTCAGAATGGCCGTATCCAAGGCTACAAGGTCCTTCAAACCGATCTATCTTTGTGGATTCTGTGCCACTGTATAAAGAGACACCAAATGAAAGTATTGGCTGGGTTGAAACACTATAAGTGTACACTGCGTTTAAATTTTAAAAGGCCAGTCCCATAGCTCAGTTGCGTGCAATTACACTCGCTTGCATTCATAAGTGGCATCTTAATGTCACATGTATGAGTGTATTAAATGGTACAAATCAAAGTAGGGTATACACAAAAAGTAGCACACATGAGTTGTCTTGCTGGGCAGACTGGATGGACCGTGCAGGTCTTTTTTTCTGCCGTCATCTACTATGTTACTATGTTCTATAAGGGATGAAAAAAGAAGAAGAGGTTCCCACCTTCCACAAAATCACCAAGGAGAACGAATGCAGAGTGGAAGAAAATCCAATCCAAGAAACCAGTCAAAACTCACAGAATGATAACTCCAAATACTAATACTACCACAAATCATTTCTATAGCGCTACCAGTCGTACGCAGCGCTTCACAATTGAACGTGAAGAAAAGACAGTCCCTGCTCAAAAGAGTTTACAATCTAAATCAGGACAGACAGACAGGACCAATAAGGATAAGGGTAGAAGGACACATAGGAATGATTCTAAATGGAATGTTGCTACTATTGGAGATTCTGTTGCTACTATTTGAGATTCTACATGGAATGTTAATGTTGCTATTCCGCTAGCAGCATTCCATGTAGAAGCCTGCCCTTGCAGATCAGCAATGCGGCCGCGCAGGCTTCTGTTTCTGTGAGTCTGACGTCCTGCACGTACGTGCAGGACGTCAGACTCACAGAAACAGAAGCCTGCGCGGCTGCGTTGCTGATCTGCAAGGGCAAGCTTCTACTACTACTACTATAAATCATTTCTATAGCGCTACCAGTCGTACGCAGCGCTTCACAATTGAACGTGAAGAAAAGACAGTCCCTGCTCAAAAGAGCTTACAATCTAAATCAAATAGACTTTATTAGGATCCTACACGGTCCGTGTTTCGGCTATAAAGATGTTCTGTTGAGCATATGATACTACTGGAGCACTGAAAATAACACAAAGTCAAAATCAGAGACAAAAATAGTAGTCACTAGCGATCACTGCGAACAAATGCAACTACAAAGTTGTATTTGTTCGCAGTGATCGCTAGTGACTACTATTTTTGTCTCTGATTTTGACTTTGCGTTATTTTCAGTGCTCCAGTAGTATCATATGCTCAACAGAACATCAGCGTATTGACCCCTGATGAAGGCTTTATAGCCGAAACACGGACCGTGTAGGGTCCTAATAAAGTCTATTTGGAGTTATCATTCTGTGAGTTTTGACTGGTTTCTTGGATTGGATTTTCTTCCACTCTGCATTCGTTATTCTATAAGGGATCACATAGGTGCTGTAGTACATTAGTGCAAAGAGGCAAACACATGGATAGAGCATGGGCAGGACATGGGTGTGTCTATTACATGCACATCTTATAGAATAGTATAGTTTGCGTGCACTGCATGATACACTAAGGTGCATCAAGTTATGACAGCCATAGACTTGGTGTAAGTGGGCACGTCGATGCCAACTTACAACAATATTCTATCGCAAACTCTTGGCACCAAGATGCTTTTATAGAATTTGCACAGTACACAGCATCAAGGAGCCTAACCTTGAGGTGCCAAATTATAGAATTGCCCTCAAAGGGAAGAATTGTATAAATGGCGCTCAAAATCGGCACCTACCCTTTACTGTTGTCTCTAAGCTGAGCGAGAGTCCTCCAACTGCAGAGTTACCCGTCCCTCACTGTTGAAAATGTGATAGTGAAACAGCACCACCCACTGGCAGGACTGTAGGTGGAGGACTCCAACTCTGCTTAGAGGGAAACAGTAAATATCAAAAGAGGTCCAAAAATTTCCACAAAAGTCCAGCACAGAAAAAAACAAGTGGAAAAACAATTTCAAGGGATCAATCCAAGACAAGAGATAAGATGCTCCAAAAAACTTTATTGAGGACCCAACACGGTCCGTGTTTCGGTTTTTGAAAAAACCTTCATCAGGGGTCAATCAGTAGTTGCACAGAAGATATACTGACAGACATTGGAGCTCATAAAATGTGGTCTCTTAAATGTATAGAAGAGTGTAGCCTAGTACCAGCGTATTCAGTGTAAAATTTCTGTAGAGGGAAACAGTGCCACCTCTTATAGAATCTAATTAGAGAGACCTTATTTGTTTTCTAGTGTGGGGAGTAATTCAATGTAAAGCTATCATCGTATCCCAAACACTTCACTTTTATAAATACTGGATAATCCCACAGTGTGCCCACAATCTTCATTTATAAATCACCATTATGTAGTGAACGGGGATCTTCAGAGTTTTAAACAACATACACCATCATTTCAGTGTAGTAATGGTGCTGTTTATATCGTTATTGATCAACCCGTATTTTTTTAAACAATTTTTTAACGTTTTTTTCTTCTTAAATCAACATCTTCACGTGAATTTCAAACTATAGTATTCTAAACACTGATTATAATGTCACTTAGCTTTAAGCAGCAGTTTTTTCTCCCGATTCAAAACTCTGAAGATCCCCCGTTCACTACATAATGGTGATTTATAAATGATGATTGTGGGCACACTGTGGGATTATCCAGTATTTATAAAAGTGAAGTGTTTGGGATACGATGATAGCTTTACCTGTTAGAGAATAGCACATAGTACCGATTTCCAACTTACCTGATGAAAATGCTGGCGCCCAAATTAGGCGCGACGAGGCAGTATTCTGTAACCCCTGATGCACCCATGGCCACGCCCCTTTTGAAGTTACGCACTAGTAGAGTTAGGTGCCATGCCTTATAGAATGGTACGTAGCCAGTTATGGGCGAGCAAATTTTAATACGTACCAATTAGCTTCAATAATTGATTCTTAGCACCCAATTATTAATAGATAAGGGCTTGTTACTCAATTAAGTTGCGTGCGCATCTCAGACGCACGCACAAACTTGAAAATACAAATGTGCGCCATATAGAGAATTCAGGGGAAAGTGTATTTCCTTCTTCTTTGCGGTATTTCAATTCCGTCTGGACTATGAGTGACGAGTAGGCTTCCACAAATCAAACCCTGAATTTGGGAAGCAAATTTCATTCCAGTTTTATTTATAAACCACTTATCTATATTTGCCCACAGTGGTGTATACCGCCTTGACCTGCTCATCATACCAAGCGGTATATAAAATTCACTATAAATATATTATTAAAAATCAACTAGAAAATAAGTAACTATAATGGACAACATGACAGGGTCAATTTTCAAATAGCACACATAGTTACAGATTACATGGGTGCTTTTCAGTACACATATTTTACTCTTAACTTTCAAGGAGAAAATACCAGAAAAATCTAAAAAATGGGGTTTAGTAGATCTGCTAGTGCAGTGATGGCGAACCTTTCAGAGACCGAGTGCCCAAACAGCAACCCAAAATCTAATTATTTATCGCAAAGTGCCAACAGGGCAATTTAACCTGAATAACAGAACTTTATGCGAGGGGATGTTGGGTGGGCGGGACTGGAGGGAAAGTGACTGGGCCTGGGCCCATCCAGGCCCACCCGTGGCTACGCCCCTGGCGACGGCACGCGTGCCAACAGAGAGGGCTCTGCGTGCCCTAGGTTCGCCATCACTGTGCTAGTGGGTCAGGATCCAGGAAACTCAGTAACAAATTGAAGGGCTAGGTTCCAATACCTGCTAAATCTGTCAGCATATAAATGGAGAAAAATGCAAAGTGAGCACAAAAGAATTCCAGCCCCCACCTCAATATTCAAAGCTATTTAACCATCCAGAAACGGCCGCTGACTGGTTAAATAGCGTTTCGGCACCTAACCATTAATATTCAGTGCAAGATAACCTGTTCTCCAAGGACAAGCAGGCCTTATTCTCACATATGGGCTGACGTCATCCACGTCGCCCAGTGCGGAAGCTATTACAGCTTTAAGAACACATGCAGCGTCCCAACCGCACATGCACGAGTGCTTTCTCACCCGCTGCAAAAACACGAGACCATCAGTCTCTTTTCATTCGCAGTTTGGAAAGAATGCGATTGTCCCATGCTCCTCACAGCATCTGGTGCGTGAGCAGTATTTTTTCAATTTTGTGCCTTCCCTTTAGAGTTTTTTTACCCTGCTTTTTTCATTTTCTTTTCTTAGGAAAAGTTCCTCTCCCTTCCTCTACAGTTTTAGTTTGATTTTCCCCATTTTTAGGTTTCCTTTATTTTTTCACGTTCCACAGGCCCTCTTAGGCCTGATCTCTGGTCAAGCATTTCTCCCTCGATTATTTTTCTGGTGCTTGCCCCTTTTTTTTAATCACCATCAAGCCATTTGATTTGGCCATGGCTTTTTCCCTTCCATGTCATCGAAGGTTCCCAGTGACTTTAAATGCGCGGCAGTCAGGAAGGCATAGAAGGGAGGTTGTTAAAGCTGTAATAGCTTGTATAAGCTCCACACCGGGCGATGTAGATGACGTCACCCCATATGTGAGAATGAGTCGTCTGCTGTCCTGAGAGAATATCTGCTACAGGTAAGTATCTTCACTTTATCTCCAGTGAATATTCATGGTCAGCGCCAAAAGGTTAACCAGCTATATCGCATGATAACCGACAATATTCAGCGCTGACTGGCTAAATTTAGCATACAAATCGAACCACATAAATAGCAGTCCTGTCTTTGCCCACTATTAACTTAATATATCCAATGTTTGCAACCTGAATTCAAAATCTAGTATCTGAATGCAAACTGTGAAAGAACACACACATTCTAACCTGTATAAAGAGGTGAATAGACTTCAGATTCCAGGTGTAGATCCCTCAATTATAGATCTCACCGCTCCGCTTTGCCGCTGGTTTTTTAGCGGGCATCCTCATTAGTCTAAAAATCCTCTTATGTTGCTTAAATAACAAATAGTTTACTTATAACATTACAGCTTTTAGCACTTACCTTGTAGTACGGGCTTTCTTTATAGGTTTGCTCTACAGCGATAGAATGTGATTGGACAGGAGTAAAGGCGTCCTACGTATGTATACCAGCTGATAGGCGCCATTTTCGAACCACTCTTAGAGGAGTCACAAATCGAAAAGAGGTGGGCAGTTATTCTAGAGATTGAGTAAGTACATGAGCAATAAGGCTAAACACGCATAGTATAACGATAACATGTTTTGGGTTGCAGGGCGACTACAGTAGAGGTTCAGCTCCTTGCGAAGCGAACGCGAAACAGGGGCTCGCTGTAGAGCGAACCTATAAAGAAAGCCCTTACTACAAGATAAGTGCTAAAAGCTGTAATGTTATAAGTAAACTATTTGCTATTAACCATCCAGTGCTGAATATTCACTTAGCCGGTTAAGTTAGCACTAGCCAAAAATAAAAATATTCAGTGGTGACCACCTGAAACAGCCCTGCATTGAATATCCGGGGTCAGCAAATTCGGGCTGCCTCCAGCCTACTGAATATTAAGGCCCCTTAATATGTGTTGGAAAAGTAATCGTTAATCCATAGGCCGTATTGGGATTATGCAAGTTTGGGAAACAATTCCATTTTAGTAACATGCGTATTCAGAGCAGCTATAAAATAAGCACAGTGTCCCATTTTTTTTACATAATGTACGCTTAACGGGTATTTGAAATCAAGCCCTTCAGTTGTACTTCTCTTAAACCAAATACTGTATGATGAAATTTAAATCAGCAAGGAGGGCACATGTTTAGATGAGGCATTCCTTGAATCAGATACAACTTTACTTACGTCACACATAATTCTGCTGGTGACTCGCATTCTCTTATCTGCGAGCGATTGACAGGAAAATTTCTGATTCACTAGAAAATGTTTCCATCATTTTTATTATCTATCTATATAGCTATGATTATTTTTTACATGTATAGGTCCCGTTCAGTGTTAATTTGAAACCAGGGTTTTCTGATCCCTCTTTTATCCCCAACAAAAACTTAAGACGCTCAACATTTTGTTGTGATAAAATAGTCATTTGCAAATGGTCATCACAAGTCACAATGGAAAATGGGAACTGTGAAAGATGAAAAACAGCACAGCCAATCCTCCATCTGATGGCAGATTGCAATTTATGAATGTTTCGGATCTTCTCCAGTCCTGAGTCATTGATTATATGTCAGTATCTAAAATTTAAAGCAATAGTATTCCAGATTTCAGACTTGTCAGGGTGACTCCTGTTTGTAAGGACGTTTGAGCTATAGCTTTGCTGAATGGTCACCATACTCTGAACCTGGAAGACGTTAATCATTTTGTCACTGTGTAATAATGACCTGCTAAAACAATTCATGGATAATATCCCACCTTCTAATCCTCCCCAGTGCTACTGAGCTGTGATAAGTTTAAAAGACATCTTTTTCAACCACTTTCTGTTACGGACAGATTTATTACTGGGAAACGGGCAACCAGAATGAGACAGAAAAATCAAAGATCCTCTTCCTACCTGAGACAGTGGCCAGGCTGAAAAATTTAACCAGCTACACTAAATATTCCTTCGGCATTTCTGCCTTCAATGGAGCTGGAGATGGACCAAGAAGTGACCCCAGACACGGAAGGACTCACCAAGCTGGTATGGTCTGCTTCTCCTACTAGTAGGGTCATTTCTAAATATTGACATTTGCTTAAATAGGCCAGTTAATATTACTACTACTACTACTACTTAACATTTCTAGAGCGCTACTAGGGTTACGCAGCGCTGTACAGATTAACAAAAAGGACAGTCCCTGCTCCAAGGAGCTTACAATCTAATGGGCGAAATGTCAAGTTGGGGCAGTCTAGATTTCTTGAATAGAGGTATGGTGGTTAGGTGCCGAAGGCAACATTGAAGAGGTGGGCTTTGAGCAAGGCTTTGAAGATGGGCAGGGAGGGGGCCTGGCGTATGGGCTCAGGGAGTTTATTCCAGGCATGGGGTGAGGTGAGGCAGAAAGGGCGGAGCCTGGAGTTGGGTACTGAAAGGAGGGATTTGTCTTGAGAATGGAGGTTCAAGGTAGGAATGTAAGGGGAGATGAGGGTAGAGAGGTAAGGAGGGGCTGTAGATCGAGTGCATTTGTAGGTTAGTAGGAGAAGCTTGAACTGTATGCGGTACCTGATCGGAAGCCAGTGAAGTGACTTGAGGAGAGGGGTGATATGAGTGTGCCGGTCCAGGCGGAAGATAAGACGTGCAGCAGAGTTCTGAACGGACTGAAGGGGGGATAGCTGGCAAAGTGGGAGGCCAGTGAGGAGTAGGTTGCAGTAGTCAAGGCGAGAGGTAATGAGAGAGTGGATGAGAGTTCAGGCGGTGTGCTCAGAGAGGAAAGGGCGAATATTCCAGGCTTTCACTCCTCTCACTTCCAGTGTTTGTTTATGTTCCTTGAGCATCCATTCATGCGTTGGTACTGTCCTTCCCTTGCATCTATAATTACACTGCTGCACTCCTGGCTGTAGGTTGCTGCAATAGTTTACTGTATTCCAAGAGAAGGAAGCGTGTCTGGCAAATACCACTAACAAGGAAGACATTTTAACTTGCATTAAATTCCCTTGTTCACAAAATACTCCTAACAAAATCCAGAACTGCCCTCTTCAAAACTATCTAATTCTCTCTTCTGACACACACTCACAAACACATGAAGGCCCATTATTGAGGTGGGAATTCAGACATCCAAGCCAGGACATGCTCAGTTCTAGCAGTATTTTACAAAAGATTCTGCCCACCTTGGAGCCTTTTGTAAAAAAAAAACAAAAAACAAACATAGAAGGAAATCTTTTTTCAAATTTATACATGCAGAAAAAGAGCAGCACCAGCTCAGCAGCACCTATACATGGGAGGAGAAACTTTGCAACTTCCGCTTGGAACTGCTAACACACGTGTAGACCAACCTATACATCTAAATGATATCAGTTAAGTAGTGAGGCTACAATTTGGGGTGGGGGAGTTGTAAGGGAGGCATAAATAAATAATAGGTCATTAAGGAAATTCACTCCCTTAATGCAGTAGCGTAGCCAGAGTTTAATTTTTAGATGGGCCTGGAGGTGGACTGGATGGGCACAGGCCTCGCATTTCCTCTTCACCCGCTACCACCCCGCCCGCCGGCGCCGCCACATTTCCTCTCCATCCGCCCGCCGCTGCCACATTTCCTCTCCCACTACCCCCCCGCGACAGCCCCCTGCACATGGTCAGTTTTGGTCATTTTTACTGACCTGAAGCGCCGTTCTCCCTCCAGCACCGGCGATTCCCATAGCCAGCCCTCTGCCAGCATGCGTCGTCGGAGCCTCTTAGGCATGTCCCGCCTACTCTGCAACTTCCTGTTTTCCGCAAAGGTGGGACGCAGGAAGTTGCAGAATAGGCGGGACGTGCCTGAGAAGAGGCCCCGACGACGCGCGCTGGCAGAAGGCTGGCTATGGGAATCGCCGGTGCTGCTGGAGGGAGAACGGCGCTTCAGGGCATTAAAAGTGAGCAGAACACGTGGACGGGGAGAGCGGGCAGAAGAGGCTGGGCGGGCCTGGAGCAAAGGTGGCTGGGCATGGGCCCGTCCAGGCCCACCCATGGCTACGCCCCTGCCTTAATGTCCTATGTAAAGCCCTGGGGCGGAAGGAACACTTTTTAAAAATCTGTGCATGTCTCTCAGCTGGTGCAAAACGCAACAGGGAAATTATTTTAACACAGACACGTATTTCTTGTATAAAATGGGAAACAGATGTATAGATTCTTGGCCCAGCCAAGCCATACCCCATTGGCATCTGTGTATCCTGTTGATCTCCATGTGTAAATAGCAGCTTTCTGAAATCACCATTTACATGTGTATGCAATCTATATATGTAACTGCTGCTATTTATACATGCTCTTAATTAGAGATTATAATCTGAAATTAAGTTGCTATTATAGAAAAAACAATTCAAAATGTGCTTATTTGTAGTGTTAATCATCGGACCGTTTTGTTTTAATTTATTTTCCTAAATGCAGTTTATATTCTGTAATTCTTTCAGCACCTGGGAGTCCCAGCTTCTTAGCATTCTCCGAAATTACTACCACCACACTGAATGTCTCCTGGGGAGAGCCAACCACAGCAAATGGTATCCTCCAGGGCTACCGAGTGGTGTATGAGCCCTTAACGCCAGTCCAAGGTAGGAAAGTTCAGTTGGGACCTGAGCAAGTTAGAAACCCACCCCTCTCCCCAAATATCTAGCTAAATTTTTTCTGGGCAAATCATAGCCCTCACAAAATGTAGCCATACAAAAAAGAGGTGGTAATAGCTGCAGCATTCCTGGAGTGTGCTTGACCTGTGGCCAGTCATTATTGATATTTAGCACTGAATTTCGAACTACTTGAGCAACTCTGGTTGGCGAGATTGGTTGACTTTAGATGTACAGACAAGTTTGTTCAGTAAACTTTATACAAGACATTAGGTCTGGTCTTATTCAGTGGCATAGCTAGGTGGGGCCACGGGGGCCTGGCCCCCCAAATTTGGACCCCTGGTTTTGCTGGAGGGGGTCCCCAACCCCGCCAGCTGAAGCCTTGTCCAGCGCCGGTCTCCAGCACTGACACGTTCTCTGCCCTGCTCTCTCTTCCTCCTGACATCCTGCAGGCTCCTTTCAGTGAAATTGAGCATGCTCAGTTTCACTTAAAGGAGCCTGCAGGATGTCAGGAGGAAGACAGACTAGGGCAGGGAATGCGGCGACACAAGGCTTCAGCTGGCGGGGGTTGGGGACCCCCGCCAGCAAAGGTATTTGCTGCTGGGAGGTGCGGCAGGGTGTCGGGGAGAGCGGCGAGGCAGTTGGGGGGGGGGAGCGGTGGCGGGATTGCAGACTAAAATGTGCCCCCCCACCTCGGGCTCTGGCCCCCTCCCACTGTGAGGTCTGGCTATGCCCATTTGAGATGAATATCCAGATAAAAATAACTAGACAAATTTGTCAGGTTAAAGTTGTTCTCACATAGCCAACTAAATATCACCTCCTGCTGGCCAAGTTGGCTCTGTATCTATAGCCCCAGCGAGCTGAGATCTCCACAGAATATAAAGCAAACACAAAACAAATCAGTAGTTGAAGGGTTAAATTAGTGCCGTATCTCCTGGATACTTTTAGCCCAATCTCTGTGTCCTCTTAGTAGATTTATTGGACATTTAAAGCAGTGATTAAGTGTGCTGTACATATCAAACATGACATAAAATGCTCTGTATCTTGAGATGGTGGCAAAAAGCAGGGTGGTTTGGTAAGCACTGTATTTTGTTATATCTGTCTCCTCGGTGTGCGGGGCGGCTATGAAAGCAAATAGAATGTTAGGTATTATTAGGAAAGGAATGAAAAACAAAAATGAGGACGATATAATGCCTTTGTATCGCTCCATGGTGCAACCACACCTCGAATATTGTGTGCAATTCTGGTCACTGCATCTCAAAAAAGATATAGTGGAATTAGAAAAGGTGCAGAGAAGGGCGACGAAAATGATAAAGGGGATGGGATGATTTCCCTATGAGAAAAGGCTAAAGGGGCTAGGGCTCTTCAGCTTGGAAAAAAGACGGCTAAGAGGAGATATGATAGAGGTCTATAAAATAATGAGTTGAGTGGAAAGGGTACAAGTGAATTGCTTGTTTACTCTTTCCAAAAATACTAGGACTAGGAGTAATGTAATGAAGCTACAAGGTAGTAAATTTAAAATGAATCGGAGAATATATTTCTTCACTCAATGTGTAATTAAACTCTGGAATTCATTGCCAGAGACTGTAGTAAAAGCGGTTAGCTTAGCGGGGTTTAAAAAAGGTTTGGATGGCTTCCTAAAAGAAAAGTCCATAGACCATTATTAAAATGGACGGGGAAAATCCACTGCTTATTTCTAGGATAAGCACTGTTTTGGGATCTTGCCAGGTATTTGTGACCTGGATTGGCCACTGCTGGAAACAGGATGCTGGGCTTGATGGACCTTCGGTCTGTCCCAGTCTGGCAATGTATTTACTTATGTACTTCTGGACAGATGGGTGAAGCAATGTACAGGTCACTTGTCCTTTAATGGTATAGCCAAAGAGCCCCACCCAGTGACAGCAAAAGCAGGTGACAGGGAAAGACAGAATGAGAAGGTAAACATCATTCTAGGATAAGAGTATGCGCAGAACCTCTGCCCAGATCAACCTACTACTTTGATTTATTTATTTGTCGGGCTTCGTTACTGCGTTTATGAAGAGATTCACCTTGGGTATTGATCAGTGTTTCCATAGCTGTTTATTCCAAAGGTAAATGTTAAACATTTTTTCTTCAACAAGAGGGAGCTGTTTCCTGAACATATTTATTTAAAAAATGCATTTTTAAAATTCAGTTAACGAATGGAATTTAACCTCCCTGTTTCTCAATTTGAGGCTGCATTTGGGAGTGTCAGGGAGCAATAGCATAGGCTGAACTTCTGAGGGGACATAGATTAGAAAGAGCGACGGAAGGTACGTGGTCGTTTCCCCTTTAATTTGTTTTACCTTTGTAATTAGTGGGGCTGCCTGCGATCTCTTTGTAGCTTCCCAGTTACATTGTAAAATCTTTCCCTTGTCAGTCCCCAATTTATTATGCTTAAACTTTAATTACACTTATCTGTGCTGAAAATTGCCTGATATCAATACTTAAACTCTAGTTAATAGTGAGAAATACTGTCTACCCAAACTGCTACATCAGGTCAGGTATTATCCATCTGTTCTCCACAATACCCAGAGTTCCTTTCTCAGCTTTTAACTAGATTGTGCACCGTTCAGTTCTCCGCAGTTTGAGCGGTATAGCAAGTTTTAATAAACTATGAACTACAGTGAAACCTTGGTTTTCGTCGGTTTCGGATTTCGTTGATTTTTTTCGACTAGAAATTTGTCTCGGTTTTCGTTGGTTGCCTCGGATTTCATCGAAAAGAAGGACGTCCATCTCCCAATTTGTATCGGAAGATGGACGTCCTTCCCCCGATTTTGGGCGTCCTTGTTAATTGCCTCGGTTTTCGTCGGTTTCGGATTTCGCCGATTGTTTTAGGACGGATTATCGACGAAAACCGAGGTTTCACTGTATAATGTTACTCTTTAACTCAGTTTCCCTTTCCTGCCGGGTTTATATTACAGGAGTGAGGAAAGTGGTGACAGTGGACATGAAAGGGAACTGGCAACGCTGGTTAAAGGTTCGAGATCTCACCAAAGGAGTGACGTACTGCTTCAGAGTACAAGCAAGAACTATCGCCTACGGGCCAGAACTGCAGGCTAATATCACAGCAGGGCCAGTGGAAGGTAAGGGGAATCTTCAGCTTTACTTCAGCTCAACTACAAGGAATAATGTGCAGTTTGTAAGGATGGATATACAATAGAATATTCTGTCTCATGCCCTAAGAAGTTGTTACCAGTCACTGGTGCCTTCAAAATAAGATTAAAACAGAAAGAGAGCCTCTCTTTCACCCATTAGCTTTGTAGCCAATTTTTGTGGCAAAACCAATTTTATATTGAGGGGTGGTGCAACCCAATGTGCTGCCCCAGGCAAGGGATGAGATGGTCCCTTCCATCCAAGTGGCCAGCGGGTTCTTATCATAGAACTCCACTCAGGGAGCAAGACAAGGTGCAGGGCCAGCTCTCCCACTAAGTTGGCAGACTTTGAGAGCAGTGGCGTGGTTCTGGCACCTATGAAAGAGCCTCCTGCTAGGCCTGCCGCTGCTGCTGTTCCCACCTCCTCTAGCACTGGCCCAGTTAAAGAAGAAGCTCTGCAGGGGTTCTATAAGTACAGGCCCATGCTGAAGCACTTCCGTGTTCTACTCTTCTCTGAGGCAGACTTCCTGTTGGAGAGAGACAGAACATGACAGTGCTTCAGCTCGGGCCCATACTTAACAGGGCCGGCACAGTGCTCATTCTTCTTTAATTTGGAGCCAGCATAAGTGGAAGTAAGGAAGTTGGCAGTGGCCTGGAAGCAGGAAGCAAAGAGGAGGAGAGATGCTGGACACATGGTGGCGGTAAAGAAAGGGAGATGAGATGGTGGGCAACTGTGGTGGGGGGGGGGGGGGCATTAGAGGAGATGCTGGCAACCTGGAAGGGAGGGTAAAGAGAAAGGGATATTCTGTGAACTTGGGGGAAGGGGAGATGCTGGCCACCTTAGGGATTGGGCTACAGAGGAGAAGGGAGATGCTGTCCACAGGGGAGGAGATAGAGAGGGAAAGGGGAAATGCTGAACTTTGGGGGGGGGGGGGGTGGAGGTAGGGCCTTGAGCCAATCCTGGAGAGAGAGTGCATGGTTGAAGGGTTTACCTACAGCATTCGATGCACTTGGGCCAGCCCTGACAAGGTTGGTAAGAAGGGTCCCTTTAGAACATTGATCAGGCCCCAACCCCCTCTCCGTTTCCCCTCCTGTCCCACAATGCTAGTTTGTCTCTTCCTCCAAATAGAAAACTAAACTACACATGACATCTTCATACAAGAGGGTCTCAGCAGTCTCCATCTTCCACTGTAAAAGCATTCCCCTCCTTCTATCTCCACACCCTCCCCTGGCAGTGGTATTTTAGCAATAAAGGTAAAAATAGAGAGGAGGGACTGAGGTGCCTGGGACATTGTTAGGAGCCAGGCCAGAGGAAGAGCAGGAGCTGAAGAAGGCTGCTTATCTATGCCCCTTTCCACTAATGCTAAGTTCAGACTTCACTCATTGGGAGTAATTCTATAAGGAGTTGCTAGTTTAGGTGAGAAGGAGGTGCGTAAATGACAGTATCCCAATCATTTACGCGTGTAAGAGGGTACTTACCTGTGTAAACCACCTCTTATAGAACCAGTGGCGTAGCCAAGGGTGGGCTTGGGTGGGCCTAGGCCCACCCACTTTGGGCTCAGGCCCACCCAGTACCAGCATAGCTATAATGTGGCCCCAAACCCCACCAGCCGAAAACTCCCAACATACCTTGTAGATAGCAGATCTTTGCCTGCAGTGAGCAGTGACTGATGCATACTGCTCGCACCGGCCCCATAGCCTTCGCTCTGATGTATTCTTGCCTAGGCGGAAACAGGAAGTTGCATCAAAGGGAAGGGTATGGAGCCAACATCAGCAGTGTGTATTAGTTGCTGCCTGATGCCGGTGAAAATCTGCTATTTAAAAGGTATGCAGGAGAGGGAGGATATTTGAGAGACCATATGGCATGCAGGTGAGAGAAGGAGAGACCACATCTGTGGGATGAGGCGGGGTTCTTCTGCCCACCCATTGTGGGCCCAGGCCCACCCAAAATTGGATGTCTGGCTACGCCCCTAATAGAACACCTCTAGTGGAAAAGTACATGCCGTGCTTTGCTGGTGCTTAATTTGCCAGTGGGCAAGCGCATGGTTACGGTTTGGGTGCAGGGTGGACAGACCTGTGTAATGCTATAATTTATGCACATTAATGCTTATGTGTAGGTGTGGGGCATTTACACTATAGGACTGGTGTTCATATCTAGATGTACCTACTTTCTCTGCCACTTACGCTAGTGATCTGTACAGAAACGTAGGCACCTACTGTTCGTTATAGAAATAAGCTTCACACCTTTTTAGGGCTCCGGGGTCTGACTTTTTCTTTCTTTTTGTTTTCTCCTTCTTTCCCCTCTTTGATCAGATTTTTTCCTTTTTTCTTTTTCTTTAATATTGTTTTATAATAAAACTATGCATATTAGAGGTTTCATTAGCTTTGAGAACAAGTTGTGTTTCAACTTGAGTAGACTGTGCATTGTACTTGTTTGTATTTTTCTGTGATCTCTGTAATAAAGATCTCATTAAAAAAATATTAATAATAATAAGCTTCAAATAGGTGCCATAACCAGTGTCTGTGCTGGCTGCACTGTTATTGAATTATCGTCTTTCCCCCAAATTCTATATATGGCGCCTTAAGTTGTGTACACGGCCAAATTGGATACACAATTGATTAACAAGCCAATCAGCACCAATTATTTATTTATTTATTATTACATTTGTACCCCGTGCTTTCCCACTCAGAGCAGGTTCAATGCGGCTTACATAGTAACAGGGATTACAGAGTATTGATGAAGAAAAAAATAAGTATATCAGAATAATAAAAGAAATAATTAGGTAGAGATGGGCAAGAGTGAAGGCAGTAGAAGAGGTATGAGCAAGGGTAGGTGAGCAATTGGAGGAGGGGTAGAGGAGGGAGAAGGGGGATGGGACATGGGATAAGCATAGGAAAATTAGGAGAAGTGGACTAGGTCATTGTCGTTATCTCCTGGAAATGTGATGGTAGATGGGTTCATAGGATTAGTCTTGGTCATATGGATAGGCTTGCTTGAACAGATGCGTTTTTAGTGATTTCCGGAAGGGTAGATAGTCACTGATTGATCGGATAGGTCTGGGGAGGGCATTCCAGAGTTGGCTGCCTAAGAAGGAGAAGTTGGATCCATAATAGGTTTTGTACTTGAGTCCTTTGCAATTGGGGTAATGTAGGTTGAGGTAAGTTCGTGAAGTTGCAGACATGTTTCTGGTGGGAAGGTCAATCAGATTGAGCATATAGTCCGGAGATTCACCATGGATAATCTTGTGGATTAATGTATGGACCTTGAAGTTGATTCGTTCTCTGATAGGGAGCCAGTGAAGTTTTTCACGAAGAGGTGTTGCACTTTCAAATCGTGATTTGCCAAAAATGAGTCTTGCTGCTGTATTTTGGTACTTAACAACCAATTAGCGGCACTAATTGGCTTTAATTAGAATTTTCATGCACAACTTTCTAGGCATATTCTATAACGCGGTGTACATAAATTCTAATGCGCACAGTCGAAAAGGGAGCGTGACCATGGGCGTGGAATGGGCAGGTTGTGGGCATTTCAAAAAAACCATTCGCACTATTATAGAATACACCCGATCTGCGCCTAACGTAGACGCAGGTATTTAAGCCTGGTATTAGGTGGCCTAAATGGGTAGGCGCAAGAGCGGCACTTGAGCGTATTCTATAAACTACACCTAACTTTAGGCGTAGTTTATAGAATCACACTAACCACATGGTTTTATGGCGCCGAATTTTAAGGCGCTATGTATAGAATTTCCCCCTTTCTGTCTAGCGGCAATTTATGACCTTCCTCCATTATTGCACATTCCTCCTCCACTGGCCGTATTCAAGTCCCACTTAAAAATACACCTCTGAGATTGCTTTTAAATCCAACCCCCCCACCCCCCAACTCTTTTCACTTCATACATGTTTACTGTCATAGTTATTTCTTTACAAGAGATACACACTCATTTGTTTGTTTACCGGATTGACGATTGCCTTTACGGACTGATGTTAGCCACATTGAGCCTGCCAACGGGTGGGAAAATGTGGGGTATAAATGTTATAAATAAGTAAATATGTTTTATCAGTGAGATTCAACACGATTATAATCTCCGTGGAACAGGGTGCGTTCCTACACCTGCCCCTAGTAACATTGTTGGGAGTAATATTCAGCCAGCGGCGGTCAGTGGTTTTTTTTAAAACACTGACCGCTGGGAGGGGGAGGGGGCAAGGGGTATATAAGGGGATTACAGAGTAATAGAAACAAAACAAAAACTAATGTTGATGTTGCAGAGGGAAGTGGCGATACTGTTTGTTCACAATTACTTTTGTGCAATTTGTGTATGTTCAATAAATATAAATAAACATTAAAAAAAAAAAAAACACTGACCGCTGTGGCCAAAACCATGCCTGCATGTTCAATGCCGGGCCCTGTCTGGGTAGCTGTATGTGCAATCAGCCAGCAGGCTACCTGAATGTTCAGCCTTAACCGAAACAAGATAGGACTAGTATTTATGCAGTTCTGCTTGCCTAGTTAACGTATCTGGTTAAGGGCGAAATATTGTTATTTACCCAGATAAGTACCGACTGTACCTCTGGACCTGCCCACACAATAACCAGTTTCAACCTCAGCGGTTAGGGGGGATTTTCAGCAACCCCTCTCCAGGGAAGTGCCGCTGAACATCCTCTCGGAGCCCGCTCAGCAGGAGTTAACTGGTAAGAGCCTCTCATACCCTGTTAACTCACTTTGAGTATCGATCCGTAGTGTTTACACCTTGTAACGGTAATGCAGTAGTAGCAACTGTCGGTCGGCAAATTTTCTGATTTTTGTGTACTGTTCCCTCAGGATCACCTGGTTCACCTCAGGAAGTTTTGGTTACAAAATCCACATCTGGTCTCACTCTTCAGTGGACTGAGGGACATTCTGGCAACAGACCTACAACTGGCTACATCATAGAGGCGCGACCTTCAGGTAGGGGTGTCCCAGCTGCGGCTGAGAGCATGGACCTTGCTTAGCTACCAGGGGCAGGGGATGAGCTGCATATTTTCTCAGCTAGAACACTGACACGCCATGCATATCAGATAGTGTGCTGTTCGCCCGCTTTATGACTGATGTGACAGCTATTAGTCGTAAAGGACTGCAGCAAATGAGATTCTGTACTATTTAACATCTGATCCTATAACATTCTTTCTGTCTAACGTTTATAGGTGTGACCATAATTAATGGAGTAAACTTGAAACATCTGTAATAGGAATATTTGCTATTTACAAAGCACATACAGGGCAGTACATAGTGCTTTCATAGAGGTCCAATGTCCTTGTCTTTCAAATGTTCCAATCTAGGTTTCTGCACGAGGAGGTTACTTGACTTATTCTTGGTCACACAGCAAGGGATGAATAAGGGGAAACTGAACCAGGGTCACAGAGTCTGACCCAATGTTACCAAACCTATAAAGTTGAGTGTCCCCACTATATGTACTGAGGGAATGATTTTATAAGCCTTTTCATATGTAAAACAGAGGATTATATGAAGAAATGACTTATTTTAAAATTGTGTGGAAGGAAAAGTATATGCATACAGCCTGTTTACACAAACTGAGCGGATGTGCTCCCGGGCTGGTGTTGGAGGGGGTTTCTGTTTAGTACTTATAGGGCCTCTATTCTTAAGTGTTTATACATTGCAAATTTAGTGTTTATTTTCCAGCTAATTAGGGGTCCTTTGAAGGTACAAACAGGTATTATTGCTGGGAATCTTTTCCACTGGAAGCAAATATGCATGTTTGTTTCACTTATGAGTCATCCACATAGAAAAGGCACAAATCGAGTGGAGGGTATCAGACAAGCTGTGGAGGGGTATGAGTGAGTACTAGGGCAAGTGGTGTGTACTAATGTAATCAGGGCCCGTTGCAGGCCACACAGAAACAGCCAGACAGAATATAAAAGTAAACAGAAAATTCTTTATTACTACACTCAAATATATGGAAACCTTTTGCTTCACAGGCTTAGTGCTATGCCCAGGGGTGTGCTGGTAAATTTTTAACAACAGGCTCTTTCTCCGGACATAGCCAGCTCTGCAGTTGGAAGGGCCAGGGGTGGCCGGGGGGGGGGGGGGGGCGGGGAGCAACACTTGCCTCTCTCTCCTTCCTCCTTTCGTGCGGGCACACTAGGCATACCTTTGCTGGCAGCCAATAAATGGACTTCCACCACTCCCAACATCTTGCTCTGAGCAGCATGCTGAAACTTCTCACACATGCTGGAGAAGTCCCAGCCTGCTGCTCAGAGCTGGAAACAAGGAGCGGGGAGCAGCAGCAGTCTATTTACTTGGCTGGCAGGGCTCAGCATCCCCACCAGCAAAGTAAAAGAGAATTCAGCAGGGGGCCCAAGCCCACATTTTGGAGCCAGTTGTTAAAGTAGCCATGGAGAGCCCTACTTTAACAACCGGCTCCCAAGATTCTTAAAAACTTAACAACCGGCTCTTGCGAGCCTGTGAGAGCCTGCTCCAGCACACCACTGGCTATGCCAATCAAAGTCTCTTGCAAATCAGAGGGAAAAGACTTACTAGGGCTGGCTTCTGACCAGGCCAAAACACAGTGTGCAGCAGATTCAAAACAGTCACAGACAAACCCAGGGTGGACACACAGGATCAGGATCTTCAGAATGACTTAAGAAGTCTTTTACCCATAGATCAGGGATGGGCAACCTCAAAGGCCGCAACCCAGTCAGGTTTTCAGGATTTCCCCAGTGAATATGCAGGAGCTCTTAACAGTTCCCATGCATTTTCATTGGGGGAAATCCTCAAAACCTGACTGGGTTGTGGCCCTCAAGGACCGAGGTTGCCCACCCCCCTGCCATAGATTGTGAAGGCATAAGCTTGAGAGTTGCTACTTTCTTCCTGGGGCCTCTCTGACTTGTTTCTAGCCTGGGTTTTTATCTCCTCTAACTGAACCCATCCCTGTGTACTGGGAAACCTAGCTCCTTAAGGTAGCCCAGGGAGGGAGCTTCTTTAAGGGGGACCAGCAGTCTCCTATACACTCCCTCACATGGTGTTTTTCCAATAAGCATCTTTTTGGCATTGGAGTGTTTATTGATATTGATCTGTTAAAACGTAAAATCATAATTTCTAATTACAAAGTTTGCATGTGTTCTGTGTGTGTAAAATGAGATGTAAAATCTGTGCGTATATACTGAATAGCAGATGTAAATGAGTGTGTACTATCCTTGGAATCGTTTTCAAAGAGAAAGTATGCTCGTGCTGTCACTTTGAAAATTAGTGTAACTCAGGGGCGTATCTGAAAGTCGGCGGTAGCAGGGGCCGAAGCCAGAGTGAGAGGGCACATTATAGCCCCCCCCCCCCCTGCCGCCGTGGGTACCTTTGCTGGTGGGGGACCACAACCCCCACCAGCCGAGGTCCGCTTCCTCCTGCCGCTGCGAGGTTTTTTAAGTTCTTCATCGGGATTCGTCCTCCGTCACTCTGTGCTGCTGTTCAAAGAAGCTGCTAGCTGAATGCAGTTTCGGACTGAGTCTGACGTCGCTGCTGCTGCACGTTGTACCTGAGTCTGACGTCCTGCACGTACAACATGCAGCAGCGACGTCAGACTCAGTCCGAAACTGCATTCAGCTAGCAGCTTCTTTGAACAGCAGCACAGAGTGACGGAGGACGAATCCCGATGAAGAACTTAAAAAACCTCGCAGCGGCAGGAGGAAGCGGACCTCAGCTGGTGGGGGTTGGGGTCCCCCACCAGCAAAGGTACCCACGGCGGCAGTAGGGGGGTCCAGGGCGAAATCTGCGGGGGCCCAGGCCCCTGGTGTAACTTATGCACATACTTGATGCTCATGTGACATAACATAGTAAATGGTCCATCTAGTCTGCCCAGCTAGACATCCAGAGTTGTACCTTCTGCTGCACCTCTCTGTGCCCTGTTTAAAATGTGAAGGTCATTTAACTTTTGCTTTGATCGCATCCTCTTTCTATATAGGGATCCGCTATGGTTATCCCATGTGTTTTTGAATTTCGTTACTGTTTTTGTCTCCACCTCCTCCAGCAGGAGGACTTTCCAGGAACCCACCAACCTCTCTGTAAAAAAGTATTTCCTGATATTACTCCTGTCCAGTGGCGTAGCCAGTGGCGTTCCTAGGGGGGGGGGCGGTAGGTGCGGTCCGCCCCGGGTGCACATCGCTGGGGGGGTGCCGCGCGCGCCTGTCCTCTGTTGTTCCATGCTTCTTCTCTGCCCCGGAACAGGTTACTTCCTGTTCCAGGGCAGAGAAGAAGCATGGAACAACGGAGGACAGGCCCACGCGGCACCCCCCAGCAGCGTGCACCCGGGGGTGTTCTTTCGCTGGGGGGGGGGTCCGCGCTGCATCCAGGGGGGGGCACTGCATCCGGGGGGCGGGGCGCATTGGCGGTCCGCCCCGGGTGTCAGCCCCCCTAGGAACGCCACTGGGCGTAGCCAAAGGTGGGCCTGAGTGGGCCCGGGCCCACCCACTTTGGGCTTAGGCCCACCCAGTAGCAGCACACCTATGATGTGGCTAGCAGGGATCCCCAAGCCCCACCAGCTGAAAACTCCCAACAACTGTCCCTTTATACCTTGTAAATAACAGATCTTCGCCTGCAGAGAGCAGAAACTGATACATACTGCTCGCACCAGCCCCAAAGCCTTCTCTGTGATTCCCGCCTATGCAGAAACAGGAAGTTGCATCAGAGGGAAGGCTGTGGGGCCAACATGCAGTGTGCATTAGTTGCTGTTCGCTGCTGGTGAAAATCTGCTATTTAAAAGGTATGCAGGGGAGGGGGATGTTTGAGAGACCCTATGGCATGCAGGCGAGAGAGGGAGAGACCAAATCACTTGTGGAACAGGGCGGAGTTCTGGCCACCCATCTTGGGCCCAGGCCCACCCAAAATTGGGTGTCTTGCTACGCCCGTGCTCCTGTCTACCACTCTGCAACCTCAGTTTATGTCCCCTAGTTCTACTGCTTCCCCATCTCTGAAAAAGATTTGTTTGTTAGTACTTGTTAAGTATTTAAACATCTGTATCATATTTCCCCGACCCTTCTTTCCTCTAGAGTATACATATTCAGGTTTTTAAGTCTCGTCTTATACATCTTGGCATGAACCCTGTACTATTTTTGTCGCCTTCCTCTGAACCACTTCAAGTCTTTTATGTTCTTAGCGAGATACCACCTCCAAAACTGAACACAGTACTCCAAGTGGGGCCTCGCTGACAGCTTGTACAGGGGCTCCTTTCTCCAGCTGGTTATGCCTCTCTATTCAGCCTAGAATCCTTCTAGCTTTGGCCACTGCTTTGTCACATCGTTTCATCACCTTGAGATCTGCAGACACTATCACCTCAAGGGTCCCTATTCTGATCCTTGCATAACAGCCTCTAACCCCATCACATACAGCTCTTATGGATAAGAACATAAGAACATATGTGTTGCCATAGTATGACGGACCGAAGGTCCATCAAGTCCAGTATCCTGTTTCCAGGTCACAAGTACCTGGCAAGATCCCAGAACAGTAAAACACATTTTATGCTGTTTATCCTAGAAATAAACAGTGGATTTTGCCAAGTCCATCTTAATAATAGCTTATGGACTTTTCTTTTAGAAAATTATCCAAACCATTTTAAACCCTGCTAGGCTAACTGCTTTTACTACACTCTCTAGCAACGAATTCCAGAGTTTAATTACATGTTGAGTGAAGAAATATTTTCTCCGGTTGTGTTTTAAATTTACTACTTAGTAGCTTCATTGTATGCCTCCTAGTCCTAGTATTTTTGCAAAGATTAAACAAGTGACTCATTTCTACCCATTCCACTCCACTCAGTATTTTATAGAGTTTTATCATACCTCCCCTCAGCCAACTCTTGTCCAAGCTGAAGAGCCCTAGTCACTTTAGCCTTTCCTCATAGGGAAGTCGTCCCATCCCCTTCTCTGAATCTGCACACTGCACTTCCTCACATTAAATTTTAAGTGCCAAACATTATACCAAACTTCTCATTTTTATAGAGCATTTCTCATGTTGTCTGCTCCCTTTGGGGTGTGAACTCTGTTGCAAATCTTTGTGCCATCTACAAAACTCAAACTTTTTCTTCTAATCCTTCAGCAATGTCACTTAGCCCCCGTTCTGATCCCAGAGGCACTCCACTATTCACCTTTCTTTCCTCCGAGTGAGTTCCATTTACCTCCGCCCTCTGCCACTTACCAGTCAACAATTTCTGATCCAGTTTACCATCTCGGGTCCCATCCCCAAGCCATTCACTTGTTTATAAGCCACCTATGAGGCGCAATATCAAGGCAGCCTTGGAGTTCCAGTGCCCAACATCATTATCTCTTTCCCTCCTGAATATATGGTTCATCTCACATGTAGGTCATTAACTTGTCAAATCTATGATGTTAGGAATAGGATGGTGTTATTAATATTATTATTATTATTATTATTTATTGCATTTGTATCCCACATTTTCCCACCTCTTTGTAGGCTCAATGTGGCTTACAATACATCATGAATAGTGGAAATATATGATAAAGTATACATTTAGTATTACAGAAGGGTAATATGATAATGAAATACATTATAGTGGTATAACAAGCAAATATTATAAGACAATTCTAGATTTATGTATAGCATTTATGTGTTAGCATTTCCGAGTCCCAGAGGAGTTATATAAAAAAAAAATGTTTACTTTATTTTCATATCAAGCAGCCAGTCTGTGGTCCAGTCTTCCAAAGGATTTATTTATTTTTTCCCACCTATTTGCAGGCTCAATGTGGCTTACATAGTACCCGTCAAGGCGTTTGCCCAGTCAGTTGCTAGCAGATACAAGATTGTATAGTGATCGTATGAGTTATAAGTAGAGGGTTGCAAGGGATAAAGATTGCGTGTTGTCCAGTACGATTATAGTCATGCTGTGTTAGGGTCCAGGATCAGTATTTTTTTCAAAGGTGCTAAAAACTGTTCTGTTTCACAAATATATCTTGGCTAGGTGAATTGCTTATAATGTAAGTTAAGTATACAATACTTTGTTATATCCTAGATCTTTGATTTGTTATCCACCGACAAGTGCCCATCGGCTTCAGCAGGCTGTAAATGCAATAACTGTATGGGAAATATCTTGTCCAATCCCTAGAAAAATGGGGTCAATTTCCAGCTATGTAATTTAGATGTTGCTTTTTAATTTTAATCTTACTGTAAGTAGAAAATAATGCCATTGCACATATCAGAGTGAAAGGCACAAGGGATTGTGTCACTGCAATTGGAGATAGAGTATCCCATTTGTTTCTGACCAACAGCTATTGTACTCTAATAAGCCAACAAAAATATATATTTGTATGTGTTGTCAATGTTTAAATCCTTTGGCATTACCTTATAGTTTGGCATCTCTGTTATTTTCTATTAAAAGCCTCATTACACAAACCATTCAAAGCTATATCATCTCAATTTTTTCAGCTCTAGCTCTCCGCAGAACTCTCCAGAGGCAAGAAAAGAGCAGCTTCATGCTTAAAGCTTGACTTTCTGCCCCCCAAATTGCCTTCTGTCTGTTTGCTTTTTTTTTTTTTTTTTAAATCACAGACATCATTCAAGGCAAAGCACAAGCCCTCTTAGTCTCCTATTTCTTCCACTGCTTTAAAAACAAGGTTATCTGCAACTTCTGCCATGTGGCACGTCTTCTGTGAATGCTAAGCCTACCCAGTGCCACCTGAAAATCCTTCCTGATCTGAATAGAATTTTAATATTGTTTACAGCAAAACAAACAGAGGAGTCTGGGAGAAATATTTTACAGATGCGTCTGCCCCAGCAATTAAACAGAAATTCTATGTACAGTCCTTTCATCCCACTCATAGTAGCATAGTAAATGACAGCAGATAAAGACGTGAACGGTCCATTCAGTCTGCCCAACAAGATAAACTCATGTTTACCCAAGTTTGATTTGTCCTTGCCATGCTCAGGGCGCAGACCATAGAAGTCTACCCAGCACTGTTCTTGTACTAAAAGTTCTGAAGCTACCGTCGAATCCCCTTAACATTTACACTCTAGCCCGTCCCTATCTATTCAGTCACGATCAGGGCATAGACCGTAGAAGTGTCCCCAGCACTGGTTTTGCTTCCCAGTTATCGGTGTTGCCACCCAATCTCTACTAAGATTCCATGGATCCATTCCTTCCAAACAGGATTCCTTTGTGTTTATCTCCTTCACCCTCGTGTGCTTCTGTGATTAAAATTTTATTTCTGTCTTTATTCCCGACGTGGAGCCATGTTTCACTGTCATGGCGTTCTCAAGGGAATGTATTTTATAACCATTGGAAAAGTGGGAACCATCTCGAGTCAAGCACCTCCCAACTTCCAGTCCAGCAGCCAGAATGCTAGCCCTGACACAGTCAACAAATTAGTGATTTGTTTACTTGTCACTAAGAATTTATAATCTGAGCCTCAATAGAATGGTCAATATCAATAGGAGGCAGTCAGGACTAGTGCTATGATGGTTTGTTGCTGCTGGCCCACTCCGTAACATATGGTAAAGGGTACACACTAGCAAGTTCTGAGCACTGCATATTAAAAATATTTTAAAAATTATATATTGATAAATATATTGAGGGGTTAGATTAGATCTAAGTACTGGTGGAATTGTTATTGTTATTAAATTTTAACTGCCAGACCCTCAACCATTTTTCTAACATTTGGAGATCCCGTATCTACTCCCTCCAGGGTATCCAGTCTATTGGCTATCTTCATGTCATCCGCAAAAAGCCAAACCTTTCCTTCCAACCCTTCAGCAATATCTCCCACAAATATAATAAAGAGAATCGGCCCAGGCACCAACTCCTGAGAAACTCCACTTCTCACCTTCCTTTCCTCCGAGCGGATTCCATTTACCAGCATCCTCTGCCATCTGTCGGTCAACCAGTTTCCTATGCAGTTCACCACTTTTGGTCCAAAGTTCTGCTCTCTCAGCTTAATCACTAGTTTTCTGTGGGGGACCGTATCAAAAGCTTTGCGGAAATCCAAGTAGATTACATCTAGCGCGCGTCCTTCATCCAGTTCTTTGGAGAATAAAATAAACCGTGTACAAGTAACGATGACATCAAATGAATAGCCTCCAAATGAATAAACAATATCAGAAGCTAACTTAAATCACAGATACCTCCTCCCCTAACCAGAAGAAAAAAAAAAAAGCATCCCCAAATGCCTAAAGACTGATCAAAGAAAAGTCTGGGTGTGAGGTATATATTGTCCCTATTACCGCATCACACATGGTGATAGGGTCAATATATACTTTATATCTTTTATAGGTGATTGTTGTCCTTTATTATGAGATTGACCGCACAGATTCAATATCCCTTCTGAAAAAACTGATTGTTAAAAATGTGGACTAAAATTATTGGCAGGACATCTTACAGCTCTGGCCATTGTTCTTCTTCCCCTCAATCCTATACTGGGCAGTAGCCAGATATTTTATTACCTATGGTGGGATGTTGGCTCATATAACCCAGCCACAGGTAATCCCCATGACTTCAAATATGCAATAACTTGTAGGACTTGTCCCTATTTGACACCCATGGTGGATGCTGTTTAACCTCACCTTTGCTACAGCCCAGTGCTATACAGTACACAAGCTATTCTTATGTTCTTAACAGCTTGAAATGCCTCTACCCACTAGTGGAATATGGTTACTGACATGGTCAGGATTCAGCTTAAACAGAAGCAAAAATCTTCAGCCCTCCACCCTTACCCTACCATCCCTACCACAGTGTTTTACTTTTCCAGGGGCTTTGTTCTAAGTGATGAGGCAGGAAAGGCATCCTGCCCATATCCACAGTGATTGTGATTATTCAAAACCCCAAAAAATGACCTAGAGCCAGATGCACTAAACTTAACAAGCCATTAACGAGCAAGTAGTAAACCCTGGCATGCACTAAAGACTTCTCCGAGCCATTTTCCGACGACGGTAGCAGCTAACGAAAATGGAATGCAGATGAGCAAATTGTGTAGAAACCCTATTGTAATGAGATGCACTAACTTTTTCCGATTGTCTTAACGCTGGAAAATCTAACGAGAGGTCTGTAGCTCTCGTTGGGGCTGCGCGAGATTGAAAACTTTAATAGATGTAACCAAAAAAAAAATCGGGGGGGGGGGGGGGGGGGGGGGGGGGGGGGGAGACGGACGTCCAAGTGCTCGTTAGGCATGGATGTCCTTCACCCGAAACAACGCCCAAGTGCTCGTCAGGGATGACCTTTATGGACGTTCTTCACTCCAAAAAATAAAAAACAACAACAAAACCCACCCTTAAGCTTTAGAGGTTATTATTAGCGCTCCACTTCAAAAAAAGGCGTCCTTTTTGGACGTCCTTCCCCCCGCAATAATAAAAGCTTCCTTTTTGGACGGCCTTCACTCAGCTGAGAGACCCGAAAATCTCTGAGCCAATCACAACACGTTTAGCTGAGCTAAACGCGCTGTGATTGGCTTAGAGACTTCTGGGTCTCTCGGCTGAGTGAAGGACGTCCAAAAAGGAAGCTTTTATTACCTCTTGCGGGGGGGGGGGGGGGAAGGACATCCAAAAAGGGCGTCTTTTTGGATGGACATCTTCAACTGCACTCTCCTTGGATCGAGCCGCCTCGGAGCCTTCCTGCAGCAGGTCGTGGAGGAGGAGAGCGGCGCGGCGTCTTCCTTTCGGGCGGCACGAGGAGGCGTATTTGGTATGCGCAGAACAACCAGCATAACGCTTGGCTGCTCTGCGCATGCTGACCGGCCAACTGGCCGACTGTTTAGCGATGGAATAGAGAATGCAAGTGAGCTACAACGAGCAGCTCATTTGCATTCCCTTTCCCTGATGCATTCCCGTTGCTTACCGATTGGCCCTAGTAAGAAAGAAAGAAAAAAAAGCTGCAACTAGGGATGAGGCAGTTGTGTCGCAGTATTGCTGGCATTAGAGTTCTCTCCTTTTTGTAAGATTTTGTAACAAGGCTCCTTTAAGGGAAGGCAGCTGTTTAAAAACTAAATAATTGATGTGTTGGCAGGCCAGAGGCTACCACCGCTTTGTTAGAGCTCTGTGGCATGAAGAACAGGAATCTCAGTTAGTGACTGATAGTTTCATTCAGTGGGGAGACCCTGTTTAATTGTCCGTGAAATCAAGCTTTTGTTTGGTGCAGCTTTCCCTATAATACCTGAACAGCAAAGCACTGCTCTGAGCTGGAAGAATAGATTGTATATGTCTGCTCAGGGGTGGCGGCAGCTGCCTGTCCGCTCTGCTTATTAGAATGTTCTCTCCTCACTCACAACTCGTCAACGGAGCAGACTGGGAGAAAAGGCCAAGGTCGGTTTAGTGGGTCAACAAGAAATGAAGGTGCTCAGATAGAGACAGGATATTCAGGGTTTCAGGGCAGATTAGTATGACTGCTGGCATGGCCCATTTCCTCCAAGATTCCTTCCAGGCCAAGTTTATTTTGTCTTCTTTAACCCTCTGCACTAACACGAGACGATGATGGTGTGTGGATGTTACAGTTTAGCTTTGGATTTAATTACTTGAACTCCAAACTACATTAGTCCTTTTGTTTCATTTATTACCATTTATATTCCGCTCTTATCCGGAGCAGAGTACAATATACACACAACATATACATAAAAAATACAGTCAGACTTGTTTTCGTACAGAGCCATCCTGTGCTCGTGGGCAGTGACTGAACTAGCGGCCACTAACAGATAACTTTCAAAATCCTTGACGAGTGTCCACACCACAGATTCTGATACTGGCATATGTGTGCAGCACTGTACCAAGGAGTGTGTGAACAATGCATCCACACAGGGCACAGATATGGAGGGGTTAAACATTGTTCCCAGCCCACCATCTGGTCCTGTTGGCGGTGGCAAGTAGAGAATGACACGGGGACGGGGACAGAGTTTGCGGAGTGGGGACAGGGACAGATCCCACGGGGACGGGGCGGAGATGGGGACAGAGCCCACAGGGACGGGGACAAACTTTGTCCCCGTGTCATTTTCTAGTTGGAAAGGTAGAGGGTGGTGGTGGGAAGGAGGGTTATTATGGCTGCTCATTGTTGTTATTGTTTTCTATTTGTAATTTATACACAACAGTTGCACAGCATATTGTTCCTTTTTATACTTTAATAAAAAGATTTAAATATAAAATCATAAGTGTTCAAGGCATCTGTAGATGAGGACAGAACCTGCGTGGATGGAGACATGGCCTGCGAGGATGGGGCGGAGACGGAGACAGAACCTACGGGGACGGGGTGGGGATGGAGACAGAACCCACGGGGATGGGGTGGGGATGGGGACAAACTTTGTCCCCATGTCATTCTCTAGTGGCAAGGTGCCAGAGGCCAAGTCACACAGGGTGCAACTATAGCTCAGTATGATCCTGCATGTCTGTACTCTCTTCTCTTTAGTACCCTTTCTACATGTTTGTAGGGTTGTTAGGACTATGTCCACTTCAATGTGATAATACTTATTTCTCCATATTTAAGTAAAAACTCCTTGTAGGAGTCTGCAAAAAAAAAAAAACCACAAAATGTAACTACTATATAGACCTATATAGAATTTACCTTGTATGCATAAACTGTTAACTCCGCGCACCCTCCTCCCCTGAGCAAGACATACTCTAAGGTACATGTTTATTTGTATGTTTAGAAATGACCTAGAGGGGCATTTTCAAAAGAAACGTCCAAGTTGCAATTTGGATGTCCTTGAAAAACGGCAAAATCCAGGGGTGGGGAAACCCATATTTTCGGAAAAAAAAAAAAAAAGGACATCCATCTTTCATTTTGAAAATACCGTCAGAGACGTCCAAATCCTTAAATTTGGATGTCCCTAGATTTGGATGTCCATAGACATGGACGTTTCTGGCTTTCGGCGATTTTCGAAACCAGAGACGTCCATGTCAAAAACGTCCTAATGCAAGCCATTTGGACGTGGGAGGAGCCAGCATTTGCAGTGCACTGGTCCCCCTGACATGCCAGGACACCAACCGGGCACCATAGGGGGCACTGCAGTGGACTTCATAAAATGCTTCCAGGAACATAGCTCCCTTACCTTGTGAGCTGAGCCCCCTAAAACCCACTACCCACAACTGTACACCACTACCATAGCCCTTACGTGTGAAGGGGGGAACCTATATATGGGTACAGTGGGTTTGTGGTGGGTTTTGGAGAGCTCGCTGTTTCCTCCACAAATGTAACAGGTATGGGCCAGGGTTCGCCTGTCTGAAGTGCACTGCAGTACCCACTAAAACTGCTCCAGGGACCTTCATGCGCTGTCATGGACCTGAGTATGACATCTGAGGCTAGCATAGAGGCTGGCACGAAATATTTTTAAAGATGTTTTTTGAGGGTGGGAGGAGGTTAATGAGTACTGTAGGAGTAACGGGAGGTCATCCCCGATTCTCTCCGGTGGTCATGTGGTCATTTCGGGCACCTTTTTCTGCCTTTTTTCGTAAGAAAAAAGATGTCCGGGTGAAAACATCCAAGTGTTCGTCAGGGACGTCCTTGCTTTTTTCGATTATGGGTCAAAGATGTCCAAGTGTTAGACACGGCCAAATCCCGCCTTCGCTATGCCTCCGACACGCCCCCTTGAAATTTGGATGTCCTTGCGACGGACTGCATTTGGAGACGTCCAAAATCGGGTTTCCATTATACCGATTTGGACATCCCTGGGAGAAGGACATCCATCTTCCAATTTATGTCGAAAGACGGACGTCTTTCTCTTTCGAAAATGAACCCACTAATGTTATAAGTAGCCTTTTATGTGTGTATAAACGGTATTAATGTGGGCAATTGTATAAGGGAGGCATGCACTTGAACAGAGATAATGAAATGAAGAATAGACAGAATAACTGTGAGGCTGTGGAATTTGGGGTTATTTTTTTAAAATAATATCTTGGTTTAAGTGGACCTTTGTGTTTTAAATTGCACAGAGACATGGAACTGTGATACACTGAGTCATTATGGACCAATGATTATAGTTGTCTGAGGAAACCATAAAATCAGTGACTCGAGGATGTCTTCATATAATTCTTTTTCCTCCTCAGATATGATGCTCCATTTAAAAAGTTGTTTGTGATTATATTTGCTGGTTGGGAGTGTCATGTTTGATATTATTACCAACTATTTTATTTGATCCATTTGGAGCAGCCTTTATAAAACTAGGCACCTTTTTGGCATCCTGTTACGAAATTACCCCTATATTGTTTTATCCTTGTACTAGTTTGAATTTTAAAATCTAATTATGGGAAATTACCTGTTTTCCTTGTATCGCAGTGTTTCTCCAATGTGGTCAGAGTGATAACGCTGGCAAGGAAAACACCAGCTGCCAGCTGTCTTTGTTGCTGATGACAGAGTGCTTAAGACTGTCAATCCTGTCTGAGCTGATAAACACATTGCTTTCAGAATCATGATGCCAATATTGCTCCCGAATGCAAAACTAAAACTAATTCACATAAGAGCACATTGATCACACCGTTTTCCTAAGACTCTTATGCACAGATTTATTTGGTAGCGATTCTGTGAAACTTCTTTTATTGGAATGGGGCTGTTCTAGCAGGGAACATTACGTTAAATAGTTTACAAGTTAGGAGATCGTTTTAGAGCTGTCGCATTAGTGAAAAGTACAAGCATACTTTCACTTCGAAAATTACCTCAGTAAAACTATGCGCACGCATTTTTCCGTCTCTTCAGTGTGCATAGTTTTTCCATGGAAAAACTCTGTGCAGACACTTGAACTTTCCCCCTAGATCACCTCTGTTTGCTATGGGTAAAAGCATGCATAAAGGCCTTATTCGGGATAGAGAATTCTGGAAAGCCCATCACTGCTTTACCCGTGGCTTTTAAAATGATCCTGTCCGCTACCAATAAAGCACACCATAGCCAACCAGGTTTTGCAAACGCGAGGTTTTTCTGCTCCTGTGTACATCTTTGAAATAGAGAAAGTGTTATGCCCCTGATATGCCAGTACTACTCAGTGCATAACTTTGGGAGAATAATTTAGATCAGTTGACTAAATTCAAATCATAGAATAAATCAAAACTGGAAGGTTCACCCTTTTGGATTTTGATTCATGTCTTGATCATTTCTCAAAATTAGCTATATTCAGGCGCAGTGAGTGTATCTGTGTTACTGGAGGGCTCAATGGAGAGTTAAGTAACTTGGCCGAGGTTTCAAGGAGCCACAGTGGTTCTCATCCTGCAGCTTCAACCATAAGCTACTTCTCCACTCCTTTTCCCTCTCTTCTTGATCTCTAGGCTTATGTCATCTCCCCCATAACCCAGAAGCCCTGTGTCCAGGGGCGTAGTTACTAGGGGTCCACGGGGGCCTGGGCCCCCATAGATTTGGCCCTGGACACCCCTGTTGACGACCCTCTCAACCCCCCCCCCCCCCCCCCGCCGCCATCCTGCCGTCGCCGTTTGCTACCTTTGCTGGCGGGGGACCCCAACCCCCGCCAGCCGAAGTCTTCTTCCTTCATTTGGTTTGTGAGTCTGACGTCAGACTCACAGAAACAGAACTAAGCCCTGCAGATCGCAAGGCTTCATTCTGTTTCTGTGAGTCCGACGTCCTGCACGTTGTACGTGCAGGACATCAGACTCAGAAACCAAACGAAGGAAGAAAACTTCGGCTGGCGGGGGTTGGGGTCCCCCGCCAGCAAAGGTAGGTGACGGCGGGTGGGCGGGGTCGAGAAGGTCTGCGGCGCCGGGGGGGGGGGGGCTAAAATGTGCCCCCTCACCTCGAGCTCTGGACCCCCCTCCCGCCAAAGTCTGGCTACGCCCCTGCCTGTGTCCATTCTATATCATCTTGAATTCTGATTCTGTGCACAGAGAGGATTGGCACCTCAAGTATACATTTGATAGATTTTTATGATTTTATGTAGAGGAGTGTGGTAGCCGTGTTAGTCCACTCTTAAGGTTATCAATAGAAATCCAACAAAATAAACCATGGAAAAGAAAATAAGATGATACCTTTTTTATTGGACATAACTTAATACTGTTATATAATACTGTTAATAATGTATTGTTATGTCCAATAAAAAAGGTATCATCTTATTTTCTTTTCCATGTTTTATTTTGTTTGATTTCTATTGATAACCATATGATTTTATGTAAAGTAAAACGTATTTAATGATTGATATGCATCATTGTCTAGCTGTCTCCTTCACTTTACTGGCAACTGTCTGTTTGTTGAGAACAATGTCAAGTTAATCTAGTCCTGATGCATGAAAGGGATCCTATACGTGCTGTGAGGGTGCCCCCTGGTGAAGACTTTCCAATAGAGGTAGTAGGTCCTAGCTAGATTCAGCAGACTACTTATTTCTGAGTTACAACTGCTGCTCCTTTTGCTCTTTTTATGAGATCTATTTCTTCATTACAGTTCAGTTTTACAGCTTTTGAAATGAAAGGTATAAACATTTTTGTAATCCTGAGCATTGACTTTAAAACTCACCCTCCCTTATAAGCTTTCCAGCTATATTCATGCTTTGCATGCATTATGGGTCTGATGAGGGTCCCTGATTTCTTCACATTCAGAATGATGGGCATGTCTAAATAAGAAGAGCTTATGAACGTTTAAAAACAGGCTGAAGGGGTCCGAAGAGGCACTATATAAAACAGAGCACTGCCACCTAGAAAATGTACCAGTGCAACAAAGTATGGGGTCTTAGTGGAATGCGGAAGGCAAAAACCTCAAGACCTTGGCTAAAATGAGAAACATTCACAAGCTCCTCAAAAAAAAAACCCACCTGGGCACCAAAGGTGTCTTTAAGTAAAACACCTTTATCGGTGCGCCCCTAAAATTAAGTAGATACAATACAAAATATAGTAAAAGCAGCAGGAAAATCAAAAAGGTAGAGTCCATTAAAGTCCCAAAGAATCGGACATTTACATCCTGAGACATGACGTAGTTCCTCTGGATTTCTCCTGTTTTCTACGTCTAGGTTCTGGGCTGGATACTAGACTTCTTCACGCTTACCTGCAAAATGCTTAACGAAAAAATACAAAACTCCCAACCTTTGATATGTTAAGTGAGCACAGTCTGGACAATTTACAAAATCCAAACAAAAACTCCTTTGTATCCTATAAGTGATGATACAAAATTGGAGATATTCACTCTTCTCTCCAAGAGGGATGAAAAAAATTCAAAACTGCAAAAAAATCTCAAAATTGTCCCCGAGCAAAGTGCTTGGCATGTACTGGAGTGACTGGTCCCTAGCACTTCTTGCCCTTTCACTGGTAGACATGGGATGCTCCTTGCTGGTCCCACTCACCTTACCAAGGGGCCCTTTTACTAAAGGGTTGCAGAACGGCAATCCAGAACTGCTGCTGGCCCGCTGTGGCCACCGGCGGTAGGTCTGCCCCCAGCACACGGCATTTCCAGCGCAGCCGGAACTTTTCAAACATGATCACCGCGGGGGGCTACCGCTGGGGTAGCGCGGGAGACCTTACCGGCCACCTCAGTGGGTGGCTATAAGTGCTCTCCCCGCAATGGATGGATGGCAAATGCAAACTTACCATACGGCCATATCTTTTTACCACCTTTTTACCCGCTGTGGTTAAAGCAGACTCTGTGTGCAGCAAAAACTCCCGCTGCTGCTAGATGAAGGTCCCTTTTACTGCAGCTTAGTAAAAGAACCCCTAAGAAAAGTCCTTCTAGTTATTATTATTATTAATTACATTTGTACCCCGCGCTTTCCCACACATAATAGATATTCATCTGTGATACCTAGATCTACTACTTATCAGAACTTAAAATATGTTTTTTATCCTTCTGAATTCATCCCTCTTCGAAACATTATTATACATTCTTCCTTACTCACAATACACTACCCCAACTTTCACCCTCTCCCTGTTCCCTACCTCTGTCACCTTTCTCCCTTATCCTTTTTATTGTTCACCTCTTTAAATACTACTAGTAAAAAAAAGGCCCGTTTCTGGAGCCAATGAAACGGGTGCTAGCAAGGCTTTCCTCTGGCCTCCCCACCCAACGCACTTTGTTGTTAGTGACGCCATTGTGCCGCCGTGGTCACCGTTGATGTGTGACTCTGGCCCCCCCACCCAACGCACCTTCATCGTCAGTAACGCCATTGCGCCGCCCTGGCCGCCGTCGATGTGAGTGAATTGCTCCGCCTTCAACGTCATAACGTTTGACGCGTGGGCAGGGCCCCGAGACTGTGTTTTTTGTGGTTTCAGAGCTTCGAACTTACGAACCTTGGCTTCAGTGACGTCAGACAATAGAACTTTGAGGGTGAGTTTTATATATATAGATGTTTAGATGTTTTATTCATTTTGTTTTATCTTGTAAATTAGCTATATTATGTAAGCCGCATTTAGCCTGCTGACAAGTGGGAGAGCGTGGGTTATAAATGTTACAATACAATACAATACATTGTAGGTTCAATGCGGCTTACATAGTAAATAGAATTACAAAGTCTTGAAGGAGAATGTTACAAGTTGTAGTAAACATAGTAGTACTGGGGTTTTGAGGAGAAGAGATTGGGAGGGGTAAGGAGTAGGAAGGATGGAGAGGAAGAGATTGAGGAATGAGCATAAGGAGATTGTGAGACATGGTCAAAGGTATAGTTACAGCACAGAGTGATAAAGTTTGACTCCCCTTCACTACTCCCGTTGTGAATTTCATCAAGTCGCTCCTTTTCAACTGCCAGCTTTCTACTTTTCATGTAACCCAAAATTGATAGCAAAGAGCAATGCCAAGAAGCAAAATAATAAAAAGAAGCATGTGACAAATGACTTTTGAGTCATTTTCTTGGCTTCTCGTTAATTCAATATTCATTATTTTTCCCGGTTCCTAAATAAATCTTCTTCAGTTATGCATGTGTAGTGAACCTCTCAAATTGGCAGGCTGAGAGATACCCCATAGCAAGTCTGTTTCCAAAAAAATATACAACTTTCCTCAACTTAGCTCTCATGGCACATAAACTATAAAGGGTCCCCTGATATTGAGTTGACCAGGATAACTGCTTAATAATAATTAGGCACAGTAAATTCAAAAGGCAAAAAGAGCCTGGGAGACCATTCTCAGGTTATAATAAAAAAAACTCCCCTTTAATGGGCTGTCTAGTAATCCAGTAAAATATATGTAAAGGCAATGAGGCAAATAGTCCATAAAAATAAAGTAAAGGGGTAAAATAGGAATCAAATAGTTCTGTAATTCATTACCAGAGGATGTGGTAACTGTGGTTAGCGTATCTAGTGTTTAAAAAAGGTTTGGACAAGTTCCTGGAGGGAAAGTCCATAGGCTGCTATTGAGATAAAAATAAGGAAAGCCACTGCTTGCCCTGGGATCGGTAGCATGGAATCTTGCTACTATTTGGGATTCTAGGGGGAAGCAATAGCAAGTTATAGTGCAGCCACAAATATAACAACTAATGTGAATTTCCAAAAAGCACCAAAATACGAGGAAGCATCAGATAACGTTGTAACAGTCGATGGGATCTCTTGTAACCCCAGCTATTTCGGATCAAAGCTCCTTTTCAATTTATCAATCACCTCTCCTTATTCAACATCACTGGTTCCTCATCCCCTTTCGTATCCAGTACAAAATCCCCGTTCTTACTCACAAGGTTCATTAATCTGGTACTCTTCTCTTATTCCCTACACCCCTTCCAAAGCTCTCCGTTCTACTACTACTACTACTATTTAGCATTTCTATAGCGCTACAAGGCATACGCAGCGCTACACAAACATAGAAGAAAGACAGTCCCTGCTCAAAGAGCTTACAATCTAATAGACAAAAAATAAATAAAGTAAGCAAATCAAATCAATTAATGTGAACGGGAAGGAAGAGAGGAGGGTAGGTGGAGGCGAGTGGTTACAAGTGGTTACGAGTCAAACGCAATGTTAAAGGGGTGGGCTTTCAGTCTAGATTTAAAGGTGGCCAAGGATGGGGCAAGACGTAGGGGCTCAGGAAGTTTATTCCAGGCGTAGGGTGCAGCGAGACAAAAGGCGCGAAGTCTGGAGTTGGCAGTAGTGGAGAAGGGAACAGATAAGAAGGATTTATCCATGGAGCGGAGTGCACGGGAAGGGGTGTAGGGAAGGACGAGTGTGGAGAGATACTGGGGAGCAGCAGAGTGAGTACATTTATAGGTTAGTAAAAGAAGTTTGAACAAGATGCAAAAAACGGATAGGGAGCCAGTGAAGGGTCTTGAGGAGAGGGGTAGTATGAGTAAAGCAACCCTGGCGGAAGATGAGACGGGCAGCAGAGTTTTGAACCGACTGGAGAGGGGAGAGGTGACTAAGTGGGAGGCCAGCAAAAAGCAGATTGCAGTAGTCTAAATGAGAGGTGACAAGGGTGTGGATGAGGGTTTTGGTAGAGTGCTCGGAAAGAAAGGGGCGGATTTTACGGATGTTGTAAAGAAACAAACGACAGGTCTTGGCAATCTGCTGGATATGAGCAGAGAAGGAGAGAGAAGAGTCAAAGATGACCCCAAGGTTTCGAGCTGAGGAGACAGGAAGAATGAGAGAGCCATCAACAGAAATAGAAAACGGGGGCAGCGGGGAGGTGGGTTTGGGGGGGAAAATGAGAAGCTCGGTTTTGGTCATATTTAATTTCAGGTGGCGTTGAGACATCCAGACAGCAATGTCAGACAAGCACGCTGAAACTTTGGTTTGGATGCAAGGTGAGATATCAGGGGTAGAAAGGTAGATTTGGGAGTCATCAGCATAGAGATGGTAGCAAAAGCCATGGGATGAGATTAATGAACCAAGGGAAGAAGTGTAGATAGAAAAGAGGAGGGGACCAAGAACAGAACCCTGAGGTACGCCGACAGGCAGAGGGATAGAAGTAGAAGAGGATCCACCAGAGTGAACACTAAAGGTGCGGAGGGAGAGGTAGGAAGAGAACCAGGAAAGGACAGAGCCCTGGAATCCAAGTGAGGACAGGGTATCGAGAAGTATGCTGTGATCGACAGTGTCAAAAGCAGCGGAAAGATCAAGAAGAATGAGGATGGAATATTGACCTCTGGATTTAGCCAGTAATAGGTCATTGGAGACTTTAGTAAGCGCAGTTTCGGTTGAGTGGAGAGGGCAAAAACCAGATTGTAGTGGGTCAAGAATAGCATGTGAGGAGAGAAAATCAAGGCAGCGGCGGTGAACAGCACGCTCAAGTAATTTGGAGAGAAAAGGAAGGAGGGAGATGGGTCGGTAATTAGAGGGACAAGTAGGGTCGAGTGAAGGCTTCTTAAGGAGAGGTGTGACCACAGCATGTTTAAAGGCAGCAGGGACAGTCGCAGTGGAAAGTGAGAGGTTGAGAATGTGACAGATAAAAGGAATGAGAGATGGCATTAAGAAGGTGGGTGGGAATGGGATCAGAGGAACAGGTGGTACATTTTGAGGAAGAAAGGAGAAGTGTAGTTTCCTCAATAGTAACTTCAGGAAAGGAGGAAAGGGAATGAGGGGAAGGAGAGAGAGGGGAACGGACTAGTGGGAGAGGTGGTGAGGTAGAGAAAGCAAGGTTTATCTTTTCAACCTTGTTGTGAAAGAATTCAGCAAGGGTCTGAGGAGATAATGAAGGGGGAGTTGGGGGAGGGGGCACCTTGAGGAGAGAGTTCAATGTGGTGAAGAGAAGTTGAGGATTAGAGCCAAGAGAGTTGGTCAGTTGGATATAATAATCCTGTTTGGCACGTAAAAGAGCAGATTGGAAGGAGGTCAGCATGAACTTAAAGTGTAAGAAATCAGCAAGGGCCCGAGATAACCAGTTACAACTCCTTCCCCTTAAAAAAGTCCGCCATGAGTCAACCCGAACCCCGGCTTTCTTCTGGCTCACACTTTCCCTCTGGAACTGCCTTCCTGCTTCCATTCGCCTGGAACGTTCCTACCCCAAATTTAAAACCCTTATGAAAATTCACCTTTTCCATTAATTAGACCCTGGTGGTGACCCCAGGATCCACTAACACTGCATCCTCTTTCACCTTCATGCTTTTTTCTTTCCCTACTCTCTGCTTCCACTTTACTATAATACATTGGCGTTCCTTTCTTTTCCTTTGTTTGATTTTTTAATTTTTATGTACATTGCTTTGCTATCTGTTTGAGAAAAAGCAATTAACCAACTTTTAATAAATCAAATCAAATAACTTAAAATATTCTGTAAGTACTTACATGTGTAACTTACAGCATTGTCGGGCCTTTCACTAAGGCGCGCCGAAAAGTGGCCTGCGCTGGTGTAGGCGCATGTTTTGTACACGCGGAGGTCATTTTTTCAGCGCACCTGGAAGATTATTTTTTGGGGGGTGGCCAAAAATGGACATGCGGCAAAATTAAAACCAGCACACGTCCATTTTCGGCTTCAGACCTTACCGTTACCCATTGACTTTGCGGTAAGTTCTCACGCGTAAACTGACGATTACCGCCAGGTAAGCGCCATGCAGTAGAAAACAGAAAATACTGCATCTTTTGGATGCACATACAAAATGGAATTAGCGCCTGGGGCATGCGCTAGCCGGGCAGTAGTCCAAATTTGCCGCACATTGAAAGCGTGTAGGCGCCTATGCACCTTAGTAAAAGGGTCCCCTGTGTAAATTATGCACATTAAGAGGGAGCGCCGCCTATGTCCCGGCCCTCTGTATGCCCCATTGCAAATATGCGCTATGTAAGTTAAGCGCAGAACAGAACTTAGGCAACATGCTGCACACACGTGGCTACCTTCTAATATTCTAAACATTTATGCAAATATTTGCACATAAATGTTAGTGCCTGGCTTATAGCACCCTGCAAAAGCTTTAAATCATACGCTTAGTTAATAAAATATAAAAACAATTTATTGTCAAACCTTAAGTCTGTCTTTCTAGCCATATCCAGTCAGCACGTTATAAACATATGCAAAAAAAAAGGTCAGGTTATATAAAGAACCTGCAAAAAGAGCAACATCATTTTGAAAATACTGGTATTTATTGTGCAGAGAAAAGGAAACAATAGAGAAACACTAATTGTATACGATTAACATGCTATTTGCATAATAATAGTTTAATTTTCAAATGTTTCTGTAGTCTCCTTCCCCCTCTCCTGTTTCCATTAGTTCAGAAATTAATTATCTAAACACCTGTTTTATAGCACAGTTATTAGAAAAACAAGTCATAATTTGGTAGGATAACTTCATTTCCTATTCCCATCAATTCTTTTGTCTCCATTTAATTATTTATGTTGCTCATTCTCAAGGCTGAATTAACACTATTTAGAGCCCTAGGCAATTGTAGGATAAGTGGGCCCCTACCACAGAGTCATATTCAAGGTTTCCCTGCCCCCCCCCCCCCCACCCCCACCACAACACCTGCTGGCCCTCAAAAACCAGTCGCTTTTGTAAAATTAGGCGGAATGCCCTCGCTCCACACCAGCACCTATGAGGAAAGGCTGAGAAGGTTAGGGCTCTTCAGCTTGGAGAAAAGGCGGCTGAGGGGTGATATGATAGAAGTCTACAAGATAATGAGCGGAGTAGAGCGGACAGATGTGAAGCGTTTGTTTACACTTTCAAACAACAACAAAACCAGGGGACACAAGATGAAGCTAGAATATGGTAGATTTAAAACAAACAGGAGAAAGATTTTCTTTACTTAGCGTGTAGTTAGACTCTGGAACTCGTTGCCGGAGTATGTAGTGACAGCAGCTGGCCTTATGGAGTTTAAAGGGGGTTTAGACAGATTCCTGAGGGAAAAGTCCATTGAACATTATTCATTTTTTTTTTGTTTGGGGGGGGGGGGAGGTTGCCGCGTTCTTGAAGCCTATTTGGTGCTACTGAACATCCACAAATAGGGGACTTACACATTTAAGGGGGGGGGATGCTATATACGGCGCCTAAAAGATCTGCACGGAAAACATTATCCACCTAAGCGTATTCTATAATCCGTGCCTAGATTTAGGAGCGGATCATAGAATACGTTTAGGTGGCTATTGTAGCACCGAAATCTACGCGCATCCATTTACACCAATGAAAACATGGTGTAAATCCTGGCGCAGAGATTTAGGCGCAGAGGGCCATATTCTATAACTGCCCGCATAAATTTCGGAATCCCGACAAAACGCCCATTTTCTTACCCATAACCATGCCCCTTTTTGCACACGCTATTAGGCGCAGTGTGTTACAGAATATTCTTAGCGAGTTGTGTGCGTAAATTCTAATTATTGCCAATTTAATGCTCATTTTTGCTTATTAAGTGTTGTTATCAATGCTAATTAGCTTGTTAAGCCAATTAAGTTATAGGCGTTGTTATAGAATCTGCTTGGATTTTGGAGCGGACCTCTAGTTGCACTATATAGAATCCAGGGGTTAGGGCTAGATTCAGTAAGCGGCACCCAAATTTGGACGCCGAAAAAAAATCGTCACCCAGCACTAGTCTATAAAGGACACTCCAGATTCAGCACACTTTGCAGAAGAGCGTTGGGTGCCGAATTCTGTACCTAGCTTTGGGTGTGAGGACTTAACACCAACTGAAACCTGGTGTAAATCCTGGTGCACAAGTTGGGCGCGTATCTGTGGTATTCTATATACTGCATAGAATTTTCCAGAACTCCTTTGACCCACTCATGCCCCTTCCATGGCCATGTCCCGTTTGCATTTATGACTTGCAGTTTTCAGCACGCCTGTGAAAAAGGCCTTTTTAAAAGTTTTTGCCGAAAAATGAAAATTGCTGCGTGTCCATTTTGGGTCTGAGACCTTACCGCCAGTCATTGACCCAGCGGTAAAATCTCGCGTGGTAACTGGGCGTTAATGACCTATGCGTGCCAAATGTCCCTTGGTGTGCGTCTGTTACGCGCGAATGAAAATAAAAAAATATTTTTCAGATGCACGAATCGAACGCACGCCAAAAATGAAATTACCACAAGAGCCACGCGGTAATCAAGCGGTAACTCCATTTTGATGCGCATAGATGCTTACGCAGCTTAGTAAAAGGACCTCTAACTGGGCACGTAAATGTATTTTCATGCCAATCTGCCATTTCAGCCCCATTTTGGCACCTTTTCCGTGCCAAAATTTAGGCACCTAATTAGCGCCTAACTTTAGTTGCCATTTATAGAATTCCCCAGTTAGGGGTTAATTCTCTATAGATCACCTAAAGTTAGGGATGATGCTTGCTAAGTGCAGGTTCTATAACAGCAATTGCAGTTATAGAATGCCAGCGTAAGTCCGCATTTTTATGCGCCTAACTTTAGGCGTGAGCACTTACGCCATGGTTGTCCAACCTCGGTCCTCGAGGGCCACAATCCAGTCAGGATTTCCTCAATGAATATGCATGAGATTTATTGCATGCACTGCCTCCATGGTATGGAAATAGATCTCATGCATATTCATTGGGGAAATCCTGAAAACCTGGACTGGCATTATCTCAGTGGTTGGCATAAATGTTCATGCCAAACTGTAGACAGGTACATTCTGTAACTTGTGGTGCACATGTTCCTGGCATAACCCTGACCTGCACATGCCCCTCCCGGGCCCACAACCCCTTGCAGTTATGTACTCTGGATTTTACGCATGCACTTTATAGAATACTATCTAATGGCAATTATGAATGTAACTGCTAAGTAACACCAATTAGCAGCTAATTATGTTATTAAGTTATATGCAGAACCAACAATATTCTGTGACTTCTGCATGCAACTTTGTACACTAACCCTGAATCCTATATAGCACACCTTAAGTTGCACACACAAATCCGGTTGTATTTTAGATGTGCGCATGCAAATTAATTAGCTAACAAGCCAATCAGTGCCGATAATTGCCACTTAACAAGCAGTTATTGATGCTAATTGGCATTAATTAGAATTACGCGCAGAACTGTCTAAGCATATTCTGTAAAATGATGGGCGTAAATTCTAAGGCGCATAGCTGAAAAGGGGGCGTGGAATGGGCAGGTCATGGGTGTTTCTAAAATCTGTGTGCTTTATAGAATACATCCGGTCCATGCCTAATACAACTCGAACATTGTGTACAATTCTGGTCACCACATCTCAAAAAAGGTATAGTGGAGTTAGAAAAGGTACAGAGAAGGGCGACGAAAATGTTAAAAGTGATAGGACGACGTTCCTATGAGGAAAGGCTAAAGCATCTAGGGCTCTTCATCTTGAAGAAAAGATGGCTGAGGGGAGATATGATAGAGGTCTATAAAATAATGAGTGGAGTGGAACGGGTAGATGTGAATCACTTGTTTACTCTTTCCAAAAATACTAAGACTAGGGGGCACGCGATGAAGCTACAAAGTGATTGTGCACTGTTCTGTAAAGGTGAATGTAAGTGGCACAGGACTAGATTCTGTAAATAGCACCAAAATTTGGGTGCAAAATAATGAGCACTGAGTTGGACGCCAGGATCAGCACTCAACTTTGGGCATGAGGATTTACACCAGCTGAAACCTGGTGTAAATCCTCACACGTAAATTAGGCGCAGATCCCCTCGAATTCTATAATAGTGCACGTATCTTTAGTGAATGCCCATGACCCACCCATGCACCTCCCATGGCCATGCCCCCTTTTCAGTTGCATGCTAAAAGATTTACACGCACATCTTTATAGAATAGCGCTTAGCAAGATGTGCATGCAAATCCAAATTGTTGCCAATGAACTCCAGTAATTGATGGTTAGCACCCAATTATGGACACTAATTGGCTCGTTGCTCAATTAAATTGTGCCTGCAAATTGGGTGCGGGCCCAAATTTGTACACACAATTTTGAGCACTATATTTAGAATCTGGGGGATAGTGTCTAAATGCAAGGGGGTGGTTCACATGTTGGCAGCATGTTAGAAACATGGGCAGGACTTACAAAATACTATTACGTATGCTCTTGCTGTATTTACACGCCTGCAATGGCACCAGGTATATGGCTGTTGTAACTGTAGCTACCTAAACGTAAGGCACACCAATACTGCCTTACTCTAGAACTCTAGAACGGAATGTGGGTGCATTGCCCCCCATAGTGATCATTGTTAAACATATAGGTCCCTTCTAAAATTGACTCTAAGCAACCTACACCCTTTGAATACTGACCTCATAAAACTTTGTGTACTTACAAGAAAGGTCTCTAGAGGGCTCACAGTCAAGGGGGGGATGGGGGGGTGTTTCTGTTTCTTGGGCAATGGAGGGTTACGTGACTTGCCCAGGGTCACAAGGAGCTTCAATGAGATTCAAACCCAGTTCCCCAGGTTTTCAGCTCACTGTTAACCATTAGGCTGCTCCTCTACTCCATGGAGAGGTTTGATAACCTAGGACATCCCCATTCCAACTGATAAAAAGCTGGATGCACAAAACCGGGTATAGTGGTAAAAGAGAAAAACACCAATACGGCATTAATCATAGAGATGTCAGTCCCAAGCAATTATTCTGTGGATCTTGTGAAGAGAGAGAAGATCCTTCGCTACCAAGAAATGTAGTCAGAGACCAAGAAACTGTGGCAGAAAGATACAGCAACATTTTTCCACAGTTTTGATTAAAAGGAATTTCCAAACACCTCTGGATACATAGCCTATATAGGATACATCCTATGACCTCCAGAGGGAAACTCTCTTTGGTATGATACAAGTATTATGGCAAAAGATAGCAGTACATATGAGAGACTGAAATCATACCCCACATACCCTGGCTTAGGCAAGAGGTTCATTTGTTGCAATGGTATGCATAAAGCCACCCCATTTGGAAACAATTGCCCTGGAGAAACAGGACTTTGAATCCTGGTCCCCAGCCCACTTATCTTCTCTCTAATAGGAGCCTGTGGATGTGTACAAAGAATTCGAGGAGACTATTTTTAATATCATTCCTTTTTCTTCTTGAACTGCAGATGAAGGACTTTGGGATATGTTTGTAAAAGACATTCCTCAAGGAGCTACGTCTTATACCGTCAGCTTAGATAAACTAAGATCGGGGGTGAGCTATGAGTTCCGTGTAGTGGCTGTGAATGACTTTGGCTACGGAGAACCAAGCATTGCATCTGCCGCAGTTTCAGGTAAGTTAATCTATTTTAAACCATAAATGACTGCGTCTCCTCCTTATGTTGGGATCATTGCAACATACTTTGTTCCCCTTGAAATAGGGAAGAATGAAACAATTATTTGTCCTCATGTTCCACTAGACCATTCTGTTTTTCAGAATATCTACAATCAATATATACAGTATGAGATACATGTGGAGGCAGTGCATTTATTTCTTTATTGCGATTCCTTACAATGGCTCCAAAAAACAATTATCGAGGTATACAGCTTAAAACATAAACCCAAAATTGTCTAGAAAATTAAACACTACATAATGCAATCTGAATCCACCCTCCCAGCCATTGATCAGATATCCCGTCTACTCATGAAAATTTCTCCCTGAGTCCCAGCCACCTCAGCCAAAGGCTTGAACTAACAAATAGGCCATTAGATATAGCCTGAACTGTAGGTAGTCACACTCTAACTTCACCTCTCGCAATGAGTGGAAGCTCTGGCCCTAAAATACTACTACTACTACTTATCATTTCTATAGCTCAACTAGATGTACGCAGCGCTGCACACTTGAACATGTAAGAGACAGTCCCTGCTCAACAGAACTTACAATCTAATCAAGACAGACAAACAGGACAAATAAGGGGTAAGAACAAAGTAACAAGATTCCATGCAGAATCCCAAAGAGTAGCAAGATTCCGGAATCCGAAGACTACTACTACTTAACATTTCTATAGTGCTACTAGGCGTACGCAGCGCTTCACACTTGAACATGAAGAGACAATCCCTGTTCGACAGAGCTTACAATCTAAACAGGACAAATAAGGAAAATACTTAAGGTGGGAATGATAAAACACACATGGGTACTGAACAAGTGAATAGAGGTTAGAAGTTAAAAGCAGCCTCAAAAAGGTGAGCTTTTAACCTAGATTTGAAGACGGTCAGAGATGGAGCTTGACGTACTGACTCAGGAACTCTATTCCAGGCGTTTGGTGCAGTAAGAAAAAAGGAACAGAGTCGTGAGTTAACAGTGGAGGAGAAGGGTACAGATAATAGAGGTTTACCCAATGAACAGCGTTCACGGGGAGGAGTGTAGGGAGAGATAAGAATGGAGAGGTACTGAGGAGCTGCAGAGTAAATGCACTTGTAAGTCATAAGAGGAGTTTGAACTGTATGTGGAAATGGATAAGGAGCCAATGAATTGACTCGAGGAGAGGGCTAATATGAGCATAGTGACACTGGTGGAATATGTCATACAGCAGAATTTTGAACAGATTGAAGGAGAGAGATGGCTTAGTGGGAGACCTGTGAGAAGTAAGTTGCAGTAGTCTAAGCAAGAGGTGATAAGAGTGTGGCTAAGGGTTTTGGTAGTGTGCTCAGAAAGGAAGGGATGAATTTTGGTGATATAGAGAAAGAAATGACATGTTTTAGCAGTCTGTTGGATATGTGGAGAGAAAGAGAGAGAGGAGTCAAGGATGACCCCAAGGTTTCGAACTGATGAGACAGGGAGTGTTATCCACAGAGATAGAAAGTGGGGGAAGAGGAGAAATGGATTTAGGGGGAAAGATAAGAAGCTTAGTCATGTTTACTTTCAGATGGCATTGAGACATCCAGGCAGCAATGTCAGGCTGGCCTGGATTTCTGCTGAAATTTCTGGTGTGCAGAGGTAGATCTGGGAGTCATCAGCATAAAGGTGATACTGAAAACCATAGGATGAGGTCAGAACACCAAGGGAAAAAGTATACATGGAGAAAAGAAGAGGTCCCAAGAGCCTTGAGGTACCTCAACTGATAGTGGGATAGAAGTGGAGTAGGATCTACCAGAGTATACACTAAAAGTGCGATGGGAGAGATAAGAAGAAATCAGGAAAGAAAAGAACCCTGAAATCCAAGTGAGGACAGCATATCAAGGAGTAGGCAATGATCGACAGTGTCAAAAGCAGCAGATAGATCAAGAAGGATGAGTATTGAATAGAGACCTTTGGATCTGACCAGGAACAGGTCATTGGAAACTTTAGCAAAGGCTGTTTCAATTGAGTGAAGAGGGCAGAAGCCAGATTGAAGTGGATCAAGAATAGCTTGAGATGAAAGAAAGTCAAGACAACGGCAGTGAACAGCACATTCAAGTAGCTTGGGTAGGAAAGGGAGGAGGGAGATGGGGCGACAGTTGAAAGGAATGGTAGGGTCAAAAGAAGGTTTTTTGAGGAGTGGTGTAACTACAGCAGTTTGAAAGGATCAGGAACAGTTGCAGTGGAAAGTGAAAGATAGAGGATATGACAGATAGAAAGGATAACAGTAGGAGAGATAGTGTTAAGTAGATGGGTGGGAGTAGGATCAGAAAAACAGGTAGTTTGGAGAAAGAAAGAAAATGTGCAGTTTCCTCTTCAATTATTTCAGAAAAGGAAAAAAAGGAGGCAGGTGTTGAAGAAGGGTTGAGAGAAAGGACTGAGGGAAGGGGAAGTGGAGGTGACATGTTTGAGAACTCAAGGTTAATCTTGTGAACCTTATCATGAAAGTACTCTGCCAGAGTCTGGGGAGAAAGTGAAAGGGGAGATTGGAAGTGAAGGTACTTTGAGGAGAGAGTTCTGTGTGGCAAAGAGACATCGAGGGTTTGAACCAGGGAAGTTTGTCAACTGTTTGGGAAGTGAAAAAGCAAGAATTTGAAATGTATGAAGTCAGCATGGGCACAGGATTTCAGCCAAAGGCATTCGGCAGATCAGGGACAGAAATTTAGGTAGCGGATTCTAGAGGTCAGCCAAGGCTGGGGTTTGGTACGTCTTACAGAATGGAGAATGGGAGGTGTGAGAGTATACACAGAAGAGGAGAGAATAGTATTATAGGAAGGGAAAGCCACATTTACTGACATGGATTACATAGTGGTTGAGAAGAGGTTTGAAACACTGGAAGATAGAATGGAAGAGTCAAGAACTTGAAGAGTCTTAAATATATTGGTGGAGATTGGACGGGACTTGGGGGAAGGGTGTTTAAGTGTGAAAGTTTTCAAATGATGGTCAGAGAGGGGAAGATCTGAGGGCAGAAACTGGAAAGAGAGCAGTTGGAGAAGAAGAAGAAAGTGGCCATTCTGGTGAATAGGGGTAGTGGAGCACAGTTGAAGATTGAAAGAGGATGTTAACGCGAGAAACTGAAAAGCATAAGAGTCAGAGGAATCATTAGCATGAATGTTAACATTCCCAAGAATGAGGGAAGGAGATGAAGGTTTAAGAAAGAAGGAAAGCCAGGAGTCAAAGTCAGTGAGAAAGGAAGAAAGGGACCTATCAGGGGGTCGATAAATGACTGCTACTCAGAGGGTTAGAGAAGTAAATAGACAGATGGAGTGGACTTTGAAGGAAGAAAAGCAGTGAGACTGAGGTGGAATAAGAGGTCGAAATCTACAAGAGGGTGAGAGTAGTAGCCCGACACCACCTCTGTGGTCAAATGGGCGAGGAGTATGGGAGAAAAGGTAACCTCCATGACACAGGGCTGCAGCTGAAGCAGAGTCTTCAGGGCAAAGCCAAGTCTTAGGGCAAGGAGATGGAGAGTATGAGAGAAAAAGAGGATGTAGGATTGTTTGTTGCAGACCGAGTTGGAAATAGCGAATGATGCTTAGAAGAAATAGGATACAAATGAGCTGCTTGATGTTTTGTGACAGCTTATTTGGGGGAGAGCCAATTGGTCTGCCGAGCATGTGCAAAACAGCCAGTTGCTAAGCATGTCTGCTCTGCACATGCTACAGACGGCTACGTGTATGAAAGCTGTTGGTAGTCTATTTTTTGGGAGGGGGAGAGGTTTTGCTTGGAGTGGAGAAATTTCTGACTATTGTGCCTCCTCACTCTGCAACTCCGCTCCCAGCATAATATATTTAAATGGCATCTAGCAAACAAGGAGCAGAAGAGCGGGAGGTGGATATCTATTTTCAGCTCCCGGCGGGTTGTGAGGAAGTGGAAAAAAAGAGAGCAAGAGAGATTCATGCTGGAGTTTGGTACAGTATATACGTCTGACTCCACAAGTTCATACAAGTCCATACAATGTTTATTTCATGGAGAGAACTTTGCTGGCGCAGAGCTGCTCCACGAGCCAGTCTGGATCTCTGATCAGAGCTCCGATGGGCGTTTTCTTCCCGGAGCACCCGGATGAATTCTTCCCTCCACTGTTTCAGCTGTCATTCTTGGCAGTACCGACAGCTCCTGACCACCCATTAAATTTTCCGTGGTAAAGATAGGGGCTTCTGTGCATCGCTCGAAAAATAGCTGTATATCGCTTTGCATACACTTTCGTATAGTAATTAGCTCATTATAATAACTTTGCATTCAATTTTCGTTAGTTGCTACCGTGACAGGAAAAGAGCTCACAGAACCCTTTTGTACATGTCTCTCGATAAACTGGCTAGAACCAGTATAAAAACCACATTGCTGGCTCATTAGGTTTTGTGCATCTGGGCCTGGGTCAGTCCAAGGGTCCATCTAGCCCAATATCCTGCTTCCAGCAGTGGTCAATCCAGGTCACAAGTACCTGGCAGAAACCTAATTACTAGCATCATTCCATACTACCAATCCCAGGGCAAGCAGTAGCTTCCCCCATGTCCAGCTCAATAAAAGACTGGATTTTTCCTCCAGGAACTTGTCCAAACCTTTTTAAAATCCGGATTGTTACTGCAGTAAACTCAGTGGCTGAAAACTGTCCTCTGCCATTTGCAGGTAAAAGAATTTGCCTGGTGTCACAGCATGTACACTTTCGCCCATGTCATAAAGGGGTATGGCCAGGGTACAGCGAGATCAGGGACAATAAGCAATGCACGGGTTTTTGTTTCTCGGAATTTTCAAAGAGAAGCTCTGCAAGGAGTTTCATTTTCAAAATGTGCCTGCAGACCCACAATTTTGAAATTGCCCTCTGTATGTAATCAGCAGAGAGAGAGTGTGTTTTAAACTGCAGTTAACACAGTAGCACCCTAATTTATGTGTGGAAGGAGCAGCTTTCAAAATTCTTGAGCAGGAGCATCTCCATTGAAATGAAATTTAAAGAGAAAAATGATGAAGAGTTCTCTTGATGTTTTTGTTCATTTACCTGCCAAGTGCATTATCTGAAAAATGTGTTTTTGCCAGCAATGAGGAACATCCAGTCCTTATTTGACTGATAAGGAACTGCAGTGTGGGTGTTTTATGAAAATGAACCTTGTTATTTGTTATTGTTTCTATCAGTGGGTCTTTATCTGGTAAATGAGATGCTAATGAAACAATCATAAGAATACATTATCCATGCCCGCATTCTGTCAGGCTTTTAATAACTCCCTAAACTACAGAAAGAGCTTTTCTTCACAACCAATATACTTTGCGAGACGCATGTGTTAAATTGTATTTCTTTTTCAGCTTCACTGGTCCTCCAGTTCATTAATGTGCTTTCCTTTAATATCCCCTAGAAATTGATGCATTCAAATGGGAGGTCACTGAAATTGAAAACCCACGATTCTGGCACCTTAAAACGGTGGTGTAATAAAGTGCAGTCTGCCTGCATTGCATTATTTCCCGTATTCAGATGGTGTGGTAGAGCTATTGGGAAAACTGGTCCCTTGTTGATTTAAAATGCAAAGCTCCCAACTGGATGGAAGTATTCCTTAGAAACAGAAAAAAAAATGGATTACTGTATTGCCCTCTCTCGTCTATGTAACGTACATAAACGTCTTCGTGAAACCCTTCCTTGGCTAGGGGACTTTGCCCATTGATATGTAGCTCCTGAGCATATTAGAACCTCAGTCTATCTTGGGTTTAAAGTGAACATAAGTCACACACGAAATGAGTTAGTGGCTTGGGGCTCTTCTGCCTCTGTTTTACGTAATTATTATTTTTTTATTTATTTATTTATGTTAAAAAATGTATATTCTGCTCATTCCACTGTTACTACTACTACTACTACTATTTAGCATTTCTATAGCGCTACAAGGCGTACGCAGCGCTGCACAAACATAGAAGAAAGACAGTCCCTGCTCAAAGAGCTATGTAATAAAAGTGAGCCAAGTATAGGACAATCAAGCCATTGTGACATCATTGATGAGGTTGGCTCTTATTGGTGGACTGAGGCATTATGACATCACAATATTAGCTCTGGTTACAAGAGACTACTACTACTACTACTTATCACTTCTATAGTGCTACAAGGCATACGCAGCGCTGCACAAACATAGAAGAAAGACAGTCCCTGCTCAAAGAGCTTACAATCTCTTCTCCTGCTTCCACCCACCCTACCCCTCTACCCACCCACCCCTAGAGTGACATGTCTTATATAACCTCCCTATCAACCCACTCATTACTTTACCTCACCCATTTCTATTCTTCTATCACCTTCTCCCACTACTCCAACCAGAGTTACACCTAATCACACTGACCACCCTTCAACATCTTCTGTCCTTCTGTGACTGTTCTCTTGTGCTTGACTGCTTAAATATTTTAAATTTAAATGCTTTACTTTTTGTCTATTAGATTGTAAGCTCTTTGAGCAGGGACTGTCTTTCTTCTGTGTTTGTACAGCGCTGCGTACACTTTGTAGCGCTCTAGAAATGTTAAATAGTAGTAGTAGTAGTAGTAATCTAATAGACAAAAATAAAGTAAGCAAATCAAATCAATTGATGTGTACAGGAAGGAGGAGAGGAGGGTAGGTGGAGGCGAGTGGTTACAAGTGGTTACGAGTCAAAAGCAATGTTAAAGAGGTGGGCTTTCAGTCTAGATTTAAAGGTGTTCACTGTTCACAGAGAATTACAAAAAAACTGTTAATAAGCAACATAAATATACCACATAAAACATAACATAATACTACATCAGAGCTTTACCCAGACTCCAGAACCAGGGTACTTTCAGGCAAATTAGTGCCAATTAATACCAGCAATCGCCAGTTATTGGTTGTTAATGTCATTTCACACTTATTTAGGCTGTTACTTTATGCGCATAAGTGGGCACTATTCAATAACCTGCATGTACAGTTTTACACTCTAGTTCTAGTTCTAGTTTTTTGTCCTCTGTCTGCTTCCCTATGTCTGTTCTCGGATACTGCGCTCCAGCCAGCAGCACCTACTAACTATCCCTTCACTTCAAGATGTACCGTTATGCTCCTATCAGAATACAATGTTTAATGTAGTAGGCCCCACCTTGTGGAATGGCCTACCATTAACAGTACGAACTGGGGGCCCGATGCACAAAGCCTACTGGTCCTGCAACCTGCTTTTTATACCAGTTCCAGTCAGTTTAACAATCACATTATTCAGCGGGAAAAGCACAAAGGGTCTCTGCAGGCTTTTTACAGCGTGGGGCAGCAGAAACAGGAATTGTATGCAGATCTATTTAAATGAGCTGTTAAATATTCAAATGTGCACCCCGAGTGATGCACAGCCATTTTCCGAGTGATGCACAGAAGCAGCCTTTACCTATGTTCTTCACCGTGGAAATTCTAACAGGAGGTCTGGATCTGTCGGTCCTTTGAAATGCTGTTGCAGGTATTCCACAGTTTAGCCGCTTAGCTCTGCCACTCCTGCCCACTTCACTCACCATTGAAGCCATTAACTTATTCCCCCCAACCCCCACTGCAAAAAAACCCAGGGGTCCAGTGGACCCCGATCCCCATGCCTCCTCTCCCGCAGAAAAATCCCTGGTGGTCCCAGTGTTTCGCATAGCTTTCAGTAGATGAGCTTAGCTCTTACATTGGTATTAGCAGCTGATCTAGCCAGGGCCTGCCAGTCTACAGAAGAATTGTTTGTTTGTTTGATTTACTACCCAGTTTTATATATGTCCTTGTTTATAAAGTTGCTTATATGTTTCACCTGTATTACTTTGATTCTGTTTTTGTACACCGCTTTGATAGTCTGACCCAAAGCGGTTTATCAAATTAATCCAACCTTGAAAATGTGCGTACAGAATTGTAGAATGAAGGGGAGAGTAGCTGGAAGGAGAAAGTAGATTAAAAATGAGGTGCACTGGAAGAAATATGCAAGGGGTGCATGTCAGAGTTTTTTTTATTTATTTATTAGGATTTATTTACCACCTTTTTGAAGAAATTCATCCAAAGCAGTATACAGCAAAAATATGTCGAAAATTGGCAATAGACAATTACAGCAGTAATAATATTCAAAAAAACAGTATCTAACATGGCATTGTATTCTACTTACGATGTCAACATAGTATGTCTTTCAGAGTATAGGTCTGAGTTCTCTTTCTTTTTTTCTTTATTGCATTTGTATCCCACATTTTCCCACCGTATGGCAGGTTCAATGTGGCTTACATATTGCTAAAAAGGCGGTTACAAAATTTAGATTTGTAGAAGTCTAGTACACAATACAGAAGTACAATAAACGCTTAGGTTGATATATTAGCATATTGTGAGAGAGGTTAATATTATTGTTTTCCATTTACTACTACTACTACTATTTAGCATTTCTATAGCGCTACAAGGCGTACGCAGCGCTGCACAAACATAGAAGAAAGACAGTCCCTGCTCAAAGAGCTTACAATCTAATAGACAAAAAATAAAGTAATCAAATCAATTAATGTGTACAGGAAGGAGGAGAGGAGGGTAGGTGGAGGCGAATGGTTACGTGGTTACGAGTCAAAAGCAATGTTAAAGAGGTGGGCTTTCAGTCTAGATTTAAAAGTGGCCAAGGATGGGGCAAGACGTAGGGGCTCAGGAAGTTTATTCCAGGCGTAGGGTGCAGTGAGATAGAAGGTGCGAAGTCTGAACTTTTCGTGATGTTCGGTGGTGTGGGATTAGGCAGACCCAGGGGGGAAAGACTTCTTGAAAAGATGTGCATTTCTCCAAGGATTCGTAAAGCTAAACCACGTGTCATCTGGACTTCTTGTGATAACTCTGTGCTTGATTGTTTGTTGTTTCTCCTTCTAGCCAAACTGGAAACTCCATTTTACGAAGAGTGGTGGTTCGTGCTGGTGATGGCTCTTTGCAGTCTGATCCTCCTTCTTCTGGTGGTGTTTGCTGTAGTCCTGCACGGTCAGAGTAAGAAATACAAGAACTGCAGCACAGGTGACTGTTCTTGAGCATTAGGGGTGAATTCTATATATGGTGCCAAAAAGCACGCTATTCTATAAGCAAGTTTATAAAATACTGCTTACGCCTGAGAATCGTGCAAATATACGCACCTACATTGGGTACGGATCCCCCTTACCGCGCACCCTTTTTCAACTCGTGCATAAAATGTAGGTACTTATATTTCAATTAAATCTAATTAGTGCCAATAATTGGTTGTTAAGCCAATTAGCACTGATTAGCTTATTATGCAGTTAAATTGCAAATGCAAATTGAATGCATGCCCAAATTTTCACGCGACATTTCTAGCAACTTTTATAGAATTAGGGGGTAGATCACTCTTCTGGGAAAAAAGGAGATTCCCTTTGTGTGATAAATCAAAAGAGAAATCTTTTTTTTTTTTTACATTTGTACCCCGCGCTTTCCCACGAACAGCACCAAAGTCCACCACCCTAACCACTAGGCCACTCCTCCACTGTTGCTACTATTTAAGATGTTGCAATTCCACTAGCAAGAAGTCGGCCCTTGCAGATCACCAATGTGGCCGCGCAGGCTTCTGCTTCTGTGAGTCTGACGTCCTGCAGGACGTCAGACTCACAGAAACAGAAGCCTGCGCAGCCTTCTACATGGAATGTTGCTAGTGGAATAGCAACATTCCATGTAGAATCTCCAATAGTAGCAACATTCCATGTAGAATCTCCAATAGTATCTATTTTATTTTTGTTACATTTGTACCCTGCGCTTTCCCACTCATGACAGGCTCAATGCGGCTTACATGGGGCAATGGAGAGTTAAGTGACTTGCCCAGAGTCACAAGGAGCTGCCTGTGCCTGAAGTGGGAATCAAACTCAGCTCCTCAGTCCCCCAGGACCAAAGTCCACCACCCTAACCACTAGGCCACTCCTCCACTGTTGCTACTATTTGAGATTCTACATGGAATGTTGCTATTCCACTAGCAACATTCCATGTAGAAGTTGGTCCTTGCAGATCACCAATGTGGCCGCGCAGGCTTCTGCTTCTGTGAGTCTGACGTCCTGCACGTACGTGCAGGACGTCAGACTCACAGAAACAGAAGCCTGCGCAGCCTTCTACATGGAATGTTGCTAGTGGAATAGCAACATTCCATGTAGAATCTCCAATAGTAGCAACATTCCATGTAGAATCTCCAATAGTATCTATTTTATTTTTGTTACATTTGTACCCTGCGCTTTCCCACTCATGGCAGGCTCAATGCGGCTTACATGGGGCAATGGAGGGTTAAGTGACTTGCCCAGAGTCACAAGGAGCTGCCTGTGCCGGGAATCGAACTCAGTTCCCCAGGACCAAAGTCCACCACCCTAAACACTCCTGAGCGTATCTTCAGCGAATTAGTTACCGCACTGGCATTTTATACTGTTTAGGTTTAAATTGTAAACCTCCTTGAACCTTGGAGACTGAGGGGTCTAGAAATATTTTCAATAAATAAACAAAATTCTATAAGGTGTGGGGCATGTATTTTTTTTTTCAACGTTTTTATTGAAAACCAGTACAGGAGTAAAAGTCTTACAGATGAATCTATAAAAAAAAAGGCAGTTATCGTCTGTGTTCATTATCATAGTCTAACATTCTTCCTTTTTTCACCCTCCCCACCCCACCCTCCCCCCTCTTTCCAGTGATGTACTCAAACCTCTTGTGAAGATCCCTTAATATGGCTGTACGTCCCACCAAAATCTTCGCCATTCCCATAAGGAACATATGACCTCAGATGAATGAGTGTACTGGTACCCAGTAATTTGGTCCATCCCACTCCTCTTTCCCATTCCCCCCCCCCTCCCCTGTTCCCCTCTGGACTTGTGTTCTGATAGCCCAGAGAGATCCCTCCCCTGCTGTCTGTTGACTACAAATTTTGTATGTTCAGGACTGTCCATAGTTATTCTAGGGTGTCACCAGTGTTGCCAGGTGGGCGGTTTTACCGCCCAATTGGGCGGTTTTCCGCAACCCGCCGCAGGAAATTTTTGCCCGCGGCGAGTTGCGGTTTTTTGGGCTTGTTTTGGGGTCTTTCCGCGGTTTTTTGAGTGGTTTTTCGGGCCACGGGGGGCGGGGCTAGTGACGTTTTGGCGGGGCCGATGACGAGGGGGCCGGTGACGGAAGAGGCGTGGCCGATGACGGCAGGGGCGGGGTTGATGACGGCGGGGGTGAGGGTGTCAGGGGCGGGGTTTGACTTTGGGCGGGTTTTGGGCTGGATTTGGGCTGATTTGGGTGGGGAAAAAATTTTCCACCTGGCAACCCTGGGTGTCACATTATGCCAGTTGAGAAGTAGGCTACGTCCTCTAGGGCTTAACGTCTTGGGGCATGTATTTTAAGCAGTAAAGTATGTGCCCACTTAGGGGTATTTTGTGAACATCACTGGGAAAAAGGTGACTAAAGTCACCAGAAACAAAAAAATAAGGTATTAATGAATTCTGTCAGCACAGACAATTTGTAATAAGAGTAGTCTAAACCCCATCATTTTATGTGAAAAGATTAAAAAAAGGTACAGAAGTTCAAACATGTAACTTTTTCATTTTGCTTGTAGACTCGTGACATGAAAAATCAGCCATTAGATTCGCTGTTGTAGTCTCCTTTTCCCCAGAGACGGTCACATCTATGCCGGGATCTGCCTTAGTAGGCCTCTTCTTACCCCCTTATCTAGGCACCTTGTTACCGAAAATTACCTTCCACATTACCAAATCATCACACTCATTTCATTAAACACAGATCAGATTCATAATAATTCAGGGGTCCTTTTACTGAAGGGTTGCTGTGCACCAATCCGGATCGACCACCGGGCTACCACAGGAGCCCGGCGGTAGTTCCCGCCCCCAGCATGCACCATTTCTGGCACCAGAAAAATATTTTCTATTTTTGTAGCACCGGTGCTTACCCGGCGGTAATTGGGCTGCACCATGCTCTGCCTGGTTACTACCGGGTTAGTATGGGAGCCCTTACCGCCACCTCAATGGGTGACGGTAAGTGCTCCCCCCCTCCCCAAAATGGCCGCGTAGCAAGTGGTTCACTTACCGCACGGCCATTTGTTCTCCCCCCCAAAATGGCTAGCCTTTTATCTGCTGCAATAACAGAGGGCCTCAGCAAGCATCAGAAACACGCAGCTTAGTAAAAGGACCCCTCAATTAGGTAGATGAAAGAAATTTTGTGGTACATATTCATAGTGGTTTTGTTATAGGGGGTTTAATCCTTATTCTCCTACTTTGGCAATGTTTGTAATGTAATTGTGTCTCTAGCGAGACCATGTGCCATTGCGTTAAACTCCAGCACTTTATGCGCAGGTCCTTAATCTAAGTCAAAAAGCAGAAAGGAGAGCATCATCAGTTCATGGGTGGGCCTCAGGTGAAAGTGGGTGGGCCCAGGCCCACCCGTGACTACATTCCTGGCATAATGTGTGCACATAGGTATAGATGCTAGCAGGGGCATAGCTAGACCTTAGGTGGGAAGGGGCCAGAGCCCGAGGTTGGGGGCACATTTTGAGTGCCACCACCACGCCCCACCACCTCGCTTCGCTTCACCTCCCCACCGCCTCATGCCTCCTCGCACCCCCCCTCGCCTCGCAAATACCTTTGCTTTCGGGGGTCTCCAACCCCCACCAGCTGAAGCCTTTTTCAGTGCCCTCTCCGGCGCAGCCGCGTTCCTGCCCTGCTCTTCTTGCTCCTCCTGTCCTGTGCACGCTGACGCTCCTCAGTTTCACGTAAAGGAGCGTCAGCATGCACAGGACAGGAGGAGCAAGAAGAGCAGGGCAGGAACACGGCTGCGCTGGAGAAGGCGCTGAAGAAGGCTTTGGCTGGTGAGGGTTGGGACCCCCGCCAGCCAAAACAGGGGCCCGGACATAATTTGCGGGGGCCCAGGCCCCCGTGGCCCCCCATAGCTACATCCCTGGATGCTAGTGTTGGTGCCTAAGCACATTCTGCAGTTACCCTGTTTACTTACGTGGGGTGTATTTGCAAGGGGGTGCACGTACGGATGGGACAGTCACAGGCAGAGCTGCCACTTACATGTTCCTGCTATACTGAATACAAAATAAACCAAAAGCTGAAAGCATGGATACTGGGGTTCAATTAGAAGATTGGCTGCACATCTGACCTTTACTGATGTCATTCACTATATCATATATGATATGTATTGGAGGGCTCTCAGAGTATTAACTCACCCAAATAACACATACATTTGTAAATCTCAAGGGGTGGTTGAGCTTCTCAATCATAGAGCCTCTCCGTGGTTTGTTTTTTTATGCGCTTCCTTCGCAAAAACCACTATAGTGCTCTTTAAAGTGCAAAATCAATGTCAAATGTGCTCATCAATCTCATACCCCTAGTTCCACTCACTCTCACTAAGAACTTCTATATTAACTCGTTTATAGTTCTTATACTCAAGAGGCACTTAGCAATACTAATCACTTATCTTTCCTTGGATTTCCTTAGAATTAACTGGTAAAATTGTCTCTTCCATATTTGCTTCCCACAAAAGCCACTGAGTCAAAGTGAAGACTTCACACTAAGGCTCGGCAGCGTCTCTATCCTTAAAGCATCAAGAGTCCAGCACTGCAGAGTTTCGTTGAAAAACTTCCTCAGGAACTCCAAATGCCTTCAAGCGTCAACCTTGGAGCAAAATCTGTACCTCTGTCCTCTCAAAAACTATACTCAGGCACAAGTGCACATGCCTAAATTTTAGGTGCATTGGTTACCAGTTATGCCAGTATTCTAGGCCCTGTCGTGCCCCCCACCCTCCGGGTGCCTAATTGACGTGCCCAGTTATAGATTTGCTCCCATAGTGGGGGTTAGTGGTACTTAAATATCATATTTTAAAATTTCTAGCAGCTTATTAAGAATACATGTAAATACAACTAGATTTTGAACAAAACTTATTTCGACAATGGAACTCTTTTTTTTTTTTTTTACCTGAATGATGTGTAAACCCCTCTCATTTCCTCACTCTGAAGCAGGGGCGTATCTGGACTTCGCCGGTAGGGGGGGTTCAGAGCCGAGTTGAGGGGGCACATTTTAGCCCCCCCTCCCGGCGCCGCTGCCGCCCCCCGCCACCATTGCCGCCACCCCCTCCCCCCGCCACCAGAACCACCTCCAACAACTGTCGCCCGCCCACCCGACGACCCTCTCGACCCCCCGCCCGCTGTCACTTACCTGTGCTGGCGGGGGACCCCAACCCCCGCCAGCCGAAGCCGTCGCCCTTCGTTCGTTTGCTTTCTTCTTTCTGAGTCTGACTCTGACGTCCTGCACACGTCCTGCAAGTTGTGTACGTGCAGGACATCAGAGACAAGTCAGACTCAGAAAGAAGAAAGCAAACGAACGAAGGACGACGGCTTCGGCTGGCGGGGAGTTGGGGGGTTGCGAGGGCCGTCAGTAGGGGTGTCCCGGGCCAAATCTACTGGGGCCCTGGCCCCCGTGGCCCCATTACAGATATGCCCCTGCTCTGAAGTAGGGATGTGGTTCATTCCTGAGCAATGGGGAAGATGTAGTTCAAGGCCCACAAACTGCAGTGACTCAGATGCACAAAATCATTCTCCACGTTCAGACTGAGGATCCAAAATAGAATCTTTAATGAAATGTCAAGACATAATTGAACACACAAAGCTTTTTCCTGCTGAAGAATCTGTAGATTCCCTTCACTCATCCAATAACTTACTGTCTCTATGGCAGCTTCTTTCTTTCTTTATTTAATTTATTGACATTTACCAATTGCCTCTACATGCTGCTTGAAGTGATTTCTAGTCATTAAAATTAACTGTAAAAAAAAAAATCCAAGAATACAGAAAGAACTCAGCTTAACAGCTATTAGCTTTGAAAGCAAATGTAGCCGGAATACCACGTGTTTCAAGAGAGGTCTAGGGAATCTAAGATCAAGGCTCTATAGGGTCGATATTCAGAGGGGTTTAAATGGGCAGGAGAGGTTGCACTGAGCTGGACGCCTGCCAGGATTCAGCAGCATTTCTGGGTAATGCAGTGAATATGGCCTCTGACTGCTGCGGCACTGTTTGGTTAGTGCTGGGATGGAGCCAGCATTTAACTGGTTAGCAGTGATAATCAAGTCTGCTAACTAGTTAAGTACGCACATAAAGAGAGGACAGCAAAAGGGCAGGGTCTGAATATTGGATGGTACCCAATTAACTTCCAGTTGACCACACCTACCCGGGTATTCAATGGCAGAGCCTGTATGTGGCCTGGCATCAAATGTCTGGGCTTAACTGAGCCATGGTTTCAGCGGCTTAAAAATCACTGACTGCCATGGGCTGAGTATCAAGCCCTATATTGATAAAAATCCAGCTTAACGTACTTTCCCCTCTTCCCACTCCAATTTAATTTTTATTTGAGCAAATAACTCCTTAAAAACTGCCTGCTCTTCGTCCTGTCTCCCAGATCATGTCTCCTTCTGCTAGCAGCCTTCTCCCCTTCCTTTTACCCTCACAGCCTGTGTCTACTGCTCTCCCACAGCTCCACTATTAGTACCTATCCCTATAGCCCGGCCTCTCTTTCCATTCCCTTTACCCCTTCCTTGCCCCCTTTATTCCTCTCCCAGTACCTCTCTGTCTTTTTTTTTTTTTTACCTTAACTGCTATATATTGACAACATAGATAAAATGGTCGTGCCATTCAAGTTGTCAAATAAATCTATCTGTGCCTCTTGTCAGTGCCTATCTGCTGCACTTGTCTTCCCCATTGGCTGCTTCTAGGCTTCAGCAGCTCCCTCCTCCCTTGCAAGTCTATTGGACAGGCTGCATGGGGAGGCGGGGAGCCAGGCTGTAGAGGGAGGTGGGAGCAGTAACTGGGATACAGAAGCACTTCCTTCCTGTGTTTTCCTGTAGGCAGTTCTCCAGCATGGAGATTGCCGCTCCAGATTTACAGGCTTGCGGGGAAAAATATTGGGGGCGCCTGTGAACCCAAGGTAAAATATATTGACCAAGCAACAGCACTGGAGAGGTGAACATACATATGCCCCACTCAGCCATGTTTTGGCCTTATTGGGCTGCCTCAGGGGCTTAAATATACCAAACTGCAGACACTAAACTTGATTAAAATTCGTAATCAAGTTTGATGTTTGCAGTTATTTTATACCAGGTTGGTATTTTTAGTCCCGAGATAGCTCAATAAGGGCAAAAGTCAGGCATAGCCTATGATCACCTTGGATTATCTTGGTCTACATTTTAGTCTGTTCACTTATTTGCCAGTCTGGATTTTGCGAATTGGCTGCCTACCTGTTTCCTGGTGTAATTTTGTAGGTCACTTATTTTTCAGATAAGACTACAGTATAGATTAGATTTGTTCCTGCTGAATTTCATATATGTGAATGTTCTAGTTATTTCTATTGCTGAACCTTATATAAAGTACGCTTTGAAATGCTGTCTGCTTGCTTCTCTTACTCTAAGGAAGGAGCTCTCAAAGGAATACCGAACCTTTCTTATATATGGAACTGTCAGTCAGCATTTTGAGTGAAGATTGCAGTCCCAATAGCTGTGCAAGAGATTATTCTTTGTGTCTCAACAGGATTTGTAGAACACATTGAAAAGTCTCCTTCGCTAGTTTCATTGTCTTTTCTCCCTGTCTTTTTCCCCTCTGTCTCATTCTTTCTTCATTCACTGACCTATGTTCTTTTCCTCCACTTATCTGTTCTTCTCTCTCTTTTTTTATCTTTTTCATTCTACCTACTTCTGGCTTCGGTCTCTGCTTCCATCTTTCTCTTCATCCTCTCACACAGAAAGAAAGAAAAAAAAAACCCAAATCAAATGCATTCTTTGGGCAGCATTGAAGTTCACAGCTGGAAACAGGACATGCCTTGAAAGAAAGAGCAGTACTGTCAGATGGTTGTGAAATTGGGGATTTATTTTTGGTGGTCCCTGTCTTCCTTTCTGGTAAGTACCACGTAGCTTGCACCAGTTCTGATAGCCATCTTGTTCTCACTGGTCTCCAGGTAAAACCATATTGAATGTGGAAGAGACTGTGACGCTGGATAATGGAGGCTTCACCGCTCTGGAGCTAAATAGCCGACACCTCCACGTCAAGAACACCTTCTCTAGGAAGAATGGCACCAGGTAGTAATAGAAAGACTTCGTTTGCACCTTTGTTACAGTTCCACTTGCTTCTCTTTCTTCCTTATTTCCTTTCTTTCTTTTTAAATGTAATCTTATCCTCATAGTAAAATAAAAGCCAACGGCCCACTCAGGGGGTCAATTACTGATGGTTAGCATTTGCTATCACACATGATAACATGCCTGCTTATTTTCGAAGGAGATGGCCGGCCATCTTCCGACTCAAATCGGGAGATGGCCGGCCATCTTCTGAACCCGGCCAAATCGGTATAATCGAAAGCCGATTTTGGCCGGTTCCAACTGCTTTCTGTCGCAGAGCCGGCCAAAGTTAAAGGGGGCGTGTCGGCAGGGTACGGAAGGCGGGGCGGGGGCGTGGTTACAAGATGGCCAGCTTCGGCCGATAATGGAAAAAAGAAGGCCGGCTCTGACGAGCAGTTGGCCGGCTTCACTTGGTCCGTTTATTTTTAGGACCAAGCCTCCAAAAAGTGCCCCAAATGACCACCGGAGGGAAACGGGGAACACCTCCCCTTACTCCCCCAGTGGTCACCAACCCCCTCCCATCCAAAAACAAAACTTTTAAATCATTTTTTTGCCAGCCTCTATGCCAGTCTGAAATGTCAAACCCAGCTCTCTGACAGCAGTATGCAGGTCCCTGGAGCAGTTTTTTGTGGGTACAGTGCACTTCAGGCAGGTGGACCCAGGCCCATCCCCCCTACCTGTTACACTTGTGGTGGTAAATGGGAGCCCTCCAAACCTCCCCCAAAACCCACTGTACCCACATGTAGGTGCCCCCTTAGGGCTATGGTAGTGGTGTACAGTTGTGGGGAGTGGGTTTTGGGGGGGGGGGGTTGAGGGGCTCAGCACACAAGGTAAGGGAGTTATGCACCTGGGAGCAATTTTTGAAGTCCACTGCAGTGCTCCCTAGGGTGCCCGGTTGGTGTCCTGGCATGTGAGGAAGACCAGTGCACTACGAATGTTGGCTGCTCCCATGACCAAATGCCTTGGGTTTGGCCGGGTTTGAGATTGCCGCCATTAGTTTCCATTATCGCTGAAAACCAATGCCAGCCATCTCTAAAGCCGGCCCAAATGTTGAGATTTGGCCGGCTCCGACCATATTATTGAAACGAAAGATGGCCTGCCATCTTGTTTCGATAATACGGTCGAGACGCCGCTTTTACGGGGCCGGCCATATAGATTGCTGGCCCCGTTCGATTATGCCCCTCATGGTTAGTGTGCACTAACTGTTATTAAATGATCCCTTCAGTGATGTGCACAAAGGATTCCAAAATACCAGGATTGATTTTTGGTATACTTCATTATCACAGTTTATCTATTCAAATTTTCATTACAATGTTCAAACCGACAATTTAACATAATTCCCCCCCCCCCCCCCCCCCCCGCTATATTCAAAGCTATTTAAATAGCCAGAAATGGCCACCGACCACTTAAATAACGTTTTAGTGCCTGATTGTGAATATTCAGCGTGAGATAACCAGTTATCTGTTCTGAATATTCGCATGGTCAGCGCCGAATGCTAATTGGCTATATCGCACAATAACCGGCAATATTCAGCGCTGACCGGCTAAGTTTAGCGGGCAAATCAGACCCCATAAATAGCAGTCCTGTCTTTGCTCACTATTAACTGGGCAATGCTGAATATTCACTTAGCCCTGCGGTTCCCAAACCTGGTCCTGGAGGCACCCCAACCAGTCAGGGTTTCAGGATATCCACAATGAATATTCATGAGAGATATTTTCATGCACTGCCTCCACATCCCTCTCATGAATATTCATTGTGGATATCCTGAAACCCTGACTGGCTGAGGTGCCTCCAGGACCACTGGCCCAAAACAACAAAAAACGGATATTCAATGCCAGAAATGGACCGACTGAATATCATCTCCAAAGTGCATAAGTATTTACATAATACTATTACACAAAGATTTCAAAAATATTAAATAAAACATAATACAGTCAAGTAAAATAAAACGCAAAGATCACAAACTTAAAGACCACATGTGATTTGAAATACACATAACCAAGAAACATTTTTTTTATATAAAATATAGTGTATCCAAGCATTCCCACATAGGAAGCTAAAATTAATTAATAAACAGCAAAATCCAACACAAGTAAGCATTAATACAGATGTTAAAATGTAAAACTTACAATACATCATTACTTTCAAGCCAAGTCAAAAAAAAACTTGATTTAATCTTCTTTGTAAACTTTAAATATATATCAGTATAAGGCCTCCATACATAAAGTGATGCATTAGAACAGCACATTAAGCTTCTGAGCACAGCGTTCTAACACATGCAAGCAAAAAAACCTTTTACTCCTGATATAGTAAACTAATGGCATGCAAATTACAGCAGCGGTAGAAAGAAAACTCTGACAGAAGAAACTGCACTCTGCTGCAGTAATATGCAGCCCTTTGCTGTATCGCAAGTAAAATGTCTCCCTTCCTATCTGTGTTTGAGCACGAGTTGGCTCACGCACTGATAGGAAGGGAGACGTTTAAAAAAAAAAGATGGTCTGGGTTCCCTGTCCCAAGTTGTAAAAAGTCCCTGATTCCCTCATGGACTCCCAGTATGCCCTAGGACTGTCTGGTCCAGGCACAAGGAAATACTCAACCAGAGTTCCTCTATAGGAGTGACCCAGACATCGAGTGGCATCCTCCCTCACCACCATCATCTTGGCAAATGGCATAGTATGACCCCTAGTGGTACATGGAGACCACCATTTTCCAAGATGGTGGTACGAGATACACCTCCCCACTGGAACCCTCCAAAGACCAGGTAAGTATTACTGGTCCGCAAGGGTTTCTAACTGCATTGGAGGCTGTCTGATTTGGGGGGGGGGGCATTATGGTGTCCTTGGGGGTCAGGGGCATACAAGGGAACAAACCCCTGATACTTCTCACTCTACAAGAAGAGTAAAAAATCATCTTAGCATCATTTTGGCATGGTATTTTATCTCAGGAGAAATTTCAAATTCAGCGTTTTGCATGCCCGCTGTGTTACTCTTTAGTGCAGTAATTTTATTGTTGATTTTCCCATGCTAAAAATTCTTACTGGATCAGAAGTAAGATTACTGTGCAAACTCTTTTGACTAAATGGCTTCATTAAAGGATAGCACAGCTTACTGCATCGGGACCTTACTGTCACGTTTTCCAAAGCAGGAACTAGGATCGTGAGCCCTTGGGCCACTGCCGAGGAGCGGCAGTGGCAGGCAAAACCACCCCACACAGGGAAAAGACAGAACTCTGACAGGGACAGCTAGACTTCACCTGCACTTGACCACCGTTCCTCAGGTGTTGAGCCCCTGGGTGCAGGTGGCCGGCAGGACTTGCCGGACAGGGCCGGAATTGGATACCAGCAGGATACACACAGGGACTAGAACACACAAGGAGGCTAGGCAGAATACTAGGACTCTCAGACAGACAAGGGACAGAACTGAAAGCTGCAAGCAGCCACTGAAACAGGGAAGAAACACTGATAGACAAGAGACAGAATTGAAAGCTGCCAGGCAGCCACTGAGCAAGAAACACAGGCAACCAAGAACTAGACAAAGACATACAACAAGAAACAAGACTGAGAAACAAGCAATACAGTACAAGAAGCTACACAAAGACTAAACTAAAATCAGGCAAGAATACAGACTATAATCTGGACTAGGCAGAAGTGCAGCAGCACCCCAACATACCAGGGCCTTAGGCGATGCAAAGGCAAAGCAGAGAGTTTCCAAATGGCTAATAAGCCCAGCAGCAGCTGAGATTCAGCTGCAGCAGTCACCAGGCAGCTACAGGTGCTGTGCAGGCTCAAACAAGACAAGCTAGTCTGGCAGGCCGGAAGATCCGGACTGGACTAGGCTGAAGTGTGGAACGGGAAACAGCACACAGACAATCCAATGCAGCCACCAGGGGGCGAGATGACTGAGAGCCTGAAACCAGGGCACGACCGTGACACTTACACATTTTCTTTGGTATGGAATTCCACAACATAGATCCTTGCTTTTTTTTTATAATTTTTCAATTAAATTTGAATTGTAACCACTTTACAAATAGCAAACAATGAGAACAAACAAGAAGAAAAAAAAATAAAGCCTTATTAGACCAGTAAAACTAACTTACACCACCACATCGTGAGAGTCAAGTGCCCTGACAGTTGCCCTACTTACATCAGAAAACTTCCACCGTTAAAATAAATGAGCAGAGAAGACAAATCAAGGACTTATTTTTTTCTCTTAGCCAACCGTATTTCAGAAGCTGCAGAAATGTTTTAAAATGTCTAGCTGCAGACTGCAACATGGTAGCGCTACATATGCAGAAACTTCCCTGTTGTAAATAACTTCTATCAAAGCTTTAAAAACAAAAGTTGCAACCTTGACTTGTTCTCAGTATTCCACCAGGAGGCAGTGCAGGCCTGTTCTTAAAGGAATCACCTTATCAGATTTGTGTAGTACTCTTTAGTCTTAAGGAGGCTCACTGATAATGAATTGTAGTAGTCAAACCAACTAGCTGGTACAATAACATCATCATTCAGTAATGGATACAGGTGCCTAATCTAACTATATAAATGACAAGTGACCGACTCACCCGCAAATGCGCAGTACAGACTTCCCTCTCTGTCCTGCCCTCGCGTCAAGACGTGATGACGTGAGAGGGCGGAACAGAGAGGGAAGCTGCCGCTGGAGCCTGGAGAGGAAGCAACATCGCCGGCGCACCAACCTCCACCCCCCATCCCCGACGTTGCTGCCGCTCCCGCCCCCCTCCGTATCGGGCCCCCTGCACTGACATGACAGTGCCTCTCACCTCCGTGTGGAAGCGCTGCAGGCAGCAGCAGAGCAATCTGCTGCTGCCTGCAGCACTTTCACACGGAGGTGAGAGGCGCTTTCATGTCAGTGCAGGGGGCCCAGCATGGAGGGGGGAGGGAGCGGCGGTGAGGAGGGTAGCTGGATCAGGGGCGTATCTGACCTGCGGCGGTAGGGGGGGCCAGGGCCAGAGTGAGGGGGCACATTATAGCCCCCCCCCCCCCGCCGCCGCCGCCATTGCCGATCCCCCTCCCCCCAGCCGCTGCCATTGCCAACCCTCCCCCTCCGTTGCTCGCCTACCTTCGCTGGCGGGGGACCCCAACCCCCGCCAGCCGAGGTCCGCGTCCTCCCGCCGCTGCCGGCTGCCTTTGGTCCTTTCATTTTTCCATTGAAGCTGGCGCCGCCGACGACGAAAAAGTTTCTTTTGAATCTGACGTCGCTGCACGTTGCACGTTGTACGTGCAGGACGTCAGACTCAGAAACAATTTCTGAGTCTGACGTCCTGCACGTACAACGTGCAGCGACGTCAGATTCAAAAGAAACTTTTTCGTCGGCGCCGCGCCAGCTTCAATGGAAAAATGAAAGGACCAAAGGCAGCCGGCAGCGGCAGGAGGACGCGGACCTCGGCTGGCGGGGGTTGGGGTCCCCCGCCAGCGAAGGTAGGCGAGCAACGGAGGGGGAGGGTTGGCAGCGGTAGGGGGGGCCAGGGCGAAATCTGCGGGGGCCCAGGCCCCTGAGGCCCCACGCAGATACGCCCCTGAGCTGGATATGGGGGGAGGGCAGGGGGGAGAGAGGAGGGTTGCTGGACATGGGGAGAGAGCAGGTCAGAGAGGAGGGTTGCTGGACATGGGGGGAGGGCAGGGGAGAGAGCAGGGTTGCTGGACGGGGGGGAGGCCAAAGGAAAGAGGAGGGTTGCTGGATATGGGGGGAGGGCAGGGGAGAGAGGAGGGTCGGTGGACGGGGTGAGGCCAGGGGAGAGAGGAGGGCTGCTGGACATGGGGGGGGGGGGGGAGGGCAGGGGAGAGAGCAGGGTTGGTGGACCGGGGGGGGGGAGGCCAAGGGAAAGAGGAGGGTTGCTGGATATGGGGGGAGGACAGGGGAGAGAGGATGGTTGGTGGACTGGGGGAGGCCAGGAGATACAGGAGGGCTGCTGGACATGGTGGGGAGGGCAGGGGGGAGAGCAGGGTTGCTGAACATGGATCGATGGAGGGGAGAGAGGAGGGTTGCTGGACATGGATCGGGGAAGGGGAGGGCAGGGGAGAGAGGAGATTTGCTGGACTTGGACGGATGGAGGTGAGAATTATTACATTTTGCAAAACACAAATCTCGCCCGTTTTAACGGGCTTAACGGCTAGCTGTACATAAAAGCAAAAAACTGCCTTAGCTTCTGTACTAATATGGGTTCTATGGATAGATTTGTATTTAAGATCATTTCGAGGCTTTTGATCTGGGAGCTAAAAGACAAAGTTGTACCATCCTCAAACTGACTTTTATCCAACATCACACCCATAACACTCAGTTTTTTTCTGTCCAGTTGTAGCTTATTAAGGGTGGGGAATTTATCTCCAAACTGGCCCCCCCTAACGGTTGTCTTCTTATACAGAAACCTGATCCCTGGCAGGAGTAACGTAAGGCTACAACTAGAGGCACCATGATGGAGATGGTGCCGGCCAGGGCAGGAGCAACTGGGGATTTTTCCTGCACAAATACCACTAGATCAATAGGGAAACTAATGGTAGGCCCTTTTTGGGGGGGGCTTAATCGGGAGATGGGTGGAGTGATTGGGATTGGGAGGAAGTGATCGGGTGGTGGGGGGTTGGTCGGGGGGACATCTCATTACTATGTAACCCACACCGACCTAAATATCACCACGATAGATCAAGGCAAGCTGCGTTTACTGCCCTTTAAGTCACATTAAGGAGCAAATGACATAACTTAAGACCCTAATGCAACTTGATAACTTTCCCCCTAAGTCCCATCCAGTGTACTATCCCAACCAAACACTGGTTAAGGAGTACAGGAGTAGTCTAATGGTTAGTGCAGTGCCCTGAGAACCAGGGGAACCTGGTTTGATGCCTACTGTAGCTCCTTGTCACTCTGGGCAAGTCACTTTACCCTCCATTGCCCCAGGTCCAAAATAGGTACCTGCATATAATGTGTAAACCACTTTGACTTTAACCACAGAATAGTAGTATATCAAATCCCGTCCCCTTGCCCTACCTATCTTTACCACAGTCTCATCTGGATTTTTTTCCCAGGTTATCACAAAGCTGAATAGCAGATATTTTTAAATACATACCCAGTTCTGAGCTTCTTAGAAGACACATATAGATATTGGCCAAGGTAGGTGCTAAGATGGATCCATGCGGCTTCCTCCGACACAAGTTTGATAACTGAGAGAACAGTTCTTCCATCATGTATAAGTACATAAGTAATGTCACACTGAGAAAAGACCAAGAGTCCATCGAGCCCAGCATCCTATCCACGACAGCGGCCAATCCAGGCCAAGGGCACCTGGCAAGCTTCCCAAACGTACAAACATTCTATACATGTTATTCCCGTAATTGTGGATTTTTCCCAAGTCCATTTAGTAGCGGTTTATGGACTTGTCCTTTAGGAAACCGTCTAACCCCTTTTTAAACTCTGCTAAGCTAACCGCCTTCACCACATTCTCTGGCAACGAATTCCAGAGTTTAATTACTCTTTGGGTGAAGAAAAATTTTCTCCGATTTGTTTTAAATTTACTACACTGTAGTTTCATCGCATGCCCCCTAGTCCTAGTATTTTTGGAAAGCGTGAACAGACGCTTCACATCCACCTGTTCCACTCCACTCATTATCTAATATTGCTCCTGCCCCTCTACCCACCTGGAAGACCCTAGTAGATGCTGGGGGAAGTCTGGAGGTAGCAGATGGAAATTTAAGGATCAGGGTGGGTCCACTTTCAAGGGGTTGATGGTGGATACAGGAGTCTGAGTTCAGTTTTTTTCAAAGGATCAGAGTATGGCTAGTAATTTTTGTTTTGAGAGGAATTGGGGGTCTGCTTTTCTACATCGTTAGCCACTTTTAACTTGCTATTGAGAGAAAATAAACATTTCTTGAGATGTCATTAGCAAGTTGTAATGTTTAATGTAAGCTGCATTATTAGTGTTGCATAATAATGATCTGATTTGCATGCACTTGCATGCTTTGCAGTGCATTAATATTTAATATGCATTGCAGTAAGATTTCAGGAATTAAGCTGTGTTACTGGCAAATAGCAACTTTACTGCCAATTAACTTAGTAAATACAACCCTTAGATTGTAAATCCTCAGAAAACAAGAAAATACAGATGGTACCTGACTATAACTTGCCTTGAAAACCAAAGACAAGGTGTGAGTTAATCAAAATAAACGAATGAATTATAAGCAGTGCAGAATCCGGACTGAAAGGGATGTTAAGCATGGGGAGAACTGAAAACATATTGTAGCTGATTAAGTCCCACTTTATTATCTTTCCCAAGCGTGGGATCATAGGTGTCTGGTGTAATAGGCTTGAGAAGGCTAAGGGACCCTTTTACTAAACCGTATAGGTGCCTACGCACGCCGAATGTGCGTCAATTTGAAGTTACCGGCCGGCTACCGTGGTACTCATTTTTGACGCGCGTCCACTACGCATGCCAGAAAATATATTTAATTTTCTGGCGTGTTAATTTACCTCCAGTTCCATTTTATTCAATGGGTCCTAGTCCTATATAATAAAACGCACCTCCAACATTCTGAAGCAGACTGCATGGCTGAGGCATTCCTGCTCTCTGTATCCATCTCCTGAATTGACATCACGTACTTCCGGGTTCGTCACAAGCAGAAGTGACCAACCACACGAGGTTTCTCCGCTTCAGAATGTTGGAGGTGCATTCTATTAAATAGGATTGGTCAGTTCCTTGAAGCACAGCCAGAGCTCAGCGTCCTGCACAGTAACGCTCAGACACCAGAGAGAGAGGGGGGGGGCTGACACCAGACAGAGGAAGGGAGGGGGGCATCTCTGTCACACACACACTCTCTCTCTCTCTCTCTCTCTCTCTCTCTCTCTCTCTCTCTCTCTCACGGTCAATGTCTTTCTCACTCTCACACACTGTCTCTCACACACTCTATGTCTCACACTGTATCACATTCACTCTCTATGTGTCACACAGTCACTCACACACTCTCTTGGTCTCATACACTCAGTCTCACAGAGAGTCTGTGTCTCACACACACTCTCTTGCACACACTGTATCTGTGTGAAACACACTCTCACACTGTGTCTCACATACGCACTTGCACACACTCTCATTCTCACATACACACACTCTCTCTCTCTCTCACATGCACAAACTCACACATTCACTCTCTCACACACAGTCACTCTCACATACACTCTCTCAAACATACATACACACTCCAAGGAAAACCTTGCTAGTGCCCGTTTCATTTGTGTCAGAAACGGGCCTTTTTTACTAGTTACTAATAATGCATATGGATCCTCAGAAGCTTAGCCGAGATTGGGAGGCGGGGCTGGTGTTTGGGAGGCAGGGCTAGTGCTGGGCAAGACTTCTACGGTCTATGCCCTGAAAATGGCAGAAACAAATCAAGGTAAGGTATATACAAAAAGTAGCACGTATGAGTTTATCTTGTTAGGCAGCGGCCAGTCCAGGCTTCAAGAACCTGGCAACCCCCTCCCCCCCCCCCCCAAAAAAAAAAAAAAATTAATAATGTTCAATGGACTTTTCCTTCAGGAATCTGTCCAAACCCCTCTTAAACTCCGTAAGGCCAGCCGCTGTCACCACATTCTCCGGCAATGAGTTCCAGAGTCCAACTACACGGCTGAGTAAAGAAAACCCTTCTCCTATTTGTTTTAAATCTACCATATTCTAGCTTCATCTTGTGTCCCCTGGTTCTATTATTGTTTGAAAGTGTAAACAAACGCTTCACAAAATCTGTCCGCTCTACTCCGCTCATTATTTTGTAGACTCCGCTCAGTGTTCAGTGCTAACTGGAGAAATTATCCACACAAGTCCAGCTATAAAAATGGTTACCCATTGGTGAATGCAACTGAAAATGTGGCTGGGGATAACGAGGTGAATTTACCCACTTATATTTTTACCTGCTCAGCGAGGTTGAGTATCGGCCCCTAAGTATATTTTTATTTGAGTAAATAGAAATAGTTGACAGAGTAATTCAGCTGAATTCTCCACACGTCCGTTTATTCTCTACCATGTATTTGTTTTTACGTAGGCCATAATGCTGTGTTCTGTTAAAACAAAAGGAAAATGGCCTCTGTGCTTTGAAATTCTTCAGTTCATCTCAGTGTATCGTTTTGCACTTCTCACAGATCCCCTCCCCGCCCTAGTCCTGGTGGCCTTCACTACTCTGATGAGGATATCTGCAAAACATACAATGGAGCGGTGCTAACTGAGAGCACAATGCTGACCGAGAAGCCAATAGAGCTATCGGAATCCGAGGTGAGTCCTGCCATCCAAGAAGACGTGCCACATAATATTATATTATTCAATTTCTTCAACATCTGCCATTAAAAGCAGCCTCTCCCAATGAGGGATAGATAGCTGCATTCCTTTTCTGCTTCTGCCTCACCAGGCCTGAGTTCAAAGTGGGTGGGCCTGTGCCTACCCGGGCCCACCTATAGCTATGCCACTGACTTGTCCCAAGCTTTAAAACTTAAAAAGAAAAAATACAAGTAATGTTCAACCAGCAGAGAGATGGTGAGATGCTCATCAACTGGGCAGGGAGCAGGGTTCTTGTGCCCACCCACTTTGAACTCAGGCCCACCCAGCAGCGGCACAGCTGTGATGTGGCTGGCGGGGATCCCCAAACCCTGTCAGGTGAAGACTCGTGTCATCTCTCCCTTCCTGCCCCCAGGTGATCAGGGGTCTCTTAACTCCACTCCCCCAACTCCCCCCCCCCCAAGTACCTTTTAAAGCCTTCAGTTCTTCACCAGCAATGAGCAGCGACTTATACCCGCTGTTCATGCCGACCCCGAGCCTTCCTTCTAAGGCAGCTTCCTGTTTGTAGGACTAGGAGGTTGCGTCAGAGGGAAGGCTCAGGGCTGTTTGAGCAATGGGTATGAGTTGCTGCTCGCTGCCAGCGAAAAACTAAAGACTTGAAAGGTACCCGGGGGTTGGTGGAGTGGAGTTGAGACCCCTTGTCACCTGAGAGGAGAGGGAGAGATGCTGGGCAGGGAGCAGGGTTCTTGTGCCCACCCACTTTGGACTCAGGCCTGTCCAAATTTGAGTGTCTGGCTATGCCCCCGGGACAATTACATAGGATCTCAAAAGGAGAGGAAGGGGTAGTAGATGGCATGGATGGGCAGAATGAATAGGTTTTGTGGTCTTTATCTACCTTCATATTTCTATGAAGTAAAACGTTCTAGATTTAAAGCATAGGCATAGTTTGGAGTGCATATGGGGGGGGGCATGGTGCCCTCCCAAATGTTGCAGATGCTAATGCTAAACTGGTCCCCACTACCAATATGATTTCCTTATCCTTTGCCGCCCTCCCAAAAGAGCCCCTAAATTCTTGTACTATGAAAGATTCTCCTATTGTAAGATCACTTCAGGAATACAGCTCATTGGGATTAGAAGATTTTATTGAGCAATACATCTAAGAATGTTTATCTTATTTGTTTTTTCTTATTTTTATTAAGGTTATTAATCTTATTTAATCTTGTTTATCTTATTTAATTCTGTATGTTGAGGAACAAAAACATTCACTTTATGGAAGTGTTGAAATGATAAGGATTTTTTAAATCTTTTGTATACTTAAGAGTTTTGGGAAATTTTTTAGAATAAAATTAAATATTCCTTACTTTCAGTCTGTTTAGGAGATCCTTTTTGGACTATATGTATTTTTTTTTTTTGATCTCTTGGTTTTTTTCTTCACATTTTGTGTATTTGTTTATTATTGTACAAATGTGTTATAGGCCAAATGGAGCATGGCGTCAACCACAGTTCTGTGCAATTTCCAGCCTTTGTCACATTCTTCCCTTTGGCAATAGCTGGTACTTTTTTCCCCAATATTCCACTCTATTTAACCGCGTGGCCATTTTACTTTTAGGTGCTTTTTATCCGCTGTGGTAAAAATGGCCCCCACCGCTACCGCAGGGCTCTTTTTCCCACAGCTTAGTAAAAGGGACCCCTCGATCCCTCTCTGCATTGCTCAGCGCACACAACCTTCGTCCAACCCCCTCAGTAACTGTGCGGTTAGGCTCGCAGTAGCTCAGACAGTAGTGAGTATTTCTGGCATTTTCCATTTGTTTCACTTCCTTCTGCCCTTCACGGGTTATATTAATATCTCAGAATCTTGAAAATAAATATTGTTCCATTTCTCTCCGTTGTGCGTTGTCTGTTCATAGAAAAGAAGGAAGGCGCTGCTTTGATATCCAGTGGTTTGATGATCAGAAGTACTATCTACTCTGGCACTGGAAGGCCCTTTTTCTATAGAGAAGGGGTGTTAATGGGCTGCCACTGGCTTACTGTCAGCTTTTGATCATCTTGGAAAGAGCCAGTTTGCTACACTGTTGGTTTTGTGAAGTTCTGAGCATCTTTATCTGTCTTTCCCTGCTCCTTTCATCTTCTCTGCTTTCTGTATTTAATACTCTTCAGTACGGTGCTTTCACAGAGTGCCTCCGACAACCAGCAATGTTTAATCAGGAATTTGCCTCTCAGGCTTCTTCAGAGAAGCACATTTTTATCTTTTTTACATTACCGAGGATTAAAAAAAAAACATTATAGGACTATTTCCGTGCTGAACTGGTCTGGGATTTGTATTTTTCAAGGAAAATATTTTTGATGGGAGATTGCTCTTGGAAGACTTTAAAGTATATCTTGTCAATTCATGCTGCAGTGGATAGACTGACCCTGTTCAAACGCTTTTAGCTGTATATTGTTCATTGTTTTGTTTAGTTTTGGGGAGGGGATGAGGCTGCTGGGTGTCACTTTTACATTGCAGACTACTATGTCATAAGCATCAGTCTCACTTTAAACGTAACACTGCTATGGGGCCACGGGGGCCTGGACTCCCCTGCCGGCGACCCTCTCAACCTCCCCCCCCCCACCGCCAACCCGCCGCCTGCTACCTTTTCTGGCGGGGGACCCCAACCCCCACCAGCCGAAGTCTTCTTCGTTTGGTTTCTTCTGACTGAGTCTGACGGACGTCAGACTCACAGAAACAGAACGAAGACCTGCAGATCGAAGGAAGAAGACTTCGGCTGGCGGGGGTTGGGGTCCCCCACCAGCAAAGGTAGGCGATGGCGGGGGGTCGAGAGGGTCATCGACGGGGGGGGGGGGGGGTCAAAGTTGTTGCAGGTGTCGGCAATGGTGGTTGGGTGGGGAGGAGGTGTCAGCAATGGGGGGGGGAGTCGGTGTCGGCAATGGGGGGGGGCTAAAATGTGCCCCCTCACCTCGGCTCTGGACCCCCCCCTACCGTTGAAGTCTGGCTACGCCCCTGGTTCACAGCCTCCCTCCTCTTACTCCCACCATGGGGAGGGGTAGTGGGGAAAGGATGTCATTGCTCAGTGGTGGGGTCTGTTAATCAGAATCAGAGAACGGTGACATCTAGTGGCCAAAGGCAGCTGTGGCCCTTCAGTTGCTGAAGAAAAGGAGGGTGGAAGAAACGCGGCATAGCTGTGATAGTAAACCGCTCTTTTGCATGAAGAGCAGTATATCAAGATTGAGGGGTCCTTTTACTAAGCCATGTAAGCGTCTACGCACACCAAAATAGAGTTATTGCCCGACTACCGCGTGGCTCTTGTGGTAATTTCATTTTTGGCGCATGTCTGATATGCGCGTCTGAGAAATATTTTTTTTATTTCTGGGCGCACGTAACGGACACACGCCAAGTGGCATTTGGCGCGCGTAGGTTATTACCATCCGGTTGCCATGCGAGTCTTTACCGCTAGGTCAATGACTGGCGGTAAGGTCTCAGACCCAAAATGGACGCGCGCCAATTATCATTTTGCCGCACGTCCATTTTAGGCAAATAAAAAAGAAATAGGCCTTTTTTTACAGGTGCGCTAAAAAATGGATCGGCGCGCAACCAAAACCCGCGCCTAAACTACTGCAAGCCATTTTTCAGCGCGCCTTTGTAAAAGGGCCCCTAAGACTCCAGATGGAGAGGTTCAATCTCTTTGGGACCTACCATGTTATCATAAGTGCTAAAACTATGAATATACTTTATAGCTAACAAGCCTTTTTCTGTCAACTACAGGCCTCAGATTCTGACTACGAGGATGAAATGCCAAAGCATTCGTTTGTGAACCATTACATGAGTGACCCCACGTACTACAATTCATGGAAGCGTCAACAGAAGGGCATTAAGAACAATGGGGCCTATGGCTATGAGGAGTGTTCAGGGGGCGAGACGGAGCCTTATTTTCAGACTGTCATTACAACTCAAAACACAGGAGGGGTGTACACGCCAACGGGACAACAAACCCCCGGTTCTCGGACTCCAGTGACAGGTTTCTCTTCATTTGTTTGACAATGCTACAAAGCTTCTTAGCCTGCTTCAGAGACTGAATAGAGCCCTCACAGTGACCGTGTGTGTGTGGTCCGTACAGTGAACTGTTGGGGGTATAAAGGACATACACATGCGTAAGTCTATTTTTGAAGACAATCAACCCTTAAAACTCTTGAAATACAGAGCAAAGCTCACATTTTATAGAAGCATTGAGAAGAAGATGATTTTAACTGCCTGTGAATACTCATAATTGATTTTCAAGGGGGTTTTTTAACACATTTTTGTAACACTAATTTTGGAAACAGCTACCATTATTCTTATTTTAATTTTTAGGAACAAAGGCATCGTTTGATTCATTGGCTCGATTCCAAAGTGCTGTGTCCCTTAGGTTGTCTGAAAGGGTAGGATATTTCCAAAAACGTTGATTTCTTCAACAAAATGCTTTTCGGACATCTTGAGAACACATCTACTTTTAGCTCATTAGCTTGGGCTTTTGGCGATGGAGAACAGGTAACAATTCTGATGGAGTGAATGGAGAATTATGACATGGCCAGAGGAAAGCTTGCGGGCACAGATCCCCTCTCCAGGGGTGTGGTAAATTTGCATAGTTTCAACCCATATTTGAACCAGAGTCATCTTGGTTTCTCTGAAGGCTGGTCTTTGCCAACTCTAAAACCTCTTCCTCGTACCATTCAGCGGATGACTTCCTTAAGTGATCTGGTGCTTGGTCTACCCCTGGTGATAGCTGTGATAATGTGGCATCAGCTGTTTCCTGATCCAGTTCCCCGCTATCTCTGTTTCTAGTGTCCTTTAAAGCAGCTATACAAACAGAACAAAAAAATGAGCTAATTTAGTTTGCAATCAAAACAAACAAAACCGTTCCAGATTGTATGTTGCTATTATGATTTCCATTTCTTTCCTGGGTCATATTAGTGTGTTACCACCAATGCCAGATTTAAAGTCTCAGTATCAATAGGCACTTAATGGGGTCCTCGTTGCCCTAAGCCCTTCCCCTGAAATTCATCAATGGGATACCGAGGGGAGCTCCTGCCTCGATTATCCCCTCTCTCCTTCCTTCCCAGGTCCACCCCTCACTACCGGAGATCATCCCAACCTGCCTTGTCCTCTATAACAACTGGAAGAAAAATCACTGTGGAGCCTATGAAGCCAGCAGTTCAGATTGAAAACAGTGCTGATGGTTCCAATGTGGTGGTGTTATTTACAGAAGCCAAAAATATTTACAAAATCAACATCCACAGGAAATTTACAGAAGTTGATGTGTTTATTTATAATAGGAAATAACAGTAGGCTATCCATCTCCAGTCTACTCTCAAGAGGAGACCATATCATTAAAAGACGAACACTTTAGTTAAAGAACTTTCAGAATCCAGGGCGTGGTGTCCCGATCACCTAGAGTAAGAGAAACAGTCTCTTCTCTCCCCAGGTTGTTCCCTTTTTCAAAACACCACAAGCATTTTTAACTCACTCAGACATCTACATAGAGCATCTGGTGAAACCTCCTTGTAGACCAGGATAATCTCACAGAGGGTAGTTCTGCATTGTCTTCCCAGTGCTATCGTAGCAGACTAAGAGCCCAAGAGATGGAAAGTAGATTACAATCCTTCATGCTGGGAAACAAAAATCAGGAGCTCAGTGAATTCTGACTATTCAGCTGCCCCTGAAAAACTGGTAAAACTTCATAACTCAAGGCCTCACCACTCACTACTAGGAATCTCCAGGCTCAGTGCAGGTCCAAATCCCACAGCAGCTCCTCCTTGAGCAAGTCACTTAGAGGCCCTTTCACTAAGCCGCGTAAGCGTCTACGCGCGCCCAACACACGCCAAAATGGAGTTACCGCTCGGCTACCACGTGGCTCTTGCAGTAATTTCATTTTTGGCGCATCCGAAAAATAATTTTTATTTTCTGACGTGAGTATTGGACGCGCACCAAGTGGCATTTGACGCACACAGGTCATTACCGCCCGGTTACCGCGTGAGACTTTACCACTACGTCAGTAGTTGGCGGTAAGGTCTCAGACCCAAAATGGACACGTGCCAGTTTTGATTTTACCGCACGTCCATTTTCAGCAAAACTTTTTTTAAAAGGCCTTTTTTTACAGGCGCTCTGAAAAACAGACTGCGCTCGCCCAAAACCTGCGCCTATACTACCACAGGCCGTTTTTCAGCGCACCTTAGTAAAAGGACCCCTTAACTCTCTACGCCTTGGGCTGAATGCCAGGCAGGCTCTGGCAGCAGTCTGGGTTATGCCCTCCTTATTGGGCTGCGGCAACACAGTGGAGAAGGCAGTGGCAAACCACTCTTGCGTCATGCCAAGAAAACCACAAACATGAGCCTCTCATTGTGTTGCTCACCAGGAGTCAGTTCAACTCAAGGTCACATCTGGATTGGAAAGCCTAGATCACTAGCACCACACACGCGAAAAGGGAAGGAAGACATGGAAATTAAATCCAGAGAGGAAATAATGGAGTTTCAAAAGGATTTGCTATTATATAACCATTTTTTTCAATTTCTCAATCTGTATTTCTGTATGGTTGAAAAAGCAAGCAACAAATTACTTTAAATTTCAGTTTTAAGAAATGTAATTGGTGTTGCTGCTTTAAACCACAGCAAGAAGAGAAATCAATATCTTCATTGACATAGTAACTAGAACCTGAAACTTTTTATCCTTGCTAAATCAATTTTAGGTAATCAAACCGGCCTCTCCATAGGAATGAAAACTAAACCCCAACACCTCCCGAGCAGAATAAAAAATTATTTTGCAGCACTGACTGCCATTATAAAAGACTGTATTTTTACTGTCTTTTTAATTTCTAGCATACTCTTTTTTGCTAGATATTTACCCAGTGCGTCAGCTTTATGAAGGGTGTTCTTTTGTCCAGGGGTGCCTTTGCACAATGTTCAACATTTTACACACGAGAAGCCAACATATAGTGTCTCAGAATAAAGATAAACCTCATTAAAAGAAAAATACAAAAGGATTTGAGTCAGTTTCCTCTCTGCTGGAAGCCTGAGGTAGAAATGGACTTCATAGCATTCCTGTAAGCTTTTGTTTTTATGAAAAGTTTTGCCTTTTTCCCCTGCCTTGACCCTCTGGTTTGGTACCACTAAAGCATGGGGGATCAAAGAATCCAAGTCATAATATTCATTTATGTAGGGACAGACGTACTTGCAATACCGTAAGGTACTCATTAGCAGATCTATACAGCAGGGGAGGGTGGCACCTATCTGTGCCTCTTTAAGGCAAGGTCAGTACATATCGGCATTCTTCCTAAAGATGTCCGTGTATTACCCCTCTGTGCCTCATTAATGTTGCCACTGCTGTTGCTTGATAGCACTTCCTTACAGGAGTGGTGGACCACATCCAGCCTTCAGAAGCAGGTTACTCTGGTCACAAAGAGGTTCATATTCAGAAGGATTGGTTGTAGTTAACAAGACGGGATATGTAGTGATACTATTTTAACGGATAGGCTGCCTGAAAATCCAGCATAAAGCAGATAAGTTATCTGTTTATATTCATGTGTTGGGCCATGCTGAATACCGACCTGCAAGTGGGCATTTTGGATTTTGTTGTATTTGTGTTTCTTGTTCCATTTCCATAAATTTCCAAATTGTAAACCAAAAATAATGTTGGGCAACTTGAGAGGCTTTAACTTTGAGATTATTACCCATGGTTCCCTTCACAAAAAGGGGTTACGTTAGCAATGGGTTTGAAACTCGTGAGCAGCAGGTGCCTTCAGCTTGGCTACTTGTCAATTCATGTATCTTTAATGCGCACTCATAATTCAGTCATCTCAAAAGCGTTTTTAAAGTGGAGAGTATATCTCACATTTATTTATCCCATGCTCTTATCGGAAATGGCTGCAATTTCCTTGGGAAGTTTAAATATCAGTGGGGGAATAGGTTTGGAGATGAGTTAATACTGATCAGACCTTGCTACTGATCCTGCGACAACCACATTCCCTGCAAACCTGTTCCCCTCATTGATAATTAAAACTCCCTTAACAATGCTCAGCCATTTCTGATCCAAGCGTGAGGCAAATACATGTAACATATTCTTTCCACTTTAAAATATTTTGAGATGATTGAATTATGAATGCACATAAAAGATGCATGGACGAACGACTGCTAGGCTTCAAGCCATGATGGTAGTGCTCTCGTGCTAATTCAACCCATGTTTATGTCTGTTATCATATGTCCAGAGTATGTTCCCGTATTGTTGCATAATTTACTGTAAAGAGTGTGTCTCAAAGAGTTCTGTGTTACGAGCTTGGGTTATGCAAGGTAGGTCCCCCTGGACCTGTCATGAGAAGCAGAGTTCCCACAGACTTACAGCAGAGCCCAGTGATTCCCATCCACTCTGGTTTTCATGAATCGACATCATGAAATCGATTTGCATACACTGCCTCTTTGGTATGCAGATTTATCTCATGCCTAGTCATTGGAAAACCTGACTGGTTGGGGTTCCCCCCAGGACAGGTTTGGGAATCACTGTCATGACCTATGTAGACAGCATGTTGAACTGTCCTTGAAAATTAATTTATAGGGGCAAGGACAAACTCGATGCACTGCTGCCTTCACACTTTTATGTCACAAGGACGTGGATTTAACAAACTACTCAAAATGATTAGACTCTTTTATTAGCTGAGGAAATGGCTGCGATCTCCTTATTTACCAATACTACCAGTTTTATGAGTAGCACATGATTTCATAACCTTACACAGCACACATTATTAAGCACTGATAGAATACCTCATGTAAGAAATAGGTACTGCAATTAGCATGGTTATAAAAAGAAAGGATTGAATTTAAGGTTTATCTTTTCAAAGTAAAGCTCAAAGCAAGTTAAGACCAAGTACAGGAAGTGGTTTTTCGTCCTGGGACTTGATTTACGAACCTGCCTTAATGTGAGTTATGCTTTAAAGCTATTAAAGGTGATTCTGTAACTGGGCGCCTGCGTTTACAGTCCACTTGAGCACTTAAATGTCCAGAATCCTAGCGCTGACACAGCTAAGTGTGCACTTACCCCTGTAAGCACTGTTCCCCTCTAAGCTGAGCGGGAGTCCTCCACCTACAGTCCTGCCAGTAGGTGGTGCTGTTTCATTAGCACCTTTTCAATAATGAGAGACAGGCAACATTTTATATACCGTTTCTTATTGCTGCTGCACAACAGAACGGTTTACATTTTTAAAAATACAATCCATACATACAAACAAATAAATAAATAAGAACTCCAATCATTGATAGAAAAGCACAGCAACCCGAAATGACAAAGAAGGACATACCTAATAAAATCTACAAATTAAATACAGTTAAGCCTAAACTTCTACACCTTCTCTGCTACCATAAGTTCTGTTCAATACAGTTTGTGAAGAGAAAAGTTTTCAGAAGTTTTCGAAAGTGAATGTAGGACTTCTCTAGTCTAATCTCTTTTGGAAGCCTAAGGAGCCTGCCTGTCTCTAGCCATTGAAAACGCAATATTGAAGCACTGCCCCCCCCCCCCCCCCCCACTGGTGACAGTGCAGTCAGAGGATTCCCGCTCAGCATGGAGGGAACAGAGCCTGTAAATGGCAGCAAGGCAACTGTTGTTCTGTAATGGTGCGTGGAAGCAGCTTTCCCCAGATTCTGTATATTGCACCCAAATTTCTGAACTCAACTCAAATAAGTTGACTAATGAGCTGGGAAACATCAATAATTGGGTGTTAACCAACCAACTCTTGATGTTAATTGGCTGTCTTCAAACTTGGCGCGTCTCGCGCACTATTCTATAAAGCCTGGCACCTAACTTCAGTCGTGTGTATCTGAAAAAGGGGTGTGGCCAAGAGTGCGGTTGGCGCATTCAAAAACATTGTGCGTAGATTTACAGAATTCACTCGATGCGCGCCTAAGTTGGGTGCCGGTATATATACCTGCCCAAAACTTAGTTGCCGGATCCGCTCTGAGCGCTATTCTATGAAGGGCGTGCTCCCTTTAAAGAAGAGTGCATAGCATTCAGTTTTTTTCAGTGCCAAAAATTCGGCACCATTTATTGAAGTCCCTGATTTATTGAATGGTAAGGGGGACATTCACATGGGTGGAACAAAAATAGGGCTGCCACTTCCGAGCAGAATTTACAGAGTACTCTCAGTTGCACATGCTTCTGCGGCCTTTATGCAACCGCACTCACACCAGAAATATTGGGGGCCCTTTTACTAAGCCACGTAAGAGCCTGCACGTGCCCAACATGCGTCAATTTGGAGTTGGCTACCGTGTGGCCCGTGCTGTAATTTCATTTTTGATGCGCGTCCGCGACGTGCGCCAGAAAATATATTTTATTTTCTGGCGCATGGTGAAAATTGGGTGGTAACTCCGACTTGACGTGCGTAGGCGATTACCACGCGGTTAACGCGAGAGACCTTACCGCTAAGTCAATGGCCGGCAGTAAGGTCTCGGATCCAAAATGGACGCATGCCAATTTTTATTTTGCCGCACGTCTATTTTCAGCCCCCACCCCAAAAAAAAAAGAGGCCTTTTTTTGCAGGTGCGCTGAAAAATTGATCTGCGTGCATCCAATACACGCATCTACACCAGTGCAGGCCATTTTCCAGTGCATCTTAGTAAAAGGACCCCATAATAATAAAACAGAGAGAAATTATGTTAAAGGTCCACTTGATTCCCTGATGCAGCAGTATTTGTACTGCGAAACGCTGCCCATCATCGGTCGGACCAAGAAATGACCTGTCTGAACACTGAAAGTTAAGTTTCACTGGTTTATTTAAAAGTTGTTTGAATGGGTTTCGCACTTCTATTTTTATATAATCAGAAGGTTTTTATGCTGAAGATAATTGACTACTGTGAGAGCACCAGTTTTAAGTGCCCAATATATTTCTGAGGCTTTTCCTTCTGATACTTTAAAATGTGATATTTATAATGTGTTGATGGTTTGCTTCTGTTTAGTGAAGTTGTTTGTTTTTTTTGTTTCTGAATGTAATAAACTTAATTCCTCATAATATTGGGGTAACTGCAGGCGCATACATGTAGGTATTCCAACGCAAGCTACGATAGTATTCGGTAACCAAATATGATAGAATAAATAGGTCTTCACTGTGCCGCACTGGGGGTGCCTGAAAGGAGGTGTCCACTTACACATTGCCCCCTCGGAGACTGATATTCAAAGGGTTTGCACTCAATCTTGAGAGTTAGGACCTAAATTGGCCTGTTTGAAAATGTATTAGGACTGAGTGCCTAAATTTGTATTCAATACTTCACTAAACTCCTAAATTTAAGAGTCTAGAAAGTGGATGGCAACAGGGACAGACTTAGGATGGTGAAAACATGTAAAGGTTTAGCACTGATTTTCAGCTCTAGGCATCTAAATTAGGCTCATACATTTAGGCAAATGAATGGCAAGGCTAAATTTATGAACATAACTTTTAAGCTCTTAAATTTAGGCTAGTTTTCTGCAAAAAAAACTAACTTAGGCTGCTGTCGGCGCGGTAATGCCGACATAGCCCACTCACTTGGAACGGGCCGTGTCGGCATTGCTGCACAGCAGACGTTAGCACGGTTTTCTAAAAGGAGGCCTTAGGCTCCTATATTTGACTGAAAGTAGAGGACAAATTAAGGTCCTAAATTTAAGAATTCAGCCCTTTTTGAATATCAGGTATAAGCCCCATTGACAATAATGTTTTAATAATGTGCATTAAATCACATTACCACATGTAAGTAAATCTAGCCCTATTTTGAATGGTTACAGGGTATTGGACAGTACAGACATGTCAGTGAGCAAATTTGACGCCCCAGATTTAAGGGAGAAATTTACACCCAACAGTTAGTGTTTCCCTTCTGATCGCACCTATCAAAAACTGGAATATGTTTCATTTTCACTTTAAACATTTATAAGCAGCATAAACTATAACCAAATGTACAGTGTTTAAGGTTCAGTAAATTGGCTACAGACATCTTTCTTGTTTTCTCAGTCTGTCAGAATAATGTCTGATGTTATTCATTGAGCACTAGTTACTACTACTACTACTACTATTTAGCATTTCTATAGCGCTACAAGGCGTACGCAGCACTGCACAAACATAGAAGAAAGACAGTCCCTGCTCAAAGAGCTTACAATCTAATAGACAAAAAATAAAGTAATCAAATCAATTAATGTGAACGGGAAGGAAGAGAGGAGGGTAGGTGGAGGCGAGTGGTTACAAGTGGTTACGAGTCAAAAGCAATGTTAAAGAGGTGGGCTTTCAGTCTAGATTTAAAGGTGGCCAAGGATGGGGCAAGACGTAGGGGCTCAGGAAGTTTATTCCAGGCGTAGGGTGCAGCGAGACAGAAGGTGCTAAGTCTGGAGTTGGCAGTAGTGGAGAAGGGAACAGATAAGAAGGATTTATCCATGGAGCGGAGTGCACGTTGAGTTATTCCAGTGGCTGTGAATTTGCAGAATCAGATTTCTTACCATCCTTTAATAGTTGTCTTAGAAATTTTATTCCCCAGCTAGTCAGCAGGCCGTGGCTCTTCCGAATCTTTCTCATTCTTTCTCTGAACAGTTCTTTATGCTTTAAAGCAATGGTTCTCAACCAGTGTGTCGCGAAAAAATCTGCCAGGAAACTTGTGCTTTCGTTAGCAACCGTATATGAGCAGGTTGGGGAGAGCTGAGAATCAGGAAGTCAGGTACTTTAATTCTCCGTAACTAGTCCCTACTTCTGCCACCAGCCCCAACGAGAACTGTTTCAGGCCTCGGGCCCACTTCTCCCTTTCCTCCTGGCAGACATTCAGCCTCATTTTCAAAGCACACAGACTTACAAAGTTCCATAGGTTACACCGCCTTGAGTGAATTCCGGTAAATAAATCCTAATAAATAAATAAGTCTAAGTGCTTTGAAAATACGTCTTGTTATATCTGTATTTCCCTTGCATCATTTTTATTAGCAATGAAGTTATATAGAGAGGTTTTTTTCCCCCCCCTTTGGTCAGCTGTGAATTGTAGTGTTCAGTGTCTATGTCAGGGAAGTCAAAACAGAAGAAAGATTGAGAACCACAGCTGTAGAAAAAGCTATTTTTTTTTTGTCTTCTGAAATCGTTTTTGAACCTTATGGCAGGAGAGACAGTAGAGGGTGCTGTTTCACCGTTCTGTCCAGCTGGGCCTGTTTCTTCCTTGATGGCCATTAACTGCATGTGTGCAGCCCTGTCTGGAAACCTAATTCAAAACAGTCTGGGAAGGGCCCAGGCAATCTAGGTATAGAATCATCTGTGGGAATGAGAAAAATTAACCCTTAATGCTTGCCAAGTGGCATTGTTCCGAGGTCTCTAGTTCGGAAGGAAAGTGAAGTAATATCTGAAAAGAGGGTTCAGGAAATGATGATGTACAGAGCTGTTACTTTCACTTTTCCTCATATTTGTAGAACGCGTTATTTCACTGTTCATTCCCAGATCACCATGATCAGAAACAATTACAGTTTATCAGAAGGGGGAAGGAAAGGATTTAATGAAAAATGTTATCTGAAAAAAATCGCAATTAAGATGTCCCGTTTCTCTTCCAGCTCTCTGCATGCATGGCCAGTAAAATCAAACATATAAACGGCAAGTGACCGACTCACCTGCAAATGCGCAGTACAGACTTCCCTCTCTGTCCCGCCCTCGCGTCATGACGTCAGAGGGCAGAACAGAGAGGGAAACGGTCGGACGCCGCCGCTGCCACCTGGAAACGAACATTGTGCGAACCAACCTTCACCCATCCCCGCTGCCGCTCCCACCCCCCTCCATATCGGGCCCCCTGCACTGACCTGACAGCGCTTCTCACCTCCGTGTGGAAGCTGATCTGCTGCTGCCTGTAGCGCTTTCACACGGAGGTGAGAGGCGCTGTCAGGTCAGTGCAGGGGGCCCGGCATGGAGGGGGAAGGGAGCGGCGGCAAGGAGGGTAGCTGGACATGGGGAGAGAGCAGGAGGGAGAGGGCATGGTTGCTGGACATGGGGTGAGAGCAGGGCAGAGAGGAGGGTTGCTGGACATGGGGGGGAAAGAGGAGGGTTGCTGGATATGGGGGGGGGGGAAGATCGGTGGACGGGGTGAAGCCAGGGGAGAGAGGAGGGCTGCAATACTCGCCCATTTTTACGGGCTTAACGGCTAGTTACTTATAAAACAAAGATTGTATATATGTCCACTTTAATAGACGCTTGCGTGCTGTAGAACATATTTGGAGAGATGACCTTAGGACAACAAACTAAATAAAGTTTCCGCTACTTGAAGAGTTAACCTGACCCTTTTCATAGCCTCACTCATATAACACAGTTTAAGTATGAAAAGCTCCCAGGTTTAATCCCTCCTTGGAGATAACAGGGGCGATTTTCAATCTACAACATGATTTCAGAGAAGAGATCCTAATATATAAATTGTAAAGGAGAAATCAGAAGGAGAACTGTTAAAAAGGAAAAGGATCTCAAAAGAGACTGTGGTGCTTGATATAGAACCACCAGTGATCATATTTTAGACGTCCATAAAGCATCATTTAGATGTTCATAGAGCACATGTCTTAATCCTAATTTTACAATGCTAGGATATCAACATCTAAAACTGAAGAGCATCCATATGGCAAGGGGAAAGGTCTCGGTGTGTTGTGGATGGGACAAGGGCAGACCCAAAATATAGGACTTTAGACCCCATTTCAGAAGAGGAATCAGAAAAGGTTCAAAGAAGAGCGACCAAAATGATAAAGGGGATGGAATTCCTCTCATATGAGGAAAGACTAAAGAGGTTAGGGCTCTTCAGCTTGGGAAAGAGACGGCTCAGGGGAGATACGATTGAAGTCTACAGAACCTTGAGTGGTGTAGAACGAATAGAAGTGAATCGATTTTTTACTCTTTCATAACGTACAAAGACCTGGGGACACATAATGAAATTACATTGAAATACTTATAAAATAAATAGGAGGAAATATTTTTTCACTCAACACATAGTTAAGCTCTGGAACTCATTGCTGGAGGATGTGGTAATGGCAGTTAGTGTATCTGAGCTTTAAAAAAGTTTGGACAAGTTCCTGGAGGAAAAGTCCATAGTCTGCTATTGAGACAAGACATGGGGAAGCCACTGCTTGTTCTGGGATTGGTAGCATGGCATGTTGCTACTATGTGAGATTCTGGAATGTTTATTTTATTTGTTACATTTGTATCCCACATTTTCCCACCTATTTGCAGGCTCAGTGTGGCTTACATCTTACCGCAAGGTGATCGCCTAGACCGGTATGGAAACAAATACAATTAGGGTTGGGTAAAGTTAGTATATTCGAGGATATGAAGTAATATATAGTGTCCAGTACAGTTTATGGTTTGCTGTGTTGCAAATTGGAGGCATCTAGGTTAGGTCAGTGGGGAATGCTTTTCTGAATAGGCAGGTCTTTAATGATCTCCTGAAGTTTAGATGGTCGTAAATTGATTTCACAGTCTTTGGCAGTATATTCCATAATTGTGTGCTTATGTAGAAGAAGTTGGATGCATAGGTTAATTTGTATCTGAGACGTTTGCAGCTCGGGTAGTGGAAATTCAGGTAAGTATGTGATGCTCTAGTTCTATTTCTGGTTGGGAGGTCAATCAGGTCGACCATGTATCCTGGGGCTTCACCATAAATAATCTTGTGGACCAAGGTGCAGATTTTGAAGGTGATACGTTCCTTGATTGTGAGCCAGTGCAGTTTTTCTCAAAGGGGTTTGGCACTTTCGAAACGTGATTTACCGAATATCAACCTGGCTGCTGTGTTTTGGGCTGTCTGGAGTTTCTTTATGAGTTGTTCTTTACATCCCACATATATTCCATTGCAGTAATCTGCATGGCTCATTACCATTGATTGGATCAGGTTGCGGAAAATTTCTTTCGGGAAGAAAGGTTTTATACGTTTATGCTTCCACATAGAATGAAACATTTTCTTTATAGTGGAGTTTACTTGGCTCTCAAGTATGAGATTGCGATCAATTGTAACGCCTAGTATTTTGAGGCTGTCCGAGATAGAGAGGGTGTGATCTGGGGTGTTTAAGGTCGTGGGTTTATAATTATTATGTTGGGTTGAGAGGATGAGGCAGTGTGTTTTTTCAGTGTTTAATTTCAATTGGAATGAATTTGCCCATCAGTCCATGATGTCCAAACCGCATTTGATTTTATCGGTGATTTCTGTTAGGTTGTGTTTGAAAGGAATGTAAATTGTGATGTCATCTGCATATATGAACGGGTGAAGGTTTTGGTTGGATAGCGATTTGGCCAATGGGGTTATCATTATATTGAATAGTATTGGTGAGAGTGGAGATCCTTGAGGTACTCAGCAGTCTGCTTTCCACGGTGGTGATATGTTTTTGATTTAACTTGGTATGTTCTGGTGCTTAGGAAGCCCTTGATCAATTAAGTGTATTTCCTCCAATCCTGAAATGGTCTAGGAGGCATAGAAGTATGTTGTGGTTTACCATGTTGCTGCTCTTTGGGATTCTATCAGGTACTTGTGACCTGTATTGGCTGTTGGAAGGAGGATGGACCATTGGTCTGACCCAGTATGGCTATAATGTCTATGTCCAAAATGATGGGCGTTAGGACCTAAAACTGCTACCTGGGACATCTAGGTGGCAGAAAACTCCTGTTGAGCAGCAGTCCACTGGAGAGATTAGGGGAGATCACCTCCTTTATTCCCCAGTAGTTATTCTCCCCCCCTCCCCCCAAAAGTGAAACATGTAAGTGATACCAGACTCTGTGACAGCTTCAGGAAAACTAAACGTCTGTGTTTCTAAAATAGCTGACATAAACGTTAATGTTCCACCACATAATATTTATTTTGCCATTTATGTGCACCAACAGGGACTTTCATGTTCTTCTTTTGCCCTGTTGATATTTGGGCATTCATGTTTCTAAATCGGACATTCCTGCCACACATATCTGCTGCATAAACGTCCATTTAGAGAATGACACGGGGACCTGCGGTAACTGTGGGGATGGGGACAGGGACAGAGCCCGTGAGGACGGGGACAAATTTTGTCCTCATGTCATTTTCTACTTTGAAACCTGTTAATGAACTGGACTCTTATTTATGTTTGAGTGATACAGACGACGATATTTTGATTTTTTGGAAAAACAAGCAAACATGCTGGCCACAACTAGCAAAATTTGCATGGGGGGATCCTGTACATCCTGCTACCAGCACATCTAAGAAGACAACTTCTATTCCAGGAAGGACTGTGGAAGACAAGAGAGCTAAACTGAATCCTGAGATTCATAACAGTGCTTCATAGGGCATATCTCCCCACTAGGGCATAGAGAATGAGTTGTTTTTTGTGCTTTTGGACATTTTAACTGGGTGGATTAGGATTCCTTGGAGTAGTAGAAGTCAGCTATTGTTGGGGTTGGAAGGGTAGAGGGTGGTGGTGGTGGGAGGGTTATTATAGCTGCTCGTTATTGGTTTCTATTTGTAAATTATACACAACAGTTGCACAGCATATTTTTCCTTTTTATACTTTAATAAAAGATTTAAAAGAAAATCATAAGTGTTCAAGTCTTCAGATGAGAACAGAGCCCATGGGGATGGGGACGGAGACTGGGCCTGCAGGAACGGGATGGGGATGGAGACAGGGCCTGTAGGGATGAGGTAGAGATGGAAACAGAACCCGCGGGGATGGGGACAAATTTTGTCCCCGTGTCATTCTCTACGTCCATTTCGCCATGAATTTTAGAATAGGCTCTATGTTGGCAGATTATGTTCTGAGGTAGAAGCAGATCTTGAGAAGCCCCAACCTAGATACCTCAAGTCCCACTCGTACATTATTTATATACATTTTTCTTATTATTTTCGTAACAGGGAAATGTTTTTCATGTACGAAAACCGGAAGAATGTCGCGTTAATATATGATTGAGTTAAATACACTGTTTCACCAGTTCACATAGTGAGTAGCATTCATACCCTTCCTAAGAAAAACTGGAGATGTGGCTATTAGCTATTTCATATTTGAGTGAATTAGACAGAACACATATCTTCTGGAAGGCACTCGTGTAGCTAGATCTGTCTGGCAGGTTGCAGTAATAGAATTAATTAGCAGTTGGGTCTGTCTGGCATGTCTCAAATACAGTAATAGGTAGAAGGTCCTAGGAGACATGCATGTGCTCAAGTAGCTGGTTCCGTCTAGCAGGCAATGTGCTTTTGTTTCGGTGGTGGTTGTGCACCATCCAGAAAGGGATCGAGAAGGATAGATGTTCAAGTAACAGCCACATTGGTGCTGGCGGCTTTTTGTATTATTTTGGGCCTTGTGGCTGCAGATGGGAGTAAAGAGGGTGTTGAACTAAATGTACTGGTTGTTCTACCCAGAAAGGTAGCTTTTGGTGAAGAAAATCAAAACAGGTGCCTTAGATAAGGAGTGATATTCTACAGATGGTACTTGCTCTTGAGGTACGGCCTGGAGATACTGGGCAGACTGAATGCATCTGTGGTATTTTTTGTCTGTTATGTGCTATGTTATGATATATATATGGGCTGTTATGATAATTCTTACAATCACAGCTGTTTGTTATAAAATTACTTTAAAAAGAGTAACACTTTTGCAGAAGATAAAACATGACTAATTTTCCAGTTCACTAGTCTACAATGCATTTCTCCTATTCTGTGGTTGCAAATACTCAGTGAAGGGTGCTTGTGTGTACTTTTGAACTAAAGCTTTAAAAGTAGACTTTCTTTTCAAGGATGAATTATTTCTCAGGTGCTTTCCGTTTCCATATTATCTAGTCAGTATACCACAACCAAAGCAAAGCATTGAAAGACAGAGCACATTAGGCTTCTCTTGATTTCTCACATGCATACCAGTGATGAGGTAGTTTTGCAGTCATTGAACAGGAAGTAGAGGACCATTGGAAGAAGGAGAGGAAAGGAATAGGATCCAATGGCCAGCGGGTCTGATAGTATAATGCCCCAGCTTTTTTGGACCTGTTCCACGTTTTTTGACCATGTTATCTAAATTGACTCCAAGTTGGCGCTGCTCCAGGTATGCACATTCAGTACTTGCAGCAGTGTTTCCCAAGTCCAGTCCTGGAGTACCCCTTGCCAGTCAGGTTTTCAGGATATCCACGATGAATATACATGAAGTGGATTTGCATACTCTGCTTCCATTATATGCAAATCTCTTTCATGCATATCCATTGTGGATATCCTGAAAAACTGACTGGGACTTGGGAACCACAGCGCTAATGAACATGCAATGAAGCCAATGGGAATGCAAATCTATGTCATACTTGTATTCTGAAAACCCAGTTGCCTTGCAGCCCATGAGGACTGGATTTTCAGACCCCCAGCTCTATTGAGTGGGAGAGCCAACGCTTGAGATACTTGGGACTACAACTGACAACATGGCATGGAAGTCATGAACGTACAACATTTCTTATTGGTGGTCAATGAATCTCTCTTGACTTTTCCTGCTTTCAGAGCACCAGACATGTGGAATCTTATAGGAAAGGAAGTTTCCAGTCTGGGGTTCTTGAAATGACTGGAACGAAACAGACTGGTTTTAAAATACAATGTGTTCATCTTCCCAGTTATTCCTTCCTTCTGAATACACGGTGCAGAGATCTAAGTTAATATAACGACTATTTAAAAGTGGAGAATTGAAAGTTTGCACTAGCACATTCATCCATTTCACTCCTCTCAGTAGCTTGTCCAGGCGGTGTAGTGCTGTACGAGGTCTCAGGTAGCAGAAAGGTGAAATGAAGATGTGCGTTTGCGTCTGTATAAATCTCTTGCTCCTCTCTAAATATGGAGATTTAGTCCACTGGTGTGTCAATGTCTGTTTAGAAGGCAGAAAATGAAATACTGTTGCACACTTAGTTTTCAAATGACTTTTTACTGTACTGATTTGAGGCCTTCCATTATGTTTTCTTTTGATCTTATTTATCTTTACTTCACAGCTGTTATCTGTAATTCTTCCACCATACCACTATTTTATATGAAGAAAGTTATTTATTCTTTTGCAAACTTGCTTCTGATTAAAAGAAATCATTTTTTGAAGTTGTCTTGTGTTGGAGCTTCCTTTTTGCAAAACAGGAGCTTGTTTGCCTGCTTTGTGCAGTGCCTGGTTAATGGTCCTTAGACCCACACAATGTATCTGCTGGATCCTGCTGTCCTACGGTCCCTTTCAGTTTTCCAGTTAGTGTATTGTAATATGGAGGAAGTGTCACAGGAGTAGCTGGTGGTTTAGCATCCTCTGCACAGGGCTGCAGTAGTAACTAGAGCAGGACCTCCCCCCCCCCCCCCAAAAAAAAACTACAGCCTGTGGGCTAGATGCAATCTGCAGAGCCCATTTTTCCAGCCTGCCATATTTTTTCCTGTCCACAGATGAATCCCATCTGTAGAGGAAGTTGAACTTATTTTTCTCCTGCAGTAGTTCTCTCTGAGGTGGTCCCTGCAACGAGGATGTCCAGCAAACTCCTGGAAGGGACATCCCATTCCACTAGGGTTACCATTTGTCCGGATTTACCCGGACATGTCCGGGCAACCGGGCGGATTTTGCCAATCTGCCCATTTGTCCAGAAATCCGGACAAACAGGCAGATTGCTAGCCTCCCCTCCCCTTACTTACTACTGCCCTGGTGGTTTAGTGATCTCTTCCGCCTTCGGGGCAGGAAAGAGCCCCCTCTTTTCTGCCCGGAGCGCTGCCCTGCATGCATCCTTTCTGTGCCGATTCAAAATGGCCGCCGAGAGTTGAAGTGATCCCACGAGACTTCAACTCTCGGCGGCCATTTTGAATCGGTGCCAAGATCACAAACAGGAAGGATGCATGCAGGGCAGCGCTCTGGGCAGGAAAGAGGGGACTCTTTCCTGCCCTGAAGAGGTCACTAGACCACCAGGGCAGTAATAAGGTAAGGGGAGGGGGAGTGATGGGGTGTGTGACAAGGGGGAGGGGAAAATGTGATGGGGCGGAGTGAGGGCATGAAAGGGGGCAGGGCGGGTGTGAAAAGTGGTAGGGCTTGTGTCCTTTTTGGGGGACAAAATATGGTAACCCTACATTCCACTGAGCAGACTCGGATTCCCTCCCCCCCCCCCACACACTTTACCGTCCAATCTTTTAGCATGGCAGTTTACTTTAGATTTTCCTGTGCTAGCCTTAGGGGTTTAGTGTGGGAAAATCTGTAGTAAAATCATCGTGCTAAAGCAAAGTCAGCCTGTAAATCACATACAAACTCACTGAATAAGGAAATTTCTCTTTCTTGATGTAACCAGGTAACCCTCTCTTGTGCAGCCAAGGATAGAACAATCTCCTCCAGCCACAGGCTCTCCCGGTACAATGAAGAAACAGATGTCCACCAGTAAATTCAATCTTAAGGACTTTTATTCCCTGCAGGTTTCTAGTACACAGTTCCAACAGCAGCATAGCACATACCAGGATTCAATACAGGCTTACAGGCTCCAGTCTGGGCTCTTTATCCAATGCACAATAAACAGTAATTCAGTTCCCAAGACAAACAGTTCTTTCAGTTCATCATCACAGTTCAGTCACCCCAGCAGCATTTCTACCTTCTATCCTCTTTACCTTCAGGAGAGTTCAATATTTTAGGGACTCCCTCTACCCAAGGGTTTTCCCCTACATCAGCTTCACAGTGAATTCAATACTTTTGGGACTTCCTCTCACCCAAGGAATTTCAGCCTGTAATTGCCAGTACTTTAGGGACCTCCCTGCCCAAGGGTTTTCAGCCTGCAACTCCTTCTCTCCTTCTGCTTCTCTCTCCTGAACTGAACTCCACTCCTGGGACTCCTTCCCACCTACCTAATCAATCCCTGGCTCCAGCTACCACAACCAATCATTCTCCTTTCATTAGCTTCCTCACACCCAAACCAGCTGAGTTAAGCATTAGACTAATGAGACCAATGATGAGCTCCTGCACACAGGGTTTCCTAACTCTCTTTCCGCCTAGTGGCAGCCACTCTACACAGCCTGCCAGCCTACACCCATGTCTTCCCCGATTGCAGCTAGGAGTCCAGTCTGGGTTCTTCATCTCACCCTCTGGCTCCTTGCCTGCAATGCATTCTGGGACTTGTAGTTCAGACTGAAACTGCCTTAACCCAACTATCCTGGAGGTGACTTTATCACAATGTAAAATATCACGCTGAATGATGTAAAGATCGTATAGAAGCAGCAGAATAATCCGAAGTGCAGCACTTCATCTCAGAGGACTAGTAGGCCAAATGGGTCCTGTTGCCACCTCTGACCTGGGGCTATCTGGTCCAGGGCATCCCCAGCACAGGCACCCCAGGCAACTGAAGTAATGGCATCCCTGACCTGGACACCTCAGGTCAGTGCAGGTGTCTGATGGGTACCTGGCACAGGAAGGCCTTAACTGCTGCTGCTAGACCAAAGTCTCATGATAACAGCAGCAAATTCATGCAGCTGATACTGCAAGACCGGCTAGGCAAAGAAAGGAGAAAAGTGTATGTGCTTCTCTAGCTGCTAGGTGGGGGGAGGGGCGCCAGGCTGAAGTACTTGCATGACCCCGTCTCACCCATTTGCTAACTCGGGCCCCGGGCCACAAAACACCTCAGCTCAGTTTCACATTCATGGCCAATCTCACCTCACTCATCCATCCCAGTTCACCTGCAGTTGAGCTTGGCAGTGGGTCAATGGTCTGGAATAGAGATCCGAGGGGGGGGGGGAATTGAGAGGCTATGCTTTATCCCCTGGAGCTGATCGGTTCCCTCAGCGCTGTCTCTTCCACAAACCAGGCAGTACTCAAAAAGTCAAACAAGTTCAAAACCTTTATTTGAACTCTTGCAACTGGCAAATTATCACTCTAAAATATTCCTCCTTGTTATTCCCAAAATGGAACTCCCTTTTCCACTTCTTCCCCGACTTACATTTACAGGACACTTGGGGTTATATTTACAGGTATTTCCAGCTTCTCCTGTCCATGCCTGTCCCGTAAGGCAATGCTATTTTCAGTGGCTGTTTCTCCTCTCAGCACAACTTTAATCTCTGCAGGCTCAGTCCCTCTGGTCTGACCCTCTTCCAGCGGTGACTCCTCTCTGGTTTTGGGTCTGAGCTCTCCCTGCTCCTGGACTGGGTCTCTCCTCTTCCCACCTGGAGCACACACAAACTCCCACTTGCCACTTTCAGGAGCCGCAACCCTCCTTTACAGCCCAGGGATCACATTCCTCATTGAGGAGTCCCCCTTTTCTTCTGGTCTCTTGACAGGAGACCATCAGGCAACCAAAGACCTGTAGGCCAACCAAAGGCATGCAAGCAACCAAAAGACCCCCCTAAAGAGCATAATTCTAGCTTTATGTTCTTCCCAACTCCTCCCCCTGTCACTCTTTAGTACCAGGGCACTATCTCTCTGCATTCTATTTCAAAACCACTTTCTCCCACCCAGGGACATCCTACCACTCCTACCCTCCGACAGGGACCTCCCTCCCCCTCCTCCCCCAGAGCTCTGCAAAACTTCACTTTAATAATACCCATTCCATGGGGAATTACACTCTCCCCTCAGTTAGAAAATCCCTTGCCCTCAAGGGATAATAATTCAAGGTTTTCTTCTCCCTTTCCTTTGGAGCAACACAAACCCCACACAACTGTATCAATTTTTTTTCCAATACTTCATATATCACAAGTAAATTTACCATTTACCCCACACTCTATTTTTTATCAATCACTGGATATGTTATCAATGAATCTTTTCTTCCTCAGTCATGCTCTTTTCCTACAGAGAGGACCTTACACTCTTTCCTACAATCTCTTTCATGGAGATTTCTTCTTCATATGGGTCAGTTTTCCTCCAACCCCTTTTACCACTTAAACAGGACATCCAAAGACTCTACAGGGCAGCAACCAGTTTAAGCTGAATTATGTTTATCATCTTACCCCCATTTTTACCCCTCATTCTCCCTTTCTCTCACCCTCTAGTACTTAGTCACCTTACATAGTAACATAGTAGATGACGGCAGAAAAAGACCTGCACGGTCCATCCAGTCTGCCCAACAAGACAAACATATGTGTATACCTTACCTTGATTTGTACCTGCCTTATTCAGGGCACAGACCCTACAAGTCTGCCCAGCAGTATTTCCCGCCTCCCAACCACCAGTCCCGCCTCCCATCACCGGCTCTGGCACAGACCGTATAAATCTGCCCTCCACTATCCTCGCCTCCCAACCACCAACCCCCCACCTGCTCCGCCACCCAATTTTGGCTAAGCTTCTGAGGATCCATTACTTCTGCACAGGATTCCTTTATGCATATCCCACGCATGTTTGAATTCCGTTACCGTTTTCATCTCCACCACCTCCCGCGGGAGGGCATTCCAAGCATCCACCACCCTCTCCGTGAAAAAATACTTCCTGACATCTTTCCTGAGTCTGCCCCCCTTCAATCTCATTTCTTATCTCCCTGTCGTCCTCTCTCCAGCAATTCCTTCCCCAGTCTGCTAATCCCCCTCTATCTTTCACCCACTCTCTAGTCCACCATTTCCAGGAGATGCCAAGTTACCCAGTTCCAGGCTGGAGATTTTTAGCCAGTCCTGGATTTCTGACCTCCTCATCCTGATGCACATCATACATTGATTTCAATGGACAGGATCAGGTACTACAAACCCCACACTGCTTTGGGTTGTAAATGCAAACTCAGGACCTGTCAAAAATCTCCAGCCTGAAACTGGGTAACTTGGCATTTCTGCATTTCCATCCTCTGTACTCACCCTCTCAGCCTTCATCTACCCTCCGTTGCTTCTTTTCCCCTCATCAGCTCCAGCTCCCTGTCTCTCCTTCCTTTGCTTGTCTCCAGGCTATTCGGTCTCTTACCTTCTACCCCCATCTCCTATTACCTGTCTTTGACAACCTTAACACCATTTCTACCCTCACTCATCCCCTTTGGGACCTACCTCCTTCCTCTGTCATACAGAGCTGCCAAGTTATCCATTCCAGAAGGGAGACTGTTTGGCTGCTCCTGGATTTCTGTCAACCTCATCCTGGTGCATTATGGGACCTGCAGCACTGATTTCAATGGCTATAATCATGGACTACAAATACTACACTGCTTTGGGATGTAAGTTTAAAGCCAGGACCGGCCAAAAAGTCTCCCTCTTGGAATGGGTAACTTGGCAGCTCTGCTCATACTCTTCCACAGACCTCCATCCTGGCCTCAGTCATACATACAGAACACAGATAGCACCTGTTCAAATGCAGGATAAGCAACCACAAACTAAAAGTACTAATTGCAGACAAAAATTAAACTGGAACCCGAGATGCCAGACTCTGCATGCAGTGCAACACCAGAAAAAGAGAAAGACACGCATTCCCTCCTGTACAGTGCAAAATAAAGCTGGCAGATGTAAATTCTCAAAACTGACAAAATAAAGTCATTTTTCCTACCTTTGTTGTCTGCTGATTTTATTTTTCTAACATCTTGTTCCCAGTGTCTGGTTCTGTTGTTTCCCTACCTCCGTGTGCTTAACTACCTCCTGTTTATTTGCCATTTCTTTTCTCACATCCTTTCTTCTTCACTTCCTGCCCTTCATCCATCTTTAGCACTGATGTTTCAACTTTCTTCCATTTTTCTGCCTCCTCCTAAATCTATCTAGTTTTCCACCTCTTCCCCTCTCTTCAATCCAATTTCCCCCTTCTCCCTTCTCTTCCCTTACAGTGGTGGAAATAAGTATTTGATCCCTTGCTGATTTTGTAAGTTTGCCCACTGACAAAGACATGAGCAGCCCATAATTGAAGGGTAGGTTATTGGTAACAGTGAGAGATAGCACATCACAAATTAAATCCGGAAAATCACATTGTGGAAAGTATATGAATTTATTTGCATTCTGCAGAGGGAAATAAGTATTTAATCCCTCTGGCAAACAAGACCTAATACTTGGTGGCAAAACCCTTGTTGGCAAGCACAGCGGTCAGACGTCTTCTGTAGTTGATGATGAGGTTTGCACACATGTCAGGAGGAATTTTGGTCCACTCCTCTTTGCAGATCATCTCTAAATCATTAAGAGTTCTGGGCTGTCGCTTGGCAACTCGCAGCTTCAGCTCCCTCCATAAGTTTTCAATGGGATTAAGGTCTGGTGACTGGCTAGGCCACTCCATGACCCTAATGTGCTTCTTCCTGAGCCACTCCTTTGTTGCCTTGGCTGTATGTTTTGGGTCATTGTCGTGCTGGAAGACCCAGCCACGACCCATTTTTAAGGCCCTGGCGGAGGGAAGGAGGTTGTCACTCAGAATTGTACGGTACATGGCCCCATCCATTCTCCCATTGATGCGGTGAAGTAGTCCTGTGCCCTTAGCAGAGAAACACCCCCAAAACATAACATTCCACCTCCATGCTTGACAGTTGGGACGGTGTTCTTTGGGTCATAGGCAGCATTTCTCTTCCTCCAAACACGGCGAGTTGAGTTCATGCCAAGAGCTCAATTTTTGTCTCATCTGACCACAGCACCTTCTCCCAATCACTCTCGGCATCATCCAGGTGTTCACTGGCAAACTTCAGACGGGCCGTCACATGTGCCTTCCGGAGCAGGGGACCTTGCGGGCACTGCAGGATTGCAATCCGTTATGTCGTAATGTGTTACCAATGGTTTTCGTGGTGACAGTGGTCCCAGCTGCCTTGAGATCATTGACAAGTTCCCCCCTTGTAGTTGTAGGCTGATTTCTAACCTTCCTCATGATCAAGGATACCCCACGAGGTGAGATTTTGCGTGGAGCCCCAGATCTTTGTCGATTGACAGTCATTTTGTACTTCTTCCATTTTCTTACTATGGCACCAACAGTTGTCTCCTTCTCGCCCAGCGTCTTACTGATGGTTTTGTAGCCCATTCCAGCCTTGTGCAGGTGTATGATCTTGTCCCTGACATCCTTAGACAGCTCCTTGCTCTTGGCCATTTTGTAGAGGTTAGAGTCTGACTGATTCACTGAGTCTGTGGACAGGTGTCTTTCATACAGGTGACCATTGCCGACAGCTGTCTGTCATGCAGGTAACGAGTTGATTTGGAACATCTACCTGGTCTGTAGGGGCCAGATCTCTTACTGGTTGGTGGGGGATCAAATACTTATTTCCCTCTGCAGAATGCAAATAAATTCATATACTTTCCACAATGTGATTTTCCGGATTTAATTTGTGATGTGCTATCTCTCACTGTTACCAATAACCTACCCTTCAATTATGGGCTGCTCATGTCTTTGTCAGTGGGCAAACTTACAAAATCAGCAAGGGATCAAATACTTATTTCCACCACTGTATATCCATGGGCAAGCATGTCCCCCTCTTCCTTCCCTTTCATCCTTGGGCAGTATGCCCCCTTTCCTCTCTGTTCTCTTTATCCATGTGTAGCATGTTCCTCCACCCCTCTTCCCGTCACTTTCATATGCATCAGGCCCCCTTTCCTCTCCTTTCTATCCATATGCAGCATATCCCCCTCTTCCTTCCCTTTCATCCATGGGCTCCATGTCCCCCTCTATTCCCCCTTCTATCCATAGACATGTTCCCCTCTCCCTTCCCTTTTATTCATGTGCAGCATGTGCTCTCTTCTCTCCCTTCTATCCATATGGCAGCATCTCCCTCCTCCCTCCTCTCTCCCTTCCATCCATGTGCAGCATGTCCTCTCCCCTCTCCCTTCTATCCATATGACAGCATGTCCCCCCTCTGCTTTCCCTTCCCTTCCATCCATATACAGCTTCTCCCCTCTCCCATCCATGGGCATCATGTCCCCCTCCCCTCTCCTCTCCTTACCCTTCCCTTCCCTTCTATGCATGGGTAGCTTCACCCCTCTCCTCTCCTTTCCCTTCCATACATGCAAGTACAGCCTCCCCTCCCCCTGTGGGCCCAGCATCACCTCCTTACATCCCTGTCTGTCCTTCTTTTCCCGAGGGCCCTACAAACTTACAGAGTTCATCGGCATTGCCGACAGTGATTACAACAGACCCCTTCCAGAGACTCCAAGGCTTTCCTGCAAATATTGTAAGGCCTACCCTTAAATCAAAGCCCTAACCTTAACATGAAAATCAGTTAAGCAAACAACTTAACAGGACTGTCATCCCCTATAACCAAATAGTATAACCTGAGTAATTGGTGACGCCAGAGTATATGGAATGGACAACCAGGCTCAAAAAGGTGGGCATGAGAAGGTCTCCCAACTCTGATGAAAACAAAACATTCACCTCACTATGTAACAACTATCGACTCAAACCCAATAATGCCCTTTTATCAACACTTACAGAGCCCTGACTTTACAGCAAAAACAGAAAAACAGAATGACAATTCAGTAGGGTGAGCATTTCAAATAGTAAGATCACTCCCCTAATGACTTTACAAGGAAATTTCAGGAGTGCAGAAGCAAGAAAATATTTGAATTTAGGATGATGAAACACTTTGCAACTAACACAGAAGGAATCTGGGCTTTTCAACCATAAAATATGCAACTGTTTCATCATCTCTGTCTACCCACCACCACCCCCTTTCACCGAGCTGTAGTGACTGTGCTATTTACACCAAATGTAACCACATAGTTTCTTCCCAGATCTGAGTTAAAGAGGATATATATATTAAATTAATCCATTTAAAAGTTATTACCTACAACTGGTTTTGTTGGCTTTTATTTCCACTATATCCAAATGGACTAAGTTGGAAACCACAATTCTTTGATTGTTACTAACGAACGTTAACGCACTACCACCTTATTTCTCACGCCGGAAATGAACTGATTATCTAATTGACTCTATAATTTACTCTATCATTTATGAACTTAATGCAGTACCACTTTGTATTTCTCAATCCGGAAATGGCGATCGCCATTATGGCATAATGTAAGCCACACATGTGGGATACAAATGCAACAAACAAACAAATAAATAAATAAATAAATAAATAAATAAAGTGCAGGTTTCTAAGGGGTCCTTTCATTAAGCTGCGGTCAAAAGTCGCCTTAGCATGTGCTTACGCATGTCATCCCCACACGCTAAAGCCATTTTTACCGCGTGGGTAAAATAACCAATTTTTCTATTTCCAGCAGTAATGGCCACATGCTACGGGGCCCTTTTACTAAGCCGCGTAAGCGTCTACGTGCGCCCAACACGCGTCAAAATGGAGTCACCGCCTGACTACCACGTGGCTCTTGCGGTAATTTAATTTTTAGCGCGTCCGATATGCGCGTCTGAAAAATATTTATTATTTTCGGACACACACCAAGTGGCATTTGGCGTGCATAGGTCATTACCACCCAGTTACCGCTAGGTCAATGGCTGGCGGTAAAGTCTCAGACCCAAAATGGACACACGGCAATTTTCATTTTGCCACACGTCCATTTTCAGCAAAAATTTTAAAAAGGCCTTTTTTAAAGGCACGGTAAAACATGGATTGGGGAAGGCGTCCAAAACCCACGCCTACCGAACCAAAAGCACATTGACTGCTTAATCTACTCTGTCACGAATGTACTTTAACGCAATACCATTTTATTTCTCATTACGACAATGAATTCTCTATACTTGACTGCTTAATCTACTCTATCACTTATGATCTTTAATGCAATACCACTTTGTATTTCTCATTCTGGAAATGGCGATCGCCACTACGGCATAATGTAAAGCCACATTGAGCCTGAAAAAAGGTGGGAAAATGTGGGATACAAATGCAACAAATAATAATAATAAAAAAAGGAAAATATAGCCAGTCTCAATCCCAAGGAAACCACTTGGAATCAAAGTGGTACTCTTTGAATTTCTATTAGCCATTATTCAAAGGCTGTAATCCAGATACATGGCTTAGCTGGTGCTGGTCGTGGATATCCAGATAGTGTCATTGAAACTACCCTTCCATTGGGGTGCTCCCCTCCCCCCTGTCTACCTTAAGAGGCAGTTTTTCTCTCCTGAATACCGACAGCATTTCACCTGATGCTACCTGTCTTCCCTCTGCCACTCCTCAGTGGAAACAGGAAGTTATGCCTAAGGAGGGGCCAGGGCATGACAGAAAGAAGACGCCTGGACTGATGCGGGTAGCGTTAGGTGAAACGCTGTCTGTGTTTGGGAGGAGAAACTGCCTTTTAAGGTAGACGGGGGGAGGGGTTCACGGTAGCCGGGCGGTAACTCCAAAATGATGCGTATTGGGCACGCCTAGGAGCCTACGCGGCTTAGTAAAAGGGCCCCTTAAAGAGGGACCCGTTACCCAGGACTGAATGATAAAAAGTTGACAAAGCTTCTTGTTAGAATACATCACAGCATCGATTTTTTATTCTTGCTCAGCTCACAATTTTTAGAATCAAATATGAGTCAAGTGAACAGAGTGAATGGTCCCACACCCAGACAATGGCGAAACAGGCCAATTCTCTTCCCCTCCCCCCTGCCCCCCCCCCCCCCCCCCCCCCCCACTACAAGCCCTTACCACAGTGAGAAACTGCAGATACCCAGCAAAGATGAGACACAACAGAGGTCATGTAAAACTCTAGAAAGAAAACTCCTCCAACCCTATTCATTCCACTTTACCTTCACCTTTGGTTTACTCTTTCGTCCCCTCCCCCCCTGAACTCCCCTTTTCAACATATAATAACTCACCAGCCCGAAGCCCCTTTTCAACATATAATAACTGCCTCGTGCAATATCAATGCAGAGATACAAGAATATAAAGAATGAGTTCATGCGAATAAATACATCATTTAGAACTCTATTATGCTAATGAGTTCCTTTCTTTTATATTTCTTATTATATTGTAACCACTGTGATCTGTGTCAGCCTGGTGGTACAGTAACTTTCAATAAGCCATAAACTATACAATTAATATCTTGACATTTCCCTGATTGTTATGATCGCTACTGTAATCTGTACTTTTATAACCTATTAAGAGTAATTGTATAAAGAGAAAAAAAAATATTTAAACAAGCATTATTTCTTGAAATAAAAGCCAAAGAAATACATTGTAGGTGATGCCTTTTTATTGAATTAAATTAGTGTATTTGTAGATAAGTTATGAGAAGCTATGGATCAGGTTAGTGCAGAATGAGCTAGGCATGAAATTGCCAAAATAATTTTTAAAAAACGGCATTGCAGTACAATGGCAATATGATATAGGGATGTAAACAGGGGTGTGCTGGTAAATTTTTAACAAAAGGCTCTTTCTCCGGATGTAGCCAGCTCTACAGTTGGAAGGCCCAGGGGTGGGGGTGGGGGAGCAACACTTGCCTCTCTCTCCTCCCTCCCTTCGTGTGGGCACGCTAGGCATACCTTTGCTGGCAGCCAATAAATAGACTGCCACCACTCCCATTGTATTGCTCTGAGCAGCATGCTGGAACTTCTCTCACATGCTCGAGAAGTCCCAGCCTGCTGCCCAGAGCTGGAAACAAGGAGCGGGGAGCAGCAGTAGTCTTGGCTGGCAGGGCTCAGCTTCCCCACCAGCAAAGTAAAAGATAATTCAGCAGGGGGCCCAAGCCCACATTTTGGGAGCCAGTTGTTAAAGTAGCTATGGAGGGCCCTACTTTAACAACCGGCTCCCAAAATTCTTAAAAACTTAACAACCGGCTCTTGCGAGCCTGTGAGAGCCTGCTCCAGCACACCACTGGATGTAAAGTTATCTAAAACAACAGGGAAAACACCAATAATCGTTTTTTATTCTCATTATTTTCATTTTATGCCATTTCTCATCTGAAACAACATAAAACAAGAAATATTACTGATGTTTTTCGATGTTGTGAATGGCAGAGTAGCAGGAAGGTTCAAAGTTCATGGGCTGGCACTTCCTATCTGCTGATTTAAAAATTTGCAGGATCAGCAAGTAAGAAGTACCAGTCTACAAGTTCATTCCAGGGCTGCTGACAAACTCCATCTCTTCAGATGACAAAGTGGGTCGTAGTAGGCCCTAAATGTTAAAACAGTGGCCTAGTGGTTACAGCACCAGTTTTGACACCCAGAGGTGGCCGGTTCAAATTCCGCTGCTGCTCCTTGTGATCTTGGGCAAGTCACTTAACCCTCCATTGCCTCACTACAAACTTGAGGGTCCTTTTACTAAGCTGCGGCAAAAGACGGCCTGCACTGACGTCAGCGCGTGAGAGGAAGCAGGGGCAGGCAATGTGCAGAGAACAACATTGGAGAAAGGCTCCAACTGGCGGGGGTCGGGGACCCCTGCCAGCCAAACCAGGTACCCCAGATCCTATTGGGGGGGCCCAGGCCCCCAAGGCCCCCCATAGCTACGTCACTGGTGCAGAACATGGACAGATCCTCACCTGGTATTAAACATGGGACTACGAAAAAATGTGCACAAAACAAGTAAAAATGGAGATCTTCCAAGAAAGAGCAGACTCTGTACGCAATGCAAATACTGGTAAAAGAGAAAAACAGAAATGTATTTTATTCTATACTCTGCAAAATACAAAAATAGAAAAGATGGATGTTTCCCAACTCCTCAATCCTTAGAAAGTATTAAATAATATTTTTCTTTTCTACCTTTGTTGTCAGGACATGTTATTTTTCTAATTGGGTTTCTTCTCCCAATCTCTTTTCCACTTTCCTTGAGTCAGTCTTTTCCTGAGTTGGGGTGGAGGAGCTGTGATTCTGACAACCTGGGTTCAATTCCCACTACAACTCCTTGTGACTTTGGGCAAATCACTTAATCCTCCATTGCCCCGGTACAAAAACTTAGATTGTGAGCTCTCTAGGGACAGAGAAAGTACCTGTATACTCTAGAAATGATTAGTAGTAAATTATTTTCCAGGTTTTGCCTTTCCATTTCTTCTCTCTCCTCTGGCCTTCTTCCTTTCCACTTTTCTCTTCTCTGGCCATTTGATTTTACCCTCATTCTCTCTTTCTCTTGTCCTCTAGGCCTTAGTATCCTTTTCACCTCTCATCTACCTACCAGCTTTTCCCATCTCCCTCTCATCCCCTCCCATTGCTCCCTCTGCCTCTCTTCGTCTCCAGTCTCCTATCCCCTCATCTTTCATCCACTCCCTAGTTCCCCATTTCTTTCCTCTGTACTCACCCTCTCTACTCTCACATTCCCTCTCATTTCCCAGTCCCAGCTCCATTTCTTTCTCTCCTTCCTTCCTTTGCCTTCATGACATTCTTCTGTCTCTTACCCTCTACAATTCTTACATTATATTTTTAACGCCATTTCTACCCTCATTCAATCCCTCCAGAGACCCATTCCTTTCCTCTCATACCCCTCCCCAGTACTCCCATCCCTTTTCAGTGCTTCTCATCCACTCTGTAGCCTAGTGGTTAGTGCAGTGGACTTTGATCCTGGGGAACTGAGTCTGATTCCCACTGCAGCTCCTTGTGACTCTGGGCAAGTCACTTAACCCTCCATTGCCCCTGGTACAAAATAAGTACCTGAATATATGTAAACCGCTTTGAATGTAGTTGCAAAAACCTCAGAAAGGCGGTATATCAAGTCCAATTTCCCTTTCCCTTATGACATCACAATATCAGAAGTGAGCCAAGTATCGGGCAATCAAGCCATTGTGACATCACTGATGAGGTTGGCTCTTATTGGTGGAATGAGTGGAGGAGTAGCCTAGTGGTTAGTGCAGCAGACTCTGATTCTGGGGAACTGGGTTCAATTCCCACTGCAGCTCCTTGTGACTCTGGGCAAGTCACTTAACCCTCCATTGCCCCAGGTACAAAATAAGTACCTGAATATATGTAAACCGCTTTGAATGTAGTTGCAAAAACCTCAGAAAGGCGGTATATCAAGTCCCATTTCCCTTTCCCCTCTCCAGTCTTCCAGGTCATTCACATGATGGGGGATTCTATACATGGCGAATAAAGCTGGGCATAAATCAGCGTGCATTGCCAATTTGAATGCACAACTTAATTGATTAATGAACCAATCAGCACGGCTTAATTGGCTGCTAACAACCAATCAGCAATTGGCCTTAATAGCAGTGGCACACCAAGGGGGGGCGGTGGGGGCGGTCCGCCCTGGGTGCACGCCGCTGGGGAGGGTGCCGCGTCCCTGTCTGCTCTGCTCGTTCTGTGCTCCCTCTGCCCCGGAACAGGTTACTTCCTATTCCGGGGCAGAGGGAGCATGGAACGAGCAAATCAGACAGGCGCGTGGCACCCCCCCCCCCCCCCCAGCAGGTAAAAATGCACCCGGGGGGAGTGTGTCCTTTTGCCGTGCGGAGGTGGCCTTTCGCCGGGGGTGGGGGGGTCGGGCTGCACCCGGGGGAATGTCCTTTTGCCGGGGGTGGGGGGGGGGGGCGCTGCACCCGGGAGGGGCACATCGGTGATCCGCTCCGGGTATCAGCTTCCCTAGGAACGCCACTGCTTAATAGGGATTTACATGCAGATCATATTCTATAACGATGCATGGCATAAATCTTAGGATGCATATTTGGGGGGAGGGGCATGTCTCCCTTACAAGACTGGGAGACTGGGCGGCTAAATGGCAGATGACGTTTAATGTGAGCAAGTGCAAGGTGATGCATGTGGGAAAAAAGAACCCGAATTATAGCTATGTCATGCAAGGTTCCACGTTAGGAGTTACGGACCAAGAAAGGGATCTGGGTGTCGTCGTCGATAATACACTGAAACCTTCTGCTCAGTGTGCTACTGCGGCTTGGAAAGCGAATAGAATGTTGGGTATTAGGAAAGGTATGGAAAACAGGTGTAAAGATGTTATAATGCCGATATATCGCTCCATGGTGCGACCGCACCTTGAGTATTATATTCAATTCTGGTCGCCGCATCTCAAGAAAGATATAATGGAATTGGAAAAGGTGCAGCGAAGGGCGACTAAAATGATAGCGGGGATGGGACGACTTCCCTATGAAGAAAGACTAAGGAGGCTAGGGCTTTTCAGCTTGGAGAAGAGACGGCTGAGGGGAGACATGATAGAGGTATATAAAATAATGAGTGGAGTGGAACAGGTGGATGTGAAGCGTCTGTTCACGCTTTCCAAAAATACTAGGACTAGGGGGCATTCGATAAAACTACAGTGTAGTAAATTTAAAACAAATCGGAGAAAATGTTTCTTCACCCAACGCGTAATTAAACTCTGGAATTCGTTGCCGGAGAACGTGGTGAAGGCGGTTAGCTTGGCAGAGTTTAAAAGGGGGTTAGACGGTTTCCTAAAGGACAAGTCCATAAACCGCTACTAAATGGACTTGGGAAAAATCCACAATTCCAGGAATAACATGTATAGAATGTTTGTACGTTTGGGAAGCTCGCCAGGTGCTCTTGGCCTGGATTGGCCGCTGTCATGGACAGGATGCTGGGCTCGATGGACCCTTGGTCTTTTCCCAGTGTGGCATTACTTATGTACTTATGTCCTCTACTTGGCTCACTTTTATTACATAGAGCAGTGATTTAACCTATTGTGATGTCATAGTGGCTCATTCCACCAATAAGAGCCAACCTCATTAGTGATGTCACAATGGCTTGATTGTATAGAATGTTTGTACGTTTGGGAAGCTTGCCAGGTGCCCTTGGCCTGGATTGGCCGCTGTCGTGGACAAGATGCTGGGCTCGATGGACCCCTGGTCTTTTCCCAGTGTGGCATTACTTATGTACTTAGTGGGTGTTCCTATAAATTACCCACATTCTTATAGAATACACCTGATCCATACCTAGTTTACACCCACTTTCAGCAGGCATAAATGCAGGCAACTTAAGCGCGGATTAGGCCTATCCTGTGCAGTGCAGAGGCCCTTCCGCTCGAAGCACAATTTTTCCATGCGGAATTTTTGGTATGATTTACTGAACTTAGTCCTTGATGTCTCAACCTTTCCCCACACTCCATCCCCTTTCCCTTACTCCCCATTTCCCACACTCATTCTCCCAATCCATCAGCATTCCCGACTCATACTTACCAATTGCCAAGTCCTCACTATCTCCTTGAAATTCATCTCTCCTGCAATCTCCTATTAGGTTGGGATTACTAAGAGAGTTTTTTTCTTTTGTTTTTCTGTTTGTAGCTGTGGCTCTTTAGTTGCCTGCCAAGTGAGTGAGTGAGGAGTCTGCCCTTAGTGGAGGATCCAGCCCACTTGGACCTCGGATCCAGAAGCGCCTAGGTAAAGGGGCGTTACATAAAATTCTGGAGGCACCGCTGGGATGGAAAAGGTGTGAAAATAACACTTTTGTTTCACGCTGGTATTTGGAAAAGTTAGAAAAGTACTTAATTTTGGCTGTGGGAGAGACTGGCGTCAAGCTAGCGAGCTGCCTTTTGTGGATTACAAATATCAGAGGGCCTGTCACATAGGCCTGGGATTTACAAATTGGTTACCCATACTGGAGAGACTGTTGGAACCAGCCCGGTAAAAATTCAAGGTTCCTGCCCAACTAAAGCCTGCGCTACTGAATGCAGAAAGGGAACCAAAGCTGTGAGTACCTGAGTAAAGGGTGGGAAGAACTTACTGAGTTATCATTGCCGCAGTTTCTTGTGCCAGACAGGGAGGAGGAGGATAGAGCCCTCCCGTGATAGCAAGTAGCAGAGACTGGGAGTGAACTGCTATTGGATGGGAGAGCGGATGACGTCACTTGTACACCCAGAGGAGCAGAAGATAGGGTGATGAGTTGGTGACCGCAGACAAGATGGCTGCAAACCCAAGACTGGACATGCCTTTCGGGGGAGCTAAAGTGGAAGTGACCATAGCTGATGGAAAAGCTGTGGGGTGGTTCATATGCAGCCACTGCGAGGCACGAAGAGAACCTGTGCTGCCCCCATGGTTGTGTGGTGAGTGTGAGCCCAAATCAATGGCTCCAGAGTCCCCTGGAAGATGACAAGCAAGAGCGCTCAGACGAAGTGGAGGAGTCAGGAGAGGTGACTCAGTCCCCGAGAGCTGAACCCAGACCAGCCCAGGATGACACGGAAGGGGAGCTGGTTTGGGGTATGCAAAAGTTGGGAGAAACCCAAGCTGAGCACGCCCAGCCACAAGGCAGCCCTCAAAAGAATGGCAGACCCCCAAGATCAGGGTCTGACTACAGCTGGAGGCGGAGGGGCTGTGCAACTTGTGCCACTGTGTGGATGGAGGGGCACATAAGTGGCAAGTCATCGAGAGGAATGTGAACCTGGGAAATCTAGGTGTAGGAGAGAACTCTAGTCGGAGAGAGACATGTTTGCCTCATCGGGTGTGGCCCGATCTGGAGGGATGCTTCTGGAGAGCGGAGTTTTCCCAGTGGTTGAATCAGAAGATAGAAGAGTCTCTCCGGAAGTGCATGGAGGAGGGGACTCGGCCCAGTTAAGCTGGAAGGTCATTCCGGGCATCCTGTGACCGACCCAGTGGAACCTGGAAAGCTAAACTAGGCCCAAAGTAAGACAGATGAATGTGCAGGACTGAGTTGAATTCTAATGACTGGTTTAATTAGTGTCTTTGTTTCTGTAAACCATGTTGAATATGCAGAACTGAGTTAGAGTTTTCTGAACTGATATTGAATTATGAAGAAAAATAAGAGAAAGAAAAAGAAAAAGAAAGACATGATGTTTGAAACCTGTTATGAAAAGATGTTGGGTTGGACCCATACCCCAAAGGTGGGAGGTGTGTGGTCATAACCAGTTGCCTTGTTATAGAGAAAAAAAAAGTTAGGGAAAAGTTGAGTTATGAAAGACACATAATGAGGGGTGGACCCTGGTCCCAGATGTTGAGGGGGTCAAAAGTTATGCTGTTGGGAAGGACTGATAAAAATGTTGTGGGTAAAGAAAATGATGTATTAAAATAAAATGTTATTACAATAAAGTGTTCTCAACTGTTTGGGAAGCTGTTGGGACCCATCCTGCTTCTCTTTTCCCTCTGCCCATCCTCCCAACCCAGCATATCTCTCTCCTTCCCTCCCTGGGTCCAGCCTCTCTCCTTCTCTTCCACAGCCCCTCATCCAAGCTCTCTCTTCCCTCCACTCCCCACTTAGTCCAGCATCTTTCCCCTTCTCCCAAGTGCTATGACATATCTCCCCCTCCCCCTTCAGTAGAACTGCCATTCCAGGAGAGAGACTTTTTGGCCTGTTCTGGATTTCTCCCAACCTCATCCTGGTGCATCATGAGACCTGCAACACTGATGGCTAGAATCATGGCTGCTTTGGGATGTAAGTTTAAAACCAAAACCGGCCAAAAAGTCTCCCCCTGGAACAAGTAACTTGGCAGATCTGCCTTCAGTTTCTCCCTCCTTTCCCCCTGCCACAGTCTGTCATATCTCTCCCTCTCCCCAATGGTCTGGCATCTCCTCCCCTCCCCCCCCCCCCCCCCCATACATGGGTGCAGCATTTCTCTCTCCCTCTCGGCCCTCTCCCCCATGGTTTTGGTATCTCTCTCTCCCTTTCCTCCTCCCCCTCTGTGGTCTCCCAGCCTTCCCATGGGCCACCAGGCACCAGCAGTGTTGATGAAAGCAAGCTGCCTCAGGCCAGCCCAGAAGCATTCCTTCTGCCATGTCCCATATCTTCTGACACAATTTCCTGTTTCAGCATAGGCAGGATACAGACCTGGCTGGAGACAACTTTCATGGCTGACACTGCTGGCAGCCCACAGGAAGGTTGGAAGACTACCAGGGGAGGATGGAAGGGAAAGACATATAGGACTGTGCAGAGTGGAGGGAGGGAGGAGAGATGCTAGAACGCAAGGGGGGGGGGGGGGGAAGGATGCCAAACAAAGAGTGAGGCATCCTATTCTTTCTCAGAAAAATACACACATACTGAAATGGAAAGTGGCAAGCCATTTATTTGAGTTGTCACTTCCCACCTTGTTCCACCCCCGTAGTGAAGCCTATGCTTCAAAACAGAAGCGAAGGGTGATAGAAATCCACTTCTGAATCTGAATGGAATGTTGCTGATTCAACAATCTGTCCAAAGTCCTGTGTGGAAAAAACAAACAAACAGATAAGAGCGTAAGGATGGCTTAATAATAGACCATAAATGGAAAAGATAAGCAAAGGTGAGTGAGATTATATGATCGTATGAAATCAAAGGTGTATGACTATGACTAACATTTATGTGGTGAGGTAATATCAAATCCAGGCAAGGGCTCTCCCTCCATTCTATTGCAACCCACCTGTAATATTTGAACAGACGTTCAAATATTTGAAAGGTATTAATCCGCAAATGAACCTTTTCCGGAGACGGAAAGGCAGTAGAACTAGAGGACATGAATTGAGGTTGAAGGGGGGGGGGGGGGGGGCAGACTCAGGACTAATGTCAGGAAGTATTTTTTCACGGAGAGGGTGATGGATATGTGGAATGCCCTCCCGCGGGAGGTGGTGGAGATGAAAACGGAAGTGGAATTCAAACATGCATGGGATAAACACAAAGGAATCCTGTTTAGAAAGGATGGTTCCATGGAATCTTAGCGGAGATTGGACGGCGATGCCAGTAATTGGGAAACAAAATGGGAGCTGGGCAGACTTCTACGGTCTGCACCCTGATCGTGGCCGAAAACATAGGGTTGGGCTGGAATGTAAATTTTAAGGGGCTTTGACGTTAGCTTAAGAACTTAGTACAAGAACAGTACTGGGCAGACTTCTATGGTCTGTGCCCTGAGAATGGCAAGGACAAATCAAACTCGGGTATAAAGTATCACATACCATGTATAATGAGTTTATCTTGTTGGGCAGGCTGGATGGACCGTATAGGTCTTTATCTGCCATCATTTACTATGTTACTATGTAATGTAACTTTATTAACCGACCCATAAAGAATTAACCCTACGTAAGTGAAAATATCTTAACAACATAAGTAGAGGAATGGAGGACTGGCCTAGTGGTTAGAGCACAGGTCTTGCAATCCAGAGGTGACCAGTTCAAATCCCACTGCTGCTCCTTGTGATCTTGGGCAAGTCACTTAACCTTCCATTGCCTCAGGTACAAACTTAGATTGTGAGCCCTCCTGGGACAGAGAAATATCCAGAGTACCTGACTTTAACTCACGTTGAGCTACTACTGTAAAAGGTATGAGCAAAACCTAAATAAATAAAGATTCTAGAATTCTAAAGAATAACAAGATTCAATGCAGAATTTCAAAGTGTAGCAACATTCCATGTAGAACCCCAAAGAGTAACAAGATTCTTTGGGGTGGAGGAGTGGCCTAGTGGTTAGAGCACTGGTCTTGCAATCCAGAGGTGGCCAGTTCCAATCCCACTGCTGCTCCTTGTGATCTTGGGCAAGTCACTTAACCCTCCATTGCCTCAGGTACAAACTTAGATTGTGAGCCCTCCTGGGAGAGAAATATACAGAGTACCTGAATGTAACTCACCTTGAGCTACTACTGAAAAAGGTGTGCGCAAAATATAAATAAATACATAAGAATTGCCATCTTGGTTAGACCAAAAGTCCACCATCTAATCCAGTATCCTGCTTCCAATAGTGGTCAATCCAGATCACATGTACCTGGCAGAATCTCAAAATAGCAAGATTCCATGCAGCCAACCCCAGGGATAAGCAGTGGCTTTCCCCATGTCTACCTTAATAGCAATATATGGACTTTTCCTCCATGAACCTGTCCAAACCTTTTTTTAAACCTAGATACACTAACTGCTTTTACCAGATCTAGAGCTTAGCTATTCATTGAGTGAAAAAATAGTTTCTCCTTTTTTGTTTTAAAGGTATTACATCTAATTTCACGGAGTGTCCCCTAGTCTGTGTACTTTTTGAAAAAGTAAACAGTTGATTCACTTTTACCCATTCTAGTCCACTCAGGATTTTGTAGACGTCTATCATATTTCCCCGCAGAGGTCTCTTTAAACTGAAGGGCCTTAACCTCTTTCATCTTTCCTTATATGGGAGGAATTCCATCTCCTTACATTTTCGTTGCCCTTCTTAGTACTTGTTCTAATTTGGCTATATTCTTTTTGAGATGTGGCAACCAGAATTGCACACAATACTCAAGGTGAGGTCGCACCATGGAGAGATAAAAAGGCATTATAATATTCTTTGTTTTCTGTTCTTTTCCTAATAATTCCTAATATTCTGTTCGCTTTCTTGGCTGCTGCCACACACTGAGCAGAAGATTTTAATGTATTGTCCATGGTGACATCTAAATCTTTTACTTAGATGGTGACTCCTAATGTGGAACCTAATAACTATGATTTGGATTATTCTTCCCAATGTGCATCATCTACCATTTTGATGTCAAGTCCTCGTAATGTCCTCCTGCAATTCTCAAAGTCCACGTGCAATTTAACAACTTAGAATAGTTTTGTGTCATCTGCAACTTTAATCACCTCACTCATTATTCCCATTTCCAGATCATTTATAAATATGTTAACTAGCACTGGTCTCTGTACAGATCCCTGGGACACTCCATTATTCACTTTGTTCCATGAAGAGAATTGGCCATTTAACCCTACTCTCGGTTTTCTATCTTTTGAGCAGTTTCCAATGTGGGATACAAATGTAACAAATAAAGAAATACATAACAAAGAATAATGTATAGGAAAGTAATTTGTTGTAAGAATCCAATTTTACAATACAGTATCTTAAACATACTGGGATAGCTATGGATGTTTAACATTTAGAAAATATATTATGAATGAGAAATTGTACATGAAACAATGAGAAAATTAATGGTAAATAGAGTAATAACTAATTCAGGTAATAATTAGTTGTTTGAGATATGGTTTACCATCCAACAATACGTTAAACAGTGTTTTTGTGAAAAAATGGCCACCAGGATAGAGGAGAAGGTGTCCCTTTCAGTGCTACATCCCAGGCAGCTGCCTATTTTATGTGGAGGGGCATAATTGAACGGGGACAACCATTTCTAAGGGCGCCCATCTCTAAGGACATCCCGGTGAAGGGACGGGGAAACCTGTATTATCAAAACAAGATGGACGTCTATCTTTCATTTCGATAATTCGGTCGAGGACGCCCAAATCTCAACATTTAGGTCGACCTTAGAGATGGTTGACCTAAATGTTGAGATGGTTGATCTTAGAGATGGTCGTCCCCGGTTTTTGTCAATAATGGAAACCAAGGACGCCCATTTCAAAAATTACCAAATCCAAGGCATTTGGTCATGGGAGGAGCCAGCATTCGTAGTGCACTGGTCCCCCTCAACTGCCAGGACACCAACCGGGCACCCTAGGGGTCACTGCAGTGGACTTCACAAATTGCTCCCAGGTGCATAGCTCCCTTACCTTGTGTGCTGAGCCCCCCAACCCCCCCCCCAAAAAAAATCCACTCTCCACAACTGTACTCCCATTGCCCTAAGGGGTGAAAGGGGGCACCTACATGTGGTTACAGTGGGTTTCGGGTGGGTTTTGAAGGGCTCACATTTACCACCATAAGTTTAACAGGTAGGGGGGATGGGTCTGGGTCCACCTGCCTGAAGTGCACTGCACCCATTAAAACTGCTCCAGGGACCTGCATACTGCTGTCATAGAGCTGGTTATGACATTTGAGGCTGACATAGAGGCTGGCAAAAAATACATATTTTTTGAGGGTGGGAGGGGGTTGGTGACCACTGGGGGAGTAAGGGGAGGTCATCCCGATTCCCTCTGGTGGTCATCTGGTCAGTTTGGGCACCTTTTTGAGGCTTGGTCATGAAAAAAAATGGACCAAGTAAAGGCGACCAAATGCTCGTCAGGGACGCCCTTCTTTTTTCCATTATCAGCCGAGGACATCCATCTCTTAAGCATGTCCCAGTCCCCCCGTGAACTTTGGTCATCTCCGCGACGAACTGCAGTTGAGGTCGCCCAAAATCGGCTTTCGATTGTGCTGATTTGGGCGACCCTGAGAGAAGGACGCCCATCTCCCAATTTGTGTCGGAAGATGGGCGCCCTTCTCCTTCAAAAATGCCCCTGCTAATGGAAAATCCACACCTGTGTTAATTGCTTTTACTGGATTTAGTGTTTGTAAGTGAATAGAAAAATAGTTGGGGCAGAAAATCTTAACTCAGGCTCCAAGAAAAAGACTTCGCTGCGCAGACCTCGGATGAGTCCTTGCTTTCAATAACAAAGGTAAGACAAGGGAATGAGTCACTACATGAAGTGTTGAAACTTGATTTCCTGTACATTGTCCTGCCAGTAAATGACACAAATCACTATTGCTGTTGCGTTTACATTGCATCAGGACTCCATAGTCATGTGCAGTTTGTTCGACTTTCACTAATGGTTTACAACATCTCCACAGTTTATGACACACATTTGGGTCTTGTCACGTGGTTTTGAATTTTGCTTCCACCTTTCAAGATGATATCTTGACAGAACCTGTTTCGAGCTGCTCACAGGGAGAGAAAGCAGGATGTAAATTAAGTCTAGCTATTTATTACTAGCATCACCTGCACCCTACCTGCTGTTCAAATCAGTCTTCTCGGTGGCACTGAGCAGGTGGAACAGTAAAGTGTTTTAATGCTTCTTCTTAAACTATCCTTCTGTCTACTGACCCTCTAGACTCTCTAACAGAATTTTAGTCCCCCCAAGAACAGACCTTCTCATACCAGTGGCATCATTCTCATAGGGTCAGAAAACCAACGTCAGAATCAGGGGCAGCAGAACATCTTTGTGGTTTGGAGGGGGGAGGGAGAGACAAACTAATATCTAGCCCCAGCCCAAAGCTGTCTGGTTGCTGATGCTGTGTAAGACAAAACGTTGATGGGACCAACATGGCTCCCACCAGGGGAACTGGGTTTGATTCCCACTGCAGCTCTCTGTGACTCTGGGCAAGTCACTGAGGGGGTCCTTTTACAAAGGTACGTAAGGGCCTATGCGCATCCAGCGTGTGCCAAATCGGCATTACCACCTGGCTACCACATTCCCCAACTGGTAATTCTGAATTTGGCACGCGCCCAAAAGACCCGGTAGACAGCAGTATGTGTGCACTGCAAACCCTACTGCCCGAGTAGCGCATGAGACCTTACCGCTAAGTCAGTGGGTGGCGGCAAGGTCTCAGGCAGAAAATGGCCGTGTGCTGGGTTTTTTTTTATATTTTGCCGCACGTCCATTTTCCGACCCCTTAAAAGAGGCCCTTTTTCCAGGAAGTGGTAAAAAACTGGCCTAGCGCGCGCGCAAAAAACACGCTGACACTGCCGCAGGCCACTTTTTGCCGTGGCTTCGTAAACGGGCCCCTTAACCCTCCGTTGCTACAGGTGCAAAATAATTACCTCTGTATAATATGTAGACCGCTTTGATTGTAACCACAGAAAGGTGGTATGTCATAATCCCATCTCCTTTCCTCTCGTGGACTACACTCAGAACACCCCGGTGAGCAATGCTCCCTGCATGACAGTTCTCCACCTATGTTCCTGCAGGTTGAGGGTGGGGCAGCAATATTGTGTTTTCAGTCATGATGCACAAGCAGATTTTGGAGGACTCCCAGGGGACCTGCCTCTCCCTCTTAACTGAAACATAATATGGTAGCACCACCCTCGCCAGGAAGAGCACGGGCAGAGGACTCACATGCAGCATAGTGGGAACTTTGCCCACGAGTGAATCAACTCTTCACCAGTAGGATCTAATGAGAACTCAGCTTCAAAAAGCATCTTTGTGCTGTAAAACACCTATAAAATATTGTCTGTCATAAGTACTGCTTAGTGGAAATTATTTTTGATATTTAGCTTTTGTTCTCTGCTCATGACTACCAGTAGATGATGTTACTTCTCTGGTGACATCTTAGAGAAAATATAATCACAAATTTTTTTTTTGTTACATTTGTACCCCACGCTTTTCCCACTCATGGCAGGCTCAATGCGGCTTACATGGGGCAATGGAGGGCTAAGTGACTTGCCCAGAGTCACAAGGAGCTGCCTGTGCCTGAAGTGGGAATCAAACTCAGTTCCTCAGGACCAAAGTCCACCACCCTAACCACTAGGCCACTCCTCCACTGTTGCTCCTATTTGAGATTCTACATGGAATGTTGCTATTCCACTAGCAACATTCCATGTAGAAGTCGGCCCTTGCAGATCACCAATGTGGCCGCGCAGGCTTCTGCTTCTGTGAGTCTGACGTCCTCGTCCTGCGTACGTGCAGGACGTCAGACTCACAGAAACAGAAGCCTGTGCAGCCTTCTACATGGAATGTTGCTAGTGGAATAGCAACATTCCATGTAGAATCTCCAATAGTATCTATTTTATTTTTGTTACATTTGTACCCCGCGCTTTCCCACTCATGGCAGGCTCAATGCGGCTTACATGGGGCAATGGAGGGTTAAGTGACTTGCCCAGAGTCACAAGGAGCTGCCTGTGCCTGAAGTGGGAATCGAACTCAGTTCCTCAGTTCCCCAGGACCAAAGTCCACCACCCTAACCACTAGGCCACTCCTCCACTACAACTCATTTTTATATGAAGCATAACTACAACTGGCAAAGTATAAAGGAAAAGGAAGTCAACTTGTTGGGTAAACAAGTATGAACTGGAAGTTACGTGAAATGAGCTTTTACACATACGTCTTTTATATATGAATAAACATTTAGTGAAGATTTCAACCGTATCAACAAGTCAGCAGTCTTTAAAATGCTCTCCCATGGTTGCACAGCACGCTGAGGGGTCCTTTTACTACGGCACGCTAAAAAATGGCCTGCCCTGGCGCAGGTGTGTGTAATGGACGCACACAGCTCCATTTTCAGCGCGCCTACAAAAAAAGACCTTTTTTTGTGGCTGGAAATGGCAAAATTAAAACCAACGTGCGTCCATTTTTGGCCTGAGACCTTACTGCCACCCATTGGCTTAGCGGTAAGGTCTCATGTGCTAACTGGGCAGTAAGCGTCAGCGTGCGAAAACTGATAATTACTGCCGGGTAAGCACCACATGGTAGAAAATAAAAAACATTTTCTGTCTCGTGTTTTGGACAGGCGTCAAAAATGGAATTTGGGGCACATGGTAGCTGGGTGGCAGTGACATGCATTGGACGGCCATCTTTCGACATAAATCGGAAGATGGACATCCTTCTCACAGAGATGTCCAAATCGGTATAACCGAAACCCAATATAGGACGTCTCCAACTGCAGTCCGTCGCAAGGACTTCCAAAGTTCAAGGTGGCATGTAGGAGGTGTAGGGAAGGTGCGACTTGGGTGTGCCTAACACTTGGACGTCCTTGACCCATAATCGAAAAAAGCAAGGACGTCCCTGGCGAACTCTTGGACGTTTTCACCCGGACGTGGTTTTTTTAACGAAAAAGGCACAAAAAGGTGCCCGAAATGACCACATGACCACCGGAGAGAATCGGGGATGACCTCCCGTTATTCCCCCAGTGCTCACTAACCCCCTCCCACCTTCAAAAAACATCTTTAAAAATATGTCGTGCCAGCCTCTATGCCAGCCTCAGATGTCATACTCAGGTCCATGACAGCGCATGAAGGTCCCAGGAGCAGTTTTAGTGGGTACTGCAGTGCACTTCAGAAAGGCAGACCCAGGCCCATACCCCCCCTACCTGTTACATTTGTGGAGGAAACAGCAATCTCTCCAAAACCCACCACAAACCCACTGTACCCATATATAGGTGCCCCCCCTTCACCCATAAGGGCTATGGTAGTGGTGTACAGTTGTGGGTAGTGGGTTTTTTTGGGGGGGAGGGGTTGGGGGGCTCAGCACACAAGGTAAGGGAGCTATGTTCCTGGGAGCACTGCAGTGCCCCCTAGGGTGCCCGGTTGGTGTCCTGGCATGTGAGGGGGACCAGTGTACTACAAATGCTGGCTCCTCCCACGCCCAAATGACTTGCATTTGGACGTTTTTGACACGGACATCTTTGGTTTCGAAAATCGAGGGGAGGGACGTCTGGGACTTAGTTAAGAAAGTGAGCCAGATCCACGTGGGGGAGAAGGGGAAGGTAACAGGAGTTAACAATTGGTTATTTATAAAACTATAAACATAGGTTGTTACGGTGTTTTTTTATGAGAAGGGAAAATGGATATGTCAAAGCGAGGCGTAGGGTTGCATTGATCTTTTGGTACTGGGTTTCTTCCTGAACCTTGATAAATAAATAATGTCCTGCCCGTGCTCCGCCCCTCTGTACACCCCTCCCCCTTACAAATACTTGCTAAGTATGGAAGTTAAACAGATATTTGCATAACACAATCATTTTATATGGCGGTGCATGCTTACCCATGTAAATGATAATAATTATCAACATTTATACAAACAACTGGCAAATACATGAGAACATTTAGGATGCAGAATTGCTCATTTCTATTACCTTATTCTAGTTCACTGCATAGGACTATGCTGCCAACCACACTGGACTGAAAGTGGTTAAGTGGAATACGAATGCCAAATGAAATTCAGTTAAATTAAACACATCAAATTATAGAGAGCATGATCATTGCAAAGCCATTTCCCTGCGTCACTCGATTGCCTGGACAAGTGCTCTGAAGCTTCGATAGAACCCCTTTTCCTCACTAGCATAGCTCAGACCAGATATCTGTTCGATCCTGCCAGGGCTGATACAGAGTGTAGGGGTATTGGGTTCAAATAACTTCAGGCCCCTAATCGGGGCCCAGTTTCCCAAAAGTAATTTAACCAGGTAAAGGGGGAAGTTATCAAGCTGTGTTATTTATTTATTTATTTGTTACATTTGTACCTCCACATTTTCCCACCTATTTGCAGGCTCAATGTGGCTTACATAGTACCGTAAAGGCGTTCGCCAGTCGGTTGATAACAAATACAGGTTATATTGTGGTCGAGTGAGGTAGGTGTGTGTCAGGCACCATGAGGGTCGAAGGGAATGAAGATTGTATATTGTCCAGTACGATCATTGGTTATGCTGTGTTGCTGGGTGTGGGGATTTACGGTGGATCGGTAGGGTAAACCTTTTTGAAGAGGTTGGTTTTTCGTGATTTCCTGAAGTTTAGATGGTCATGGATTGTTTTCTCAGCTTTGGGGAGTCCGTTCCAGAGTTGTGCGCTTATGTAGGAGAAGCTGGATGCGTAAGTTGTTTCGTATTTAAGTCCTTTGCAATTTGGGTAACGTAGGTTTAGGTATGATCGTGATGATCCGATTCTGTTTCTGGTTGGTAGATCTATGAGGTCTGTGGACCAAGTCACCTATCCCTTAAATCACATTAAAAGACTCTAATGCTGGCTGTGATGCCCTAACACAGTGGTAATTCGGTCACAGGGGCGTAGCCAGACAACAGATTTTGGGTGGGCCTAGGCAAGAAGTGGGTGGGCACCAAGTGTTCTCTCCCTCCCCCCCCCCCCCCCCCAAAAAAAAAAGATCTCAGCTGGCAGAAAAATGCTTCTTTCCACTTTGGCAATCTGCAGCAGGCATGCACAGGTGCTGGTATCATGGACAGTAGCATTTTCATTGCCATCAGGAGGAAGTCTTCAGCTGGCAGAGCTTGGGATCCCCACCAGCTATCGCTAAACGTGTGCTACTGTTAGGTGGGCCTGAGCCCTATGTGGGTGGGCCCCTGCCCACCCAGGCCCACCTGTGGCTATGCCACTGTTCAGTCATCCCCTGTTGTACACTGTATTAATGAGATGCAAAGCATGCAAATGCATGTAAAGCAGCTCATTACTATGTAAATACTATACCACAGCTCGCACTGTGCACTGGGCACCTGCAAACCATGGTATAGCCAGTAAAGTAACACCAGCTAAAAGCTGGAGTCATTTTACAGCCAAGCAGTATATGGCTGCCGAGCCACTGATGCTCCTATCCTGGGCTGAATGTAAAAGAAGGTGGCACACGTCCAGCTTTAGGGTGGCCAGAGCACACATATACCCACCTATTTAGCAGAAAGCCCTTCTAGGGCTCTCCCCCCCCAGATCAATGCCCTCTCCCATTTGGCCACATCTCCTGACCCCCAAATAACAAGCAGTATTATTCTTTTACCACAGGTTGGTGATAGCCGTGGTAAATCAAGGTGCAGTAAAAGCACCCCCTCCCCACCCCCATAGACGATTTGAATACTACCCACCCTTCCTGTAGATAAAAATATTCATTGATGGGTCTTTGAGTTTGCCTGGCTCTCAGGATCTATTCTTATGCTTAGACTGTAGCTGGTGTTTACTACACCCCCTCACCGCCCTCCCTCCCCCCCCCCCCCCCCCCCCGGCTGCTGCCCTAGACATCTGCCTAGATATGTCCGATGGTTAGGTGAGCTCTGAATCCTGCATTGGAGATTAAAAAAAGGGGCACTAATATTTTTACATAGGAGCCAACTTTTCAAAATTATTGGGGGTGCTAAGGCCAGTGGAAATAACCCCTCCCTGGACACATACAAGGAATTTTCTCGATATTGGGGGTGCTCAAGCACCCACAGCACCCACAGAGTCAGCTCCTATGCGTAATATAATATATAATGCAAGCAAGGCATTGAAAGCAGTCTCTGACTTGAAAGATCAGGGAAAGAAGCAGCAAAGTAAAGGCCAGTCCTCCCAGTCACATGAGCAATAGGAGAATGAGATAAACAGAGCAGGACTTTCTCCCTCCCTTTAGAAACAACAGAGGAAGGAAGGACAGAAACAGGAGCTTGTGACTGACTGAGTCATGAAAAGAAGATGAATTTTCTTCCTAATTTCTCCTTAGAAACCTGGACTCTGCTTATTGCCTTTCTGACCCTCCTCTTTGTGTAAGTATTGTGGGAACTTTTTTTAAGTTTGCAGAAAACTGGTTTTGCAAGGGAGTTGATAAGGTTCCACCCTGCAGGGAAAGTTGTTCAAGACACCAGGGCTGTGGCCGCCAGTTCCTAAGCCAGAGGGGACGAACCTCAATATGATCATAGCAGTTGCCATACTGGATCAGACCAAAGGTCCGTCAAGCCCAGTATTTCTAACAGTGGCCAGTCCAGGTCTCAAGGACTTGACAGGATCCTAAAAGATACTTTCCATGCAGCCTAATGCCAGGGGATAAACAGTGATTTCCCCCAGCTCCACCTTAATAAGGTTTATGGACTTTTCCTCTAGGAACCTGTCCAAACCTTAATTAAACCCAGCTTCACTTACACATTTCCTGGCAACACATTCCAGAGCTTAATTATGCATTGAGTGCAAAAATATTTTCTCTTATTTCTTTGACAAGTACAATATTACTTTGTAACTTGATTTTTGTTCTGCCGTCATTGTATTTTTTGAAAGCGTAAACACACGGGAAAAAATCCGCCTAAGGGCACACACTAAGGCCGCATTTTACCACAGCTTAGTAAAGGGACTCCTTTAATAGGCTGCAGCTTGGGGAAATAATGGTGTTTCAAAAAATACTTCTCTTTATATATATTATAATATTGAGGGGTTTTTTTTTACTAAGCTGCGGTAGCATTTTTAGCTTGCGGTAAAAGACGAGATGCCCATTATAGTCCTACGGGTGTCTTGGCGTTTACCTCCAGCTGATTTCTACCGTGAGCTAAAAACTCTACGGTGGCTGAGTAAATAGTGGAGTCCGTGTTTTAATGTTACTGCGGACACTGGCTTATTTTCGAAAGAGAAGGGCGCCCATCTTTCGACACAAATCGCAAGATGGGCGTCCTTCTCACAGGGTCACCCAAATTGGCATAATCGAAAGCCGATTTTGGGCGTCCTCAACTGCTTTACATCTCGGGGGGACGACCAAAGTTCACGGGGGCGTGTCGGAGGCGTAGCGAAGGCGGGACTTGGGTGTGCCTAACATATGGGCGTTACTTAGTCATTTTTTTCTTACGACCAAGCCACAAAACTGTGCCTTAAATGACGAGATAACCACCGGAGGAAATCAGGGATGACCTCCCCTTACTCCCCTAGTGGTCACTAACCCCCTCCCACCCTAAAAAAAATTTTTAAATATTTTTGCCAGCCTCTGTGCCAGCCTCAAATATCATACCCAGCTCCATGGTCCCTGGAGCAGTTTTAGTGGGTACTGCAGTGCACTTCAGGCAGGTGGACCTAGGCCCATCCCGCCTACCTGTTACACTTGTGGTGGTAAATGTAAGCCCTTCAAAACCCACCAGAAACCCACTGTACCCACATTTAGGTGCCCCCCTTCAATCTTAAGGGCTATGGTAGTGGTGTACAGTTGTGGGGAGTGGGTTTTGGGGGGTGAGGGTTGGGGGGCTCAGTACACAAGGTAAGGGAGCTATGCACCTGGGAGCAATTTATGAAGTTCACTGCAGTGCCCCCTAGGGTGCCCAGCTGGTGTCTTGGTGTGTCAGCGGCACCAGTGCACTATGAATGCTGGCTCCTCCCATGACCAAAGGGCTTGGATTTGGTCATTTCTGAGATGGGTGTCATCGGTTTCCATTATCGCCGAAAATCAGGGACGACCATCTCTAAGAGCGACCATCTCTAAGGTCGACCTAAATTTTGCGATTTGGGCATCCCCGACTTTATTATCGAAATGAAAGATGGACGCCCATCTTGTTTCGATAACACAGGTTTCCCCGCCCCTCCACCGGGACGTCCTGCGAGGGCGTCCTCAGGAAAACTTGGGTGCCCCTTTCGATTATGCCCCTCCACCTCTATGAATAGAGATAGGGCAGCTGCAGTGTTTGCTCGAAGGCACAGAAATTAAGATGAACAAATGAAATATGGTGATACCTTTCAATTGGACTAATTTATCTATGAATGAGAGAAAGACCTACCCATGGGAATATCCAGACAAAAAGAAATGGAGCGATGCACACATGCAAACGATCTATGCATTCACGTACGCATCTAGCTTTCTTTTACTATTTTTTCATTACCTCTGTTTTGTTTTTCCTAGATATGGCACCTGGCCCTATGGTTTCTTTAAGAAGTTGGGGGTTCCTGGGCCAAGACCCCTTCCATTCATTGGAACATTCCTTCAATATAGGAAGGTGAGTGTTCTCACACTAGGAAGATAAGCGCTTTCATATTAAATATAGGTAGGGGGGTGTTTTCATATTGAATGTAGGAAGTTGAAAGCTTTGATACAGGAAGTTAAGTGCTTTTATATTGAGTAGAGGAAGGTGAGTGCGTATATACATACTGAACATAGGAAGGTGTGCAGAAGCACTTGGGGTAAGGTAACAACCCTAATTAGAGCAATTAGTACAATGACTATGCCTAGGAGATGGAATGATCCCAATAACTGCCCGGTAGGTTTAGATAAACGTCTGAACCAAAGAAAGAAAGCGCTCAGGTGGAAAATACGTTGGCACATTCAGCAAGCAAGCATCCAAGATAATACTCTTTTGAGTAGCAACTGAATACAAAATAAATACGTATTTCTGTTACAAACAAAACCTCAATAAATCCTGGTTACTTCTTAAACAATAAACCCTCAAATGTGAATGTTTGCCAGACTACACGCTCGGTTAGCGTTTCATGTGCTTTTGCAAGACAAAGAAGTAGGTATCTGTCTCTCCCCGCACCATAGGAATGAGCTGGTCTCAGCTGCATGTGCAAGCTGAGCCCTCTGGGACTGCTATGCCACACTGGGTTAGATTGGATTTTCCTCTTCATCGCCAGCTTCGGGACAGCGAGCCACGTTTGCAGCGGTTGAATGGTCGCTGGGCAAGCTGGACATGTTCTCCACTCAACTAAGAATGCCGGTTCTTCTGGGTGTCTGGGGGAAACCAGCCAGGCCGTAAATCTTTTTGCAAATGCCTTCGGCCTCTCCAGAAATCACTTTCACAGGGTCGTCTCTGTGATGCTACAAGTAGCTACTACAGAGAGGTTAGGAAATTAGGGGTCCATTTTCAGTTGGCGGTGATCAGAGTTTTGCAGACCGCCTCAGGCGCTAAACCCGACATGGCCTGGCATTGAATTTCCAGGTTTGCAGAGCCTGCTAACATATAGCTGGTTAATTGGGATATTTTAGCCCTTAACCGGCTATGGGTTTTGAGCTGGTCAGACACCAATATTCAGCAGAACTCATCCAGGTGGTGATACTGAATATCTACCAGTCATTCCCTAACTGGCTAGGTTAAGGGTGGCCTAGGGCAGGGCCGCCGGCAGGGAGGGCAAAATTTCCCCCGGCCTGGCCTCTAAGGGGGGCCCAGCGCTGGGGTTTCTCTCTCTTGCACCTGACGGGCCCCGAGTGATCGCGTCCCGACAGGAGCAGGAGAGAGAACTCAAGCACCGGGCCCCCCTCCAGTGCCGCTCTTCACTCGCCTCTACCGCCGTGCCGAGCGGTTGCTTTTCCCCTCAGGCGCATGCTCAGTTTTGAAACTGAGCATGCGCGACAAGAGAAAAAAACAGGGGCGGGGCAGGGCAGGTATGGAGTGAAGAGCAGTGCTGGATTCTTCCGCTGAGGGGGGGGGGGGGGCTCGGGATCACCGCCAGCCTCAAAGTATCTCAGTTGCAGAGGTGATCCTGGGGAGAGGGGGGGCAGAGGCGACGATCTGGGGGGTGGGTGGCGGCAGCAGTGGCCCTGCCCCGGGCTCTGCGAACTCTGTCGGCGGCCCTGGCCTGGGGGAAGAGTTTGGGCAGAGCTGCAGATTAGCCAGTTATTCAGTTCGCTGACCGCAAAGTATGTAGATAGGGTTAAGAGAGGAAAAAAGTTGAATATCAAGCCCTGTGTCACTATTTTCCTCTGTGCTCACCATCGGGGTCTCTTGGAAGTACCCAACAGATCCTAAAGGGGAGACCTTATCCATGCCGTTGACACTCCAACATAAGAGATGGTGAGGCTCTGAGCTACCTATTAATTGCTAATGGATCTGTCCTCTGGGAAGTTATCCAAATATTTCTTAAAACTTGACTGTATCCTCTGTTAACAAATTCCACAGCTAAATGAGTATTGACTGAAAATATATTTTCTAAAATTTGTTTTAAATCTTTTAAACTAGTTAGTCATTTGACTGTTCACCAGATCACTTTTTCGACATTCTTTTTCAGGGCATATTGCAATTTGACATGGAGTGTCACAAGAAATATGGAAAAATTGGGGGTGAGTTCTATCCATTGACCTACCGACTGCTGCTGGGTGTGGGTATCTCTGTGCCCACCTCTGTTTCTGTTCTGTCTTTCCTCAACCTCCTCACCCAGTCAAGTTTTCAATAGGAAATTCCTTGTAAAGATTCAATTCAATTTGGACATCAAATCACAGCATTCGGGGGAAAATTTTGTAAATGGCGCTGAAAGAAATAATGTAACAGAGAAGGAACTGAGTACAAAAACAAACCAAGCAAAAAAAACAGCACAAAGGGCCTTTAAAAACAAAAGGGAACACAGTTTTTTCATGTAAAAAATTTTTTAATGGTAAACTTTGCTTCTTTCTTCAAGCAAAGTTTACCATTAAATATTTTTTTACATGAAAAAACTGTGTTCCCTTTTGTTTTTAAAGGCCCTTTGTGCTGAAAAAAAATAGCCATTAGTGTTATTTTAGGAGCTCAAAGTTAGGCGCTGTTTTATAGAAAGTGCTTAGCGTCAGCATACACGACTACTTTTAGGTGCAACCGTTTATACCAGCTGAACCCTGCTGTAAATCCTCGCACCTAAATTAGGCGTGGATCCCCTTCATTCTAGAACAACGCGCATAAATTGCTGGAACGCGCCTGATCCGCCCATGACCCTCCGCATGGCCGTATCCCCTTTTTTGATCCATGTGTGTAAATTTACGCATGCAGATCTTAATTAATGTCAATTAGCATCGATAATTGATAGCCAATTATCGGCACTATTTGGCTTGTTATTCAATTAAATTGCGGTAAAATTGGGTACATGCCCAAATTTGCTTGCACAATTTAAAGTACCATTTATAGAATCCGGGGGGATAATGTATCAATATTATCATTAGATTTGGGCAAATCATACAGTTTGACAGCAGAAACATGGGGGGGGGGGGGGGCAATTTTCAAAGCTACTTATGTTGTCAGCATCAGTTGCTGACCTGCATATGCAGTTTTGTTGGTTGCTATGGGTCACATTCTATATATAGCGCTTTACCTAGCGCCTAAAACTACGCAAATTCATTTACACCAATGAAAATATGGCGTAAATCCCAGTGCATAGATTTAGGTGCAGAGGGCCATATTCTATAACAACATGTGTAAATTTTGAAACGCCCATGAAACGTTCATTTTTCAGGGCACAGACCGTAGACGTCTGCCCAGTACTGTTCTTCTACTAGGTTCTGAAGCTAACGTCGAAACCCCTTAAAATTTACATTCCAGCCCATCCCTATCTATTCAGTTACGATCAGGGCATACACCATAGAAGTCTGCCCAGCACTGTTCTTGTACTAAAAGTTCTGAAGATTGTGGAATCCTAAAGAGTTACAAAATTCCGGAATCCCAATTAGTAGCAACATTCCATGTAGAACTCCAAAGAGTAACATAGTAAATGACAGCAGATAAAGACCTATACGGTCCATCCAGTCTGCCCAACAAGATAACTCATTATACATGGTATGTGATACTTTATACCTGAGTTTGATTTGTCCTTGCCTTTCTCAGGGCACAGACCGTAGAAGTCTGCCCAGTACTGTTCTTGTACTAAGTTTTGAAGCTAACGTCGAAACCCCTTAAAATTTACACTCCAGCCCATCCCTATCTATTCAGTCACGATCAGGGCGTAGATCGTAGAAGTCTGCCCAGCTCCCGTTTTGTTTCCAATTACCGGCATCGCCACCCAATCTCCGCTAAGATTCCAGGGAACCATTCCTTCTAAACAGGATTCCTTTGTGTTTATCCCACGCAAAGGCAAGGACCAATCAAACTCGGGTGTACATATAAAGTATCACATACTATGTAAAATGAGTTTATCTTGTTGGGCAGACTGGATGGACCGTACATGTCTTTATCTGTCGTCATTTACTATGTTACTATGTATTTCCCCACCCATAACCATACCCCTTTTTGCCTGCGCACATTAACACTTTATGCACAGTGCGTTACAGAATACGCTTAGGGAATTGTATGCGTAAATTCTAATTATTGCCAATTAGTGCTCATTATTGCTTGTTAAGTGCTGTTAACAACGCTGATTGGCTTCTTAAGCCATTTAAGTTACACGCGTTGTTATAGAATACAGGGGCGTAGCTATGTGGGGCCACGGGGGCCTGGTCCCCCCTGCCAATGACCCTCTCGACCCCCGCTCCCGCCACCAACCCACCATCGCCTACCTTTGCTGGCGGGGGACCCCCACCCCCGCCAGCTGAGGTCCTCTACTTCCTTCGTTTTATTTCTGAGTCTGACGTCCTGCACGTACAACGTGCAGAATGTCAGAAACAGAAGGAAGCCTTTTGCGGGAAGAAGAGGACCTCGGCTGGCGGGGGTTGGGGTCCCCCGCCAGCAAAGGTAGGCGATGGCGGGTTGGCGGCGGGAGGGGGGTCAAGAGGGTCATCGGCAGGGGGGGCAAAGTTGGTGGTGGCGGCGGCGGTGGCGGGGTCGGCAATGGCGGGGGGGGGTGTTGGCGGCGCCGGGGGGGGCTAAAATGTGCCGCCTCACCTCGGGTTCTGGACCCCTCTCCCACTGAAGTCTGGCTACACCCCTGGCATGCATAGACGCTTACACTGCTTAATGAAAGGGTCCCTAAGTATAGTGGTTAAATTGGACCATATAAAAGTCAGTTCTGTCTTTATGCAGAGTTGCATATGTAGTTAAGTGCTGAATCTGCACTTCCCCAGCTGTAAAGGACTAAAATACAAGCTGATACACGCCACCACCTTCTCCTACATGAGCACGCAGTTGTGGAATGCATTACCTACAGCCCTGAAAGCTAGTGACGAAATAACTAACTTCCGCAAATCTTTGAAGACACATCTCTTCAACAAGGCCTACAAAGAGAACCCATAACCTTACAAAACTACCTCACTAATCCACCCAGTTATTAAAGTCCACCTTCTATCCCGCCTAACACTTTCCTTCTCTCTTCCCTTACTTAACCTTTGTACAATACTAATTGTATCTGATAACATGGAATGATTATGTCATAACCAAACTCTGTAAGCCACATTGAGCCTGCAAATAGGAGGGAAAATGTGGGATACAAATGCAATAAATAAATAAATATCACACAACTGAATAAACCTGGATATTCAATGCCAGTTCCCGCACTCCTGTGGTGGTTAAAAAAATATCGCTCAGTGTCACTGGCTGACTATTGACCTCTTTGCGTTGCATTTCAGAAACAGACCCACACAGTGACCCCCAACTACTCTGTGCCACAGGAGATCGATCGTTATGCTTTTAACCGTGAACTCTGCTGATGTCTTTTACAGTTTCACAATGTAATTAAGCTTCGGGTAAATCTCTTCATGAGGGCAGTTAATAAATCTCAATAAGTAAATGTATGAACAATGAAGAGTCCTCGGCTTCCCCTTTGTGTACTGCGTCGCTGTTGTGTACCCGACGAGGTGCATTTTAACAAAACTTTCATTTTGTGTCCCTCCAGGTTTTTTGACGGCAGATACCCCATTCTTGCAGTCGCAGACACTGCCATCATTAAGACCATCCTGGTGAAGAATGCTACACCCTCTTCACCAACCGGCGGGTACGTCTCTGCTCTGACGCTGTACCGTGCCAAATGCTGCCGGTCGGAGACTGCACCATATACTTTCCCATCTGCAAAACTGTACTTTGCTTTTTGAAATTAACTGCCTGTGCCAGATGAAAAACCTTTCACACGTCGGTAGTCTGCATCAGAAGCAGTATTTTTGCTGCAGGGTAATTAATCTGTGAAATTTGCTGCAGTTTTCTCGGAATTGGTTTTAAAATTTTTATTAGTCCTCATTCAGCATTTCCCCTGTAATACTGTGTTATTAATGGTACAGATGATAATACTAATGAAGACACAGGACCAGAAAGAGGCACACTGGAAAATTAAGTTGAATTATTCAGAAACCTTTATGAACAAGGGAAGAATTTTTAAGTGGAAACTTTTGCTTTTGGCCTAAAGCCTGAGAAACTGAACATGGGAGGGGAGGCGTTTTTAGCAGATTTTGTGCTGATAAACCCTCACCTAGATAAAAACACAGTATGAAAATCCCCCCCCCCCCCCTCTTAGCGATGCTGAATACAAGAGGCTTTGAGTGGGCATTTGGTAAATACACGAAGGCAGTTTTATTTTGAAATCTCTGCGGCTGAAAAGGCGGCTGAGGGGAGATATGATAGAGGTCTCTAAGATAACGAGTGGAATGGAACGGGTCAATGTGGAGCATCTGTTTACGCTTTCCAAAAATACTAGGACAAGGGGGAGGCATGCGATGAAGCTGCAGTGTGGTAAATTTAAAACGAATCGGAGGAAATGTTTCTTCACTCAACGCGTAGTTAAACTCTGGAATTCGCTGCCGGAAAAGATGGTTAAGGCGGTTAACTTAGCGGACTTCAAAAAAGGGTTGGGCGGCTTCCTGGAGGAAAAAGCCATAGAATGTTATTGAATGGACGAGGGAATAATACAGTATTTCTAGGATGGGCGGGACAAATTGCTTGTTCTTTTGGCCGCTGTCGGTGACAGGGTGCTGGGCTCAATGGACCCTTGGTTTGTCCCAGCATGGTGATGCTCATGTACTTATGTACTTATGATTCACCCCTCCTGTTTTCCTCCAGCAAAGTACACCAATGTCTGCACTTCCATGAGTTCAGAGAGCGAGTTTCTCTTTGAAAATTTGACTGCAGATTCTTGTGGGAAGTAGTATGTGACAATGTCTGACCCACATCAATGTGTGAGCTTTTGAGTAGAAGTTTTTAAAACAAATGTATTTCATTTTTCATTCTCTTTTTTATTTCTGACAGTCTATAGGGGTCGTACAGGCAGGAGCCGATGCCCCATTCGCTCCTGTCCGTTGTGGATCCAACCTCAAAATGGCCACCAAAATCCAGCCCTGTTGCCACCCACTTTTTGTGCTCCTAAATTGTAGAATTTAGTTAAATCTGAGTATAAATGTAGCCCTAGTAAATGTTCAAAGAGGTCCATTTAGGAGTATAGTTGTCGACGTTAAGACTAAAAAACCTTTCATTATTGGGCCCTAGTAATTTAAGCATGAACAACAAATTTCTGCGTGGAGATTTCTGTCTGTAAAATTCGAAAGGTTAAATTTATGTTAGAAGAGTATAATAAAGATAAAGACCTCCTTTTATAAAGCTGCGCTTCCAATTAGTGCGCTGAATGCGAGGAAGGCCATGGAAATAGAATGAGCGTCTTCCCATTCAGCACACTTGTAATCGATAGCGCAGCTTTGAAAAAGGAGCCTAAAGTCTTTTGAGTCCCTTTGCGTTTCACCCTTGAAACTCACAAACAAACTCAGTGTTAACCTATATTATTACCCGTCACTGTCACTTTGTCATGGGCCTCTGGGGGGAGCTCAAGAGCAGAACCACTGAAAGCCTCTTTTGTTCTTCCCCTTCCCTCTCTCCTCTGCTCCCCAGAATTTTGGTCTGAATGGTCCCCTGGACTCTGCTGTCACAATTGCTGAGGACGAGCAGTGGAAGCGGATCCGTACGGTGCTTTCACCAACGTTCACCAGTGGACGACTCAAAGAGGTAAAAAGAAAAAGAAGCTGAATTCCCTGGATTGGTTTTGCATGAGTTATGGAACTAGAGAGAGAATTACAGAGAATTCTTTATTATTTGTTTGTGAGCTTGGTTGTTATTTGTCATATCCATTATTGGCATTCCTTTCCTCTAATTGTTGCGTTTGTCTGGTCTTTGCCACGTCTGAGTTAGTGGAACTGACATTTCAGCCTTTATGTTGTGACTTTCTTCATTCTCTGAAGAAGCACGATGGCTGAAACGTGGGTGCCACTTACTCAGACGTAGCAAGACTCAAATACAACTATCATGACGCCAGTCGTGGAAGTCTAAGAGAACATTTATTTCCTATCTTGTTTTGTATACTTGTAAACTATCTTGACCTGATTGCCAGAAAAGGCAATACAGTACAGTCTCGATTATCCGATGTACAAAGGACCAACCAGTAGTCAGATAAGTGAAAAGTCGGATAATATGGAAAACAATGATAACCCCTTAAAAAATGCACGGAAAACATACATTATGCATAAAGAACAGTCATAGGGCATCTGTATTTAAAATAGTATTAGCGGCAATGCAATGACATCACCGGGGGGGGGGGGGGGGGGGGGTCTGTCGGATATGCTGGATGGTTGGATTAGCAAAGATTGGATAATCGAGACTATACTGTATATCAAATCTTCATAATAAACAGTCCTCAACCCAGTCCTTGGGACTTACCCATCCACACTGGTTTTCAGGATATCCATCATGAATATACATGAGATATATCTACCTACAATGGAGGCAGTTCATGCTTGTGGCGTAACCACAGGGGGCCTGGGCCCCCTCTGCTGTCCTGGCTAGCGGGGAATGCTGACTCTCCTGTGCATGCTCAGTTAGACCTGTCTTATTGTGGTGGGCAGTGCCTGAGAGGGGGAAGGGGGGAGAGAATACTGGGACCCTCCCCAGTCCACTTTTGGGAACCCCCGAAAGTGAACGTCTTTCTATGCCTCTCGTGCAAATCTGCCTCTTGCACATTTACAGTGAATATTCTGAAAACAGAGCAAGACGACAACCATCTTGTTGACATATGTCAGACAAGCAGTAAAGCAGACATCCCAGACTTGAAGGGGTAAAGACTTTTCTGCTTATATATTTGTGTGTCTGTGTGTCTGAGGACGTGTGCTGATGAGACAGTGAGTTCCCAGAGGCGTAGTAGGAGTGAGGTTTGTGAAGGATCTGTGTATTAAGTAAAATATGTGATTACATGCAAATGTACCTGTGCCTACTTTTATAGAAGATTTCACACATGGGTGTCCTGGTATAAGATCAGGCCCATAATGACGGTTGAAACGCTCCCTTGTTTCATGCATTTGTTAGGAACAGGGGACTTTACTTGTTTAGGGGCTGTTTTACTAACGTGTGAGTACCACAATTCAAAAGGGTTTCCCGTAGGACATGCTGAGGTGTCCTGTGATAAATTCCAAATGTGATTGTGCAACTGGTCTGCTAAAAAATTGTTTTCTTGTTTTCTGTGTGGGGGGGGAGGGGGCAGGTGGAGCTTGGGCGTTTCTAATCAGTCAGCCAAGGGTGGGCCTGGGTGGGCCAGGCCCACCCACTTTGGGCTCAGGCCCACCCAGTAGCAGCACACCTATGGTGATTCCCTAGCCCCACCAGCTGAAAACTCCCAACTACTGTCCCTCCTGCAGACCTTGTAAACAGTAGATGGCATGCAGGTGAGACAAGGAGAGACCAAACCACCTGTGAGACAGGGAGGGGTTCTTCTGCCCACCCATCTTGAGTCCAGGCCCACCCAAAGTTGGGTGTCTGGCTACACCCCTGGCCAGCACATCTACATTAGTGTGCAATAACCCCCCCCCCCCCCCCCCCCAATATTCAAAACCATTTAACCAACCAGGAAATGCAACCTGGCCACAGGACCGCCGAGAGAGAGGTCAAGGGGGGCAAAATGCTTCTCCTGATGCCAGCTTCCGGGTCTGTCCTCTCCTGCTTCTGCATGCCGCCCAGGACCCGGATGATTGCATTAACCAAAACTAGGCGCTGGCAATTACACCTAGTTTCAGCAGGTGTATGTCCTGGCACCCAAATTTGGGTGCTGAAATCAGCACTTAGTTCTATTCTTTAACAACTGGATCAGGGGCGTAGCCAAACAACAGATTTTGGGTGGGCCTAGGCAAGAAGTGGATGGGCACCAAGTGTTCTCCCCCCCCCCCCCCCCGGCACCACCACCTCCAGCAAAAACAATACCTCAGCTGGTGGTGCCGGTATTGTGGAGAGTAGCGTTTTCGTTACCATCAGGGAGAAGTCTTCAGTTGGCGGAGCTTGGGATTCCCACCAGCTACTGCTAAACTTGTGCTATTGTTGGGTGGATTATCCATTGAGCTCTGTTTACTGAATGCAGCCCACAGCGTGTAAATGTAAGGGGTGGAGCATGGGAAGAAAATGGACGATGCTGCCATTTACATGCATGGCCGCTGAGTTGGGGGGGGGGCAAGATTCCTCAGACCCGACCTACAGTGGAGGCCTGGCACCAGGGTCTGTCTCCTGCTCCTGTGTGGCGGGACCCAGGTGATTGCGTTAATGTGATAACCCAGGGTGGGGGGAGGCAGTGGCAGCTGTGGCGACCCTACCCTGGGCCTGGCACCGCCTCTCAGCGGCCCTGCTTACATGCAAAACTTACAGAATACTGAGTTATACCCACTTTTATCGCACTAGGTTGATGGTTGTTCTAATTTTTTTTGGTTATATTTGTACCCCGCGCTTTCCCACTCATGGCAGGCTCAATGCGGCTTCCATGGGGCAATGGAGGGTTAAGTGACTTGCCCAGAGTCAGAAGGAGCTGCCTGTGCCTGAAGTGGGAATCGAACTCAGTTCCTCAGGACCAAAGTCCACCACCCTAACCACTAGGCCACTCCTCCACTGTTGCTACTATTTGAGCTATTCCACTAGCAACATTCCATGTAGAAGTCGGCCCTTGCAGATCACCAATGTGGCCGCGCAGGCTTCTGCTTCTGAGTCTGACGTCCTGCAGGACGTCAGACTCACAGAAACAGAAGCCTGCGCAGCCTTCTACATGGAATGTTGCTAGTGGAATAGCAACATTCCATGTAGAATCTCCAATAGTAGCAACATTCCATGTAGAATCTCCAATAGTATCTATTTTATTTTTGTTACATTTGTACCCTGCGCTTTCCCACTCATGGCAGGCTCAATGTGGCTTACATGGGGCAATGGAGGGTTAAGTGACGTGCCCAGAGTCACAAGGAGCTGCCTGTGCCTGAAGTGGGAATCCAACTCAGTTCCTCAGTTCCCCAGGACCAAAGTCCACCACCCTAACCACTAGGCCACTCCTCCACTCCGCTCCATTTCAGGCGTGCACGTGTAATGTCTACTGATACTGGCTTATGCTAATGTTCTGTAAAGGAATCTGGGCCTCCAGGTGCCGTCATACAATAGGTTCTCCCCAGACACCCTTGGGGCACCTAAATAAAGGTGCCCAGTTGTAGAATTGCCCATTATTGTCACATCTTTGTCCAACTTCTCTGATCTTCTTTTCACGTCAGATGTTTCCTATTATAAAACATTACGGAGAAATCCTGGTGAAAAACGTCCAGAAGAAAATGGAACATGACGAACCTTTGCTGATGAAAGAGTGAGTAGGACTGTGAACGTGATAAGAGGGAGCAGATGAGGAAGAGAGTAGTAGAAATTTGCACGCTGCTTCTTTCTGTTTCAAATGAACAAGGAGATCTGATAGCCCACAAAAAGCAGAACACTCGTCTTGCAACACAGGAGAACTTTATTCCAATCAACTGGTAGAAATTGCAATGCCAGACGTGGCCATGTTTTTCGCCTTCCTAAAGGCTGCTTCAGGATCTAATACCATACAATAAAACATACATAAAAACATTCAAAAAAAATAAATCATAACAACCAGAAAAGATTATTAATCAGCTAGTACAAAATAATTTTTACAGTACACTTGTAAAGACATATAAAACTTTAAAAACCATGATAGTACATATATATTACTCCCTGCCGATTCATAGGACTACATAAATTTAATCAAACTAATCAATGCAACATTCAATAATACATTCTAAAGCAATCAACCCATATGAAGAGAGACATTCATAACTCTTAAAGCTAAGATAAAGTACTTCCTCATATCTACTAATACATATAAAAGTCTTTGAAAGGGACACGTATCTATTAGGGTCCCAAAAGGAGACTGACTGCTATTAGTGGATAGTAATTCAAAACAACATAATGACAGCGCCTGCAAGCAGCAAAAGTAATGTAAAATAAAAATAATTAAAGTGCATTAAGTCACTCTAAAAAGAAACTTAAAAATCATAAGAAAGACAAACACTTACAAACAACAAAACTCAAAAAAACCTACCTATTAGGGTCCCAAAGGGCACTTACGTTTTTGAGTTTCGTTGTTTGTAAGTATTTGTCTGTTTTATGTTGTTTTTTTTAGAGCGAGTTAATGCATCTTATTTATTTTTATTTTATATTTTGTATTAGAAGACATGTGTTCTGATTTTTGTGGACTGCTTAGCATCATTTGCAGAGTTACGGTTTCCTCTTCTTGGATTCCCCCAAGGAGATCTGGTTACATCGTGGCACAGTAAGTGATAAAAGTAGTTAATGCAGCTGGCTTTAAAAAAGGTTTGGACAAATTCCTGGAGGAAAAGCCCAAAAACTGATATTAAGGTAAATCTGAGAAAAGCCACTGCTTATCCTTGAGGTCAGTGGCATGGAATCTGGCTACTTTTTGGAACTCTGCCGGATACTTGTGATCTGGATTGGCCCCTGTTGGAAACAGGATACTGGACTAGATGGACCCTTGGTCTGACCCAGTATGGCAACTCTTATATTCAAGTGGCTGCAGTACAGTTTTGCTCAATTGTGATCTTTCGTTGCAGTGCGGTGGTTCTATTCTCCTGGGACTTCAAACACTGAGACTTGAAGATGTGACAATAACTTGTGTGGCATCCCCTGTTTCTGAAAATTTGAGGAAAGAGCGTTCATCTATCTAGCAGTAACAAGTGTCCCTCAAAACCAGAGGCCCACTATTTTGTAAAGGATAAATTATGAATAGATAGATACTATGGGCCTGATATTCAGACCATGGGAGTTAGACAGGCTGACTTCTGCGACAGTGCTGAGTCTGGATATTCAATGCTGGGCTATTTCTGGTGACCGGCATTGAATATCCGGGTGTTTTTTGGTCAGTTTCAATGTAACCGGCCAAGTTGATATTCAGCGTTGGCTGGTTAAGTTGAAACCAGCCAAAGATAGGCCTGATATTTCAGCAGCCAAATTTGACTGCCAGACTTAGGGGACCTTTCACTGAGGTGCTTAGGCACCTACACACATCTAACGCATGTCAATTTGGAATTACTGCCCGGCTACTGCATGCCCCGATATGCATGTTGGAAAAAACAATGTTTTCTACTGCGCGGCGCTATCTGGGTGGTAATCGGCAATATACACCTGCTGATCATTACCGCCTGGTTAATCACTAAGTCAATGGGTGGCGGTAAGGTCTCAGGCCCCAAATAGACATGCGCCAATTTTGATTTTGCCACACATCCATTTTCAGCCCCCCCCCCCCCCCAAAGGCCTTTTTTACAGGTGCGCTTGAAAATGGACCTGCGCACATCCAAAACACACGCCTACACCAACGCAGGCCAGTTTTTCAGTTCACCTGAGTAAAAGGACCCCTTAGCTGGCGATGTACTGAATGTTAGTGGATGGCTGATTATATCGCACGATATAGCTGGCTATCTGCTAAGCGCTAACCGGCAATATTCAGCGGGAGATTACTACTACTACTACTTATCATTTCTATAGCGCTACAAGGCATACGCAGTGCTGTACACCATACACAAAGACAGTCCCTGCTCAAAGAGCTCACAATCTAAGTATGGAATGTTGCTAGTGGAATAGCAACATTCCATGTAGAACCTCAAATAGTAGTAACAGAATCTCAATAGTAGCAACATTCCATCTAGAATCTCAAGTAATAGCAACATTCCAGAATCTCAAATAGTAACAACATTCCATGTTCCACTGCACTAACCACTAGGCTACTCCTCCACTAGCAACATTCCATGTAGAAGCCTGCCCTTGCAGATCAGCAACGCAGCCGCGCAGGCTTCTGCTTCTGTGAGTCTGGATGTCAGACTCACAGAAACAGAAGCCTGTGCAGCCGCGTTGCTGATCTGCAAGGGCAGGCTTCTATATTACTACTACTACTACTACTACTTATCACTTCTATAGCGCTACAAGGCATACGCTGCGCTGTACACCATACATGAGAAAGACAGTCCCTGCTCAAAGAGCTTACAATCTAGATAAGACAGGCAGACAGACAGAACAATTAAGGGTAGGGGAATAAAGAGGACAGGGCAAGTGAGCAGAGGTTAGGAGTCAAAAGCAGTGGTACCCTGCTAAATATTGCCAGACAGCCGGTTAAGTGCCATTTAACTGGCCAGGAGCCAATCCCGGGCAGTTAAACGGTTTTAAATATCGGGCGATATCGATCTAAGTCCCACAATAGCACAGCGAAATTTGCATTCTATTCCTTCCAGTCTATTCCTGTAATTATATTTTTAAGCATTGAAGGCACTTCCTAGAAATGGAAATATCATATTTCTCCTCCTTTTCCTTCTTCAGCATCTTCGGGGCCTACAGCACAGATGTGGTCACCAGCACCTCATTCAGCGTCAACGTGGACTCCATGAACAACCCCAATGACCCGTTTGTCACCAACAGCAAGAAGTTGCTCAAATTCCGCTTCTTCAGTCCATTAATCATTATTTCAGGTATTCCTACGATTATTTCCATTTAAAATAACAGGAAAATAACTTCTTTGCTAGAAACATGACACCTGGACGCATTAAAATACCTAAATGCACCTATTTTCATATGCACAAAAGAATCAAAATGAACCTGCAAGTGCATTTAAGCAGGTCCTAACTGCTGAGTCTCTCACTTTCTGGCTCGATCTTAGTTCCAATCATGGTCCACTGAGTTTTTCTTTCCTCTTCCTTCCCAGTGCTCTTTCCATTTCTCATTCCTGTCCTGAAGAAACTAAATGTGAACTTTTTACCAAAGGACGTGATGCGTTTCTTCCTGAATGCTGTCACTAGCATCAGAGCCAAGCGAATGCAGGAAGGTCGCACGGTGAGTCTGAGATACCTTCTGGGTGCAACAGAAATGAGAACCACACAGTGAACACACAGGACACAACCTGCCTCTCCTTACCTGAGAGCTATTGGCAGCTCCACTACCAGGTCTGTTCAGTCTCAATCGGGGCGTAGCCAGACCTCACGGTGGAAAGAGGTCAGAACCTGAGATGGGGGGGCACATTTTTGTCTGCTGCCCCACAGCCGCCCGCCGCCACACTGCCCCCGCCACCCCAGGGCCGCTGAGAGACTAGGCCGGACCCGGGGCAAGGCCGCCCTACATCCGCCCCCCCCCCCCACTGCCCCGTCTCTGTCCCCCCCCCTCCCGCCGCTGCTGCCCCCCCGTCGCTCCCCCTGCCGCCCCCCACCGCTCTTCCCGCCGCTGCAGTCTGCGGTCTCACCTGCCTGCCTCCACAGCTCCGGGCCCCCTTCATTCAAAGCAGCAGTCGCAGATCGTGTCTCTTCTGGCCTTCCCTCCCTGTGTCTCGCCCTCGTCTGATGAAATTTCCGGTTTCCACGAGGGCGAAAATTAAATTCATTGATCAATTAAAGGAGTATGAGAACCAAAACAGGTTAAGAGCATTCCTTCTGTTTTCAGGATCGAGTGGATTTCCTACAGCTGATGATTGACTCTCAGAGCCCTGAACCTGGTGACAACCTTCATGGATATAAAAGTAATGCAATTTCATTTATTTTCCTAAATACCTTTATACAGGGAGGGTCTTCCTGCTTTCCAGAGGTGCTCAGGGGTAGCTTGTTAACAAAAATAAAAATAAGTGAATGATATTGCATTGTACATTAAAAAACAAAAAAGCGAGGAGAAATGTGGAGGGAAATCCAAGGAACTTTATTGGTGATCAACTCACGACCCGACACGGCCGTGTTTCGGCATCAAAGCCTGCATCAGGGGTCAAACAAATCCTCTACGGTTGTCTCTCGATTGAAAACCAGAAGAAAATGTGATCGTCAGACTTCCTTAAAATGCAGGAATTGTGAAATCAGCTATTAAGCGCCTCGACGGCAATACACAGAAGATTTGTTTGACCCCTGATGCAGGCTTTGATGCCGAAACATGACCATGTTGGGTCATTAGTTGATTACCAATAAAGTTCCTTGGATTTCCTCCACATTTGTCCTCACTGTTTTTGTTTTTATTGTTATCGTTCTGCGTGAGGATTCTCCTCCCCGCTTTTTGTTTTTTTATTGCATTGCACATTGCCAGTAAGAGCAGGTTATAGTCCGAAAACCCATTCAGACACTTGATTACAAAGTTCTATTACTTGCGCTGATCCTGAAAGAAGAGTTAAGTCTTGGTAGATTGTGATACCTGGCGCCTTTTTATAACACAAAGAAAAAGAACTTATAAGACACCTCTATCCCTTTTTTCAAAAAAAAAAAAAAAACTTTCAACACCCTGCATTGAAGCAATAATGCAGGTCCTATGGAGCTATGTGGGTCCAGGTGACAGGGGTTACTTTTTTTTTTACATTTGTATCCCACGCTTTCCCACTCATGGCAGGCTCAATGCAGCTTACATGGGGCACTGGAGGGTTAAATGACTTGCCCAGAGTCACAAGGAGCTGCCTGTGCCTGAAGTGGGAATCAAACTCAGTTCCTCAGGACCAAAGTCCACCACCCTAACCACTAGGCCACTCCTCCACTGTTGCTACTAGTTGAGATTCTACATGGAATGTTGCTATTCCACTAGCAACATTCCATGTAGAAGTCGGCCCTTGCAGGACGTCAGACTCACAGAAACAGAAGCCTGCGCAGCCTTCTACATGGAATGTTGCTAGTGGAATAGCAACATTCCATGTAGAATCTCCAATAGTAGCAACATTCCATGTAGAATCTCCAATAGTATCTATTTTATTTTTGTTACATTTGTACCCTGCGCTTTCCCACTCATGGCAGGCTCAATGCGGCTTACATGGGGCAATGGAGGGTTAAGTGACTTGCCCAGAGTCACAAGGAGCTGCCTGTGCCTGAAGTGGGGATCGAACTCAGTTCCTCAGTTCCCCAGGACCAAAGTCCACCACCCTAACCACTAGGCCACTCCTCCACTGTTGCTACTGTTTGAGATTCTACATGGAATGTTGCTATTCCACTAGCAACATTCCATGTAGAAGTCGGCCCTTGCAGATCACCAATGTGGCCGCGCAGGCTTCTGCTTCTGTGAGTCTGACGTCCTGCAGGACGTCAGACTCACAGAAACAGAAGTCTGCGCAGCCTTCTACATGGAATGTTGCTAGTGGAATAGCAACATTCCATGTAGAATCTGCAATAGTAGCAACATTCCATGTAGACTCTCCAATAGTAGCAACATTCCATGTAGAATCTTCAATAGTATCTATTTTATTTTTGTTACATTTGTACCCTGCGCTTTCCCAGTCATGGCAGGCTCAATACGGCTTACATGGGGCAATGGAGGGTTAAGTGACTTGCCCAGAGTCACAAGGAGCTGCCTGTGCCTGAATGCGGAGAATAAACCTTTTGGAAGAACATTGAATTCTGTTTGTTTCTTGGAACATCCCTCCACCCTGTTTGGCGTTTGCCTGATTTGCTGTGGAAGGACTTTCTCGCCCTTTCCTTGTATTTTATATTGAGCTACGTGTTTGTCATATCAGTGCATTTGTAAAGATAAGCCAAAACCTACAGCACGGCACGTGTGGCCTTGAAACTGAAGTCAGCAACTTAGAAATTCCTCCTGCGTTTTTATCGGCTTGAAAATAGAGCACTAAACACCTGTTGAAAAAAAGCAGTGACGGGTTATTTCTACTTCTAAAGGAGGAGTAAGAATGCAATTAATTAATCAGACAAAGAAATCAAGTGCATTGATAAGATTCCCTGGTCACTTATATGTTCACTCTAAGATGTGATGTATGTTACATCTACAACATTTCCTTCTATAATTCGTTATGATACAGCTCTAAGTGATTCGGAGGTTCTGGCACAGTGCCTTGTTTTTATTCTCTCTGGGTATGAAACCACCGGTTCTTCGCTGTCCTTCCTGTCATATAATGTGGCCACCCACCCAGAAGTCCAGCAGAGACTACACGAAGAGATAGATACTATTCTACCCAACAAGGTGAGTGGCTGTTTCTTCATGAGCAGTTGATGGAAATGGCTTCCTAGAAACGGACAAAACAGCGAAGATGACTAAAAGGTAAAAAAGTAAAGAAAAAAAAAAGGAAAAAAATAATAAAACTAGATGACACTAATAATATAAATACTTAAGAAATATATTTATTATAAAAATACAAAACAGAGAGTAATTGAGTCTCGATCACCCCCTGTTTTGTATTTTTATAATAAATATATTTTTTAAGTATTTATATTATTAGTGTCGTCTAGTTTTATTATTTTTTATTATTTATTTTTTTGTCCACAATTTTCTTTTTTCCTTTTTTCTTTTCTTTACTTTTTTACCTTTTAGTCATCTTCGCTGTTTTGTCCATTGCTTGTTTTTTTGCAAAGACTGGTTTCTTCTGTGTTTTTTTGCGAATGACTTCCTAGAACCTCAGTGTGTGGAGCATTTCAGTCATGCAGGGGCGTAGCCAGACTTCGATGGGAGGGGGGCCAGCGCCCAAGGTGGAGGGGGGGACATTTTGGCCCGCATCCCTGCTGCCGCCCTCCCGCTGCCACTTCTGCCCTCCCCCACCGCCTCTGGAAAGTACCTTGGCTGGCAGGGGTCCCCAACCCCCGCCAGCTAAAGCGTTTGTCCCACGCTGGTCTCACGTTGCCCGGCGCCCTGTCCTGTTTTCAGTACTGTGCACGCTCATTTTAATGAAACTGAGCATGTGTGCCCACCCGCCAAGGTATTGCTGCGGCAGTGGGTGGGGAGTGGCAGGGCGGCGAGGGCGTGGGGTAGTGGGGTGGAAGACCAAAATGTACCCTCCCACCTCGAGCTCTGGCCCCCTCCTACCGCGAGGTCTGGCTACGGCCCTCGTTGAGCCATGATAACTGCAAATTTTTGTGTATTTTGATAGAAGAGCCCTATAGATACTGCCTTTCCCACTGAGGCTCTGAACTACTTCACAACAGACCAGTGGCAATCCTAGGTCGGCTGCCACCCGGGGCAGATTGCCGCTGCAACCCCCCCCCCCCCCGAGTGCAGCGGCGTCCGTACCCCCAGGGTGCAGCACGACACCCCCCCCCCCCCCGGTGCAATGACACCCCCCTCCCCGGCACATCAAGCCCCCCCCCCCCGGTGCAATGACACCCCCCTCCCCAGCGCATCAAGCCCCCCCCCCCCCGGGTGCATTCTTGGCTGCTGGAGGGTGAGCAGCTGTGCGCCTGTCAGCTCCATTGGGTCCCTGCTTCCTCTGCCCCAGAGGGCAGAGGGAGCATGGAGCAAGTGGAGCCGACAGGCGCGCGGCTGCTCTCTGCATCCTCCAGCAGGGTACACCCGGGGCGGACCGCCCCCACCGCCTCGTCTTTGCTACGCCACTGCAACAGACATAATAAGACAATCAGTACCTAAAGAATAAAATCAAAGCAATGTATAGTTTAGGTATATCCCAAAATCATTGCATTAAACAGCCATGCTTTATTTGATTTTTGAATTCATACAGCATGTCTTATGTTCAGTAGTAGTTCAACATATTTTTGTTAATTGCTTTGATGTGGCTTTTGAAAGGCAGTATAAAAAAAACACAACAAATTAAATAAGAAATAGTTTAAACAATATGCATAAGATCTGTATCCCCTTGAACTAGACACAGCATCGTACTGGGGTGTCCTGCACAGCAGCATACACTGAGTTGAGATACAGAGTCAGCTGCTTCAAAAGCATTTTATAGAGTGATGTGGTACAGTGCGTATTTCCTAGTAAAAAAGGTGCCAGTACTCAAATGCTAGGCCACTCTTCAGGGGTGGAGTAATCACTGAGGGACCCATCCCACAATAGCCAGGCCCCCTGCAACCGGTCACAGAATCTATGACAAGGCAGAATTGGTGTGTAGAGCCTCTGCTCTTTCATTAAAACTTGGGGTCCATGAGTCAATTTTAGCAGACGACAGAAAAGGTGCCGGTACTCAGTACCCCCAAGTACCCCCCTCAATAAAAGCCCTAGATGTGGATAAGAGGCCTCCAGTGTTCTACTGGTTGTTTTTTTTTTTTTCGGAAGATTGAGGCATCACAGCCCCTTTTCACAAGAAGCAAAAAAAAATGATTGTCTGACTTCTCCCCTATTTCTCCTCTAGGCCACACCTACCTATGAGGCTTTGATGCAGATGGAGTATCTTGAGATGGTGATTAACGAATCCCTTAGACTGTATCCCCCAGCAGGACGACTAGAACGAGTCTGTAAGAAAACAGTTGAGATCAACGGATTAACCATTCCAGGGGGGACCCCAGTAATGATCCCAACTTTTGTAATGCATCGGGACCCAGAGTACTGGCCGGAGCCAGAGGAATTCAGACCTGAAAGGTACGCCATGAGGAAAGAGCAACTTGCTTAAAAAGTGTTTGGTTGAAATAATTGTGAAAACCAAAACAGAGGTGGTTTTACCGCATTAATAAAATAGGGATTTCAACACTAATGTGTGAACACTTTTGTTATACCTGGAATGTAATGAATACGTTAGAATAACGACATTGACCCAGAATCTATCTCCCACCTTACCCTCCTCTCTCTATCACCTGTCTCTACCTACCTACCCATCCATCCTTTTATTATGTTATACTTAGAGGGGCATAATTGAACGAAAACGTCTATCTCCATGGGCGTTTATCTCCGAGAACGGGTCCGTGAAGGGGCGGACCGAACCGTATTTTCGAAAAAAATAGACGTCCATGTTTTATTCGACAATTTGTGAGCTGGGCGTTTTTGTTTTTCAGTGATAATGGAAAATGAAAGTGCCCAGCTCAAAAACGAATAAATCCAAGGCATTTGTTCGTGGGAGGGGCCAGGAGTCGTAGTGCACTGGTCCCCCTCACATGCCAGGACACCAACCGGGCACCCTAGGGGGTACTTTTACAAAAACAAAAAAAAGGTAAAAGAGCTCCCAGGTGCATAGCACCCTTCCCTTGTGTGTTGAGCCCCCCAAATCCCCCTCAAAACCCACTGCCCACAAGTCTACACCATTATTATAGCCCTAAGGGGTGAAGGGGGGCACCTACATGTGGGTACAGTGGGTTTGGGGGGTTGGACGACTAATAAGCATTAAGCAGCATAATTGTAACAGGTATGGGGTGATGGGCCTGGGTCCACCTGCCTGAAGTCCACTGCACCCCCTAACAACTGCTCCAGGGACCTGCATACTGCTGCTAGGGAGGTGGGTATGACATTTGAGGGTGAAAATAAAAAGTTGTGAAACATCATGTTTTGTGGTGGGAGGGGGTTAGTGACCACTGGGGGAGTCAGGGGAGGTCATCCCTGATTCTCTCTGGGGGTAATCTGGTCATTTAGGGCACTTTTTGGGGCCTTATTCGTGAAAAAACAGGGTCCAGGAAAAGTGCCCTAAATTCTTGCTACAAACGCATACTTTTTTTCCATTATCGGCGAAAGGCGCCCATCTCTCCTCGGCCGATAACCACGCCCCAGTTCCACCTTCGCCATGCTTCCGACACGCCCCATCAACTTTGTACGCTTCCGCGATGGAGTGCAGTTGAAAACGTCCAAAATCGCCTTTCCATTATACCGATTTATTCGTTTTTGTGAGATAAACGTCTATCTCCCGATTTGGGTCGAAATCTAGGCGTTTTTCTCTTTCGATTATAAGGTGGTTAATTTCCTACTTTACATAACAAAATTCTGTGTTACCTATTACTATGTAAGCCGCATTGAGCCTGCTTTTAGTGGGAAAGTGCGGGATACAAATATAATAAATAAATTCAACTAAGGGGTTAATATTCAAAAGGGTTTAATCAGGCAGGAGTAAGTCCTGCCTGGTGAAACTCCTCTGATCTGAATATCTCTGCTAACTGGTCATTCCCTGACTGGCTAGGACCCCAGCTCTTGAAGATTACAGTCAGGGGTGAACTGAACATTCGGGCAACCAGGCGGTGCCTGAGGGCCCAGGGGCCTAGCCTCGAGATTTTTAACTGTTGGCGAAAGCCTTTTGTTCATACTTTGGCACACAGAGAGCATGACTTGTTGTTTTTACTCATTAACAATGACGACAGATATTTCAAGTGGATGATTTTATTCAGTACAAGAGACTCCTGATGCAGGCCTAGTCAGCCGAAACCAGTGGCGTAGCCACAGGTGGGCTTGGGTGGGACAGGGCCCACCCATTTATGGCTCAGGCCCAACCAACAGTAGCACATGTTCAGTGGTAACTGGTGGGAATCCCAAGCTCCGTCAGCTGAAGATTTCCCCCCTGATGGTAACGAAAATGTTACTCTCCACAACACTGGCACCTGCGCATACTCAGTTTTCAGTGCATGCTTGGTGCCAAGGTGGAAAGAAGCGTTTTCCCACCAGCTGAGATAATTTTTTTTTGGGTGGGGGGGAGAACACTTGGTGCCCACTCAATTCTTGCCTAGGCCCACCCAAAATCTGCTCTCTGGCTACGCCCCTGGCCGAAACACAGCTGTGTCGTCTTGTTTACCCTTTAATAAACAGTTTTAATCATCTGGAACATTGTCCACTGATTTTTGAGTCATCTTCGCTGTCCATCATTTTTGACATGGAAGTCTCTTCCTCTTCTGCAGTTGGAGCCCCTCCGTAGTCCCACCCAAAATATACCCGGACCACACCCCCTTGTCATATGAACATACAGCATAGATGTACATATCAGTAGCGTACCAAGGGCCCCAGCGGTCGGGGGCGGTCTGCCCCAGGTGCAGGCATCAAGGGGGTGCAGAGAGCAGTTACATGGCCGTCGGCTCCTCTAGGCCCCTGCCCCCTCTGACATTACTTCCTGTTCTGGGGCAGGGGACAAGCAGAGCCGACAGCACATGACTGCTCTATGCAACCCCTTGCTAGGAGGAAGGGTGGTGGTAGTGGTGATATTCTTCGGGGGGGGGGGGGGGGTGATGCATTTCGGAAGTGGGGGTGATGTGTCTCGGGGGGGGGGGGGGCGACCTGCCCAGCATGGCAAGCAAGCTAGGTATGCCACTGGTCCTTATTTGTTTACATATTGTATTTTTTTTTTGTTACATTTGTACCCCACGCTTTCCCACTCATGGCAGGCTCAATGCGGCTTACATGGGGCAATGGAGGGTTAAGTGACTTGCCCAGAGTCACAAGGAGCTGCCTGTGCCTGAAGTGGGAATCGAACTCAGTTCCTCAGTTCCCCAGGACCAAAGTCCACCACCCTAACCACTAGGCCACTCCTCCACTGTTGCTACTATTTGAGATTCTACATGGAATGTTGGTATTCCCCAACAACATTCCATGCAGAAGTCGGCCGTTGCAGATCACCAATGTGGCCGCGCAGGCTTCTGCTTCTGTGAGTCTGACGTCCTGCAGGACGTCAGACTCACAGAAACAGAATCCTGCGCAGCCTTCTACATGGAATGTTAGCAACATTCCATGTAGAATCTCCAGTAGTAGCAACATTCCATGTAGAATCTCCAATAGTATCTATTTTATTTTTGTTACATTTGTACCCTGCGCTTTCCCACTCATGGCAGGCTCAATGCGGCTTACATGGGGCAATTGAGGGTTAAGTGACTTGCCCAGAGTCACAAGGAGCTGCCTGTGCCTGAAGTGGGAATCAAACTCAATTCCTCAGTTCCCCAGGACCAAAGTCCACCACTCTAACCACTAGGCCACTCCTCCACTGTTGCTACTATTTCAGATTCTACATGGAATGTTGCTATTCCACTAGCAACATTCCATGTAGAAGTTGGGGGGGGGGATCGATGCATTTCGGAGGTGGGGGTGATGTGTCTCGGGGGGGGGGGGCGACCTGCCCAGCATGGCAAGCAAGCTAGGTATGCCACTGGTCCTTATTTGTTTACATATTGTATTTGTATTCCGCTGGTCTGACGGTCGCCTTTCCAGTCTAATGTAAGCCACTTGGAGCCTGCATCCTGTGGGAAAAGGTGGGGTAAAAATGCACTAAATAAAATAAATAAATATCCTGGCTTTATAAAATCAGGGTTTGGATGTCCATGCAATATGGATATCAAAAGTGCCAGTTTTCATACATCCAAAACATGAATAAAGCTTCCAAAATAACCACCATATTGTAATGACATTCAAATCTGCACAGAAAAGCCAGAATACGCTGGATAGAAAATAAAATGTCATGTCTTCTGCAAGGAAGCCGTTCCTGATTTTTTTGGTAAGTTCTCTCCTTGCTTATGTGGCTTTCTAGGTTCAGTAAAGAGAACAGAGAATCCACGGACCCTTACATTTTCCTCCCCTTCGGAGCTGGACCCAGAAACTGCATTGGAATGAGATTCGCCCTTCTCATCATGAAAGCAGCCATGATGGTCCTGTTGCAAAACTTCTCCTTCCAACCCACCAAAGACACGCAGGTTAGATACCAAACTCTGGAGTCCTTTTACTAAGCTGCGGTAACCCTTGCACAGGTTTTCCCGCGCGCTAAGGCCGTGTTTACAACGGCTGCAAAAACGGCTTCTTCTATTTTTTGTACAAATGGCCATGTGCTAATGTTACCGTTACCATTTAAAGAAGTTAGTGTGCGTGCACTTAACCTCTACCCGTTTTGTAGATGGTAAGGTTCTCACAGACTCCTATGCTAACCAGTTAGCATGCGGTAATGTAGCTGCACTAAGGGACCCTTTTACCAAAAGCCACGCTAAGACGTGGCCGGTGCTGTTGTCAGCTCGTGGGTTTTCCATTCATTGCAGGCACTTTTAGCGCGACAGTAAAATGGCTGCATTTCCATATGCTTCTTTAATGGCCATTTTCCAATTAGCACGTGGCCATCACCGTATCTCAAAAAAAAAGACATAGCAGAATTAGAAAATGTTCAAAGACCAGAATGATAAAGGGGATGGAACTGCTCTCGTATGAGGAAAGGCTAAAGAGGTTAGGGTTCTCCAGCTTGGAAAAGAGACGGACAAGGGGAGATATGATTGTCTACAAAATCCTGAGTGGTGTAGAACGAGTAGAAATAAATCGATTTTTTACACGTTCCAAAAGCACAAAAACTAGGGGACACTCAATGAAATTGCATGGGAATACTTTTAAAACAAATAGAAGGAAATATTTTTTCACTCAAAGACTAGTTAAGCTCTGGAACTCTTTGCCGGAGGATGTGGTAATGGCGGTTAGTGTATCTGGCATAAAAAAAGTTTGGATGAGTTCCTGGAGGAAAAGTCCATAAATTGGTTGCAAGCATTTACACCAGGCTTTGGCGGGCATAAATGCTGTCATCCCTGGGGTAGAGGTAGGGTTGGGGGGGGGGGGGAGTTTGGAGGTTCTTTGTGGGCTTTATGATGTACAGTTATGATTATGCACAGTGAGCTGTTTTTCATATTTCAGAATTCAATAAAAACTTACTGTAAAAAAAATAAATAAATGCTGTCGTCCAAAGTTAGGCGCAAACCCCGGGTTCTATATAGCCTGACTTAAGTTGCACATGCAAATCTGCTCGTATTCCAGATTTACGTGGCAGGTTAATGAGTTAGCAAGCCAGTCAGCACCGATAATTGCCAGTTAACAAGCAACTGACACTAATTGGCAGTAATTAGAATTTACACGCACAATTGTCTAAGCGTATTCTGTGACATGATGTGCATAAATTCTGTCGTATAGTTGAAAAGGGGGTATGGGCACACAGCGGTGTACCAAGGGCAGGGCGGTGGGGGTGGTCCGCCCCGGGTGCACGCTGCTGGGGGGGGGGGGGTGCAGAGAGCAGCCGCGTGCCTGTCGGCTCCGTTGTTTCCCTGCTCCCTCTGCCCCGGAACAGGTTACTTCCTGTTCCGGGGCAGAGGGAGCAGGGAGCCAGCAGAGCCGAGCTGCGCGGCTGCTCCCCAGCAGCTAAAAACGCACCCGGGGGGGGGGGGGGTGATGCGCCAGGGGGTGTCATTGCACCGGGGGGGGGGGGGGGGGTGTCATTGCATAAGGGGGTTCATGCTGCACGGGGGGGGGGGGGGTGCACATCGGCGATCCGCCCCGAGTGGCAGCCGACCTAGGATCGTCACTGTGGGCACGAAATGTGAGGGTCTTGAGCATATCTAAAATCTATGGACATTATTATAAAATACACCCAGTCCGTGCCTAAGTCAGGCATATTTCGGCACCAATTTTTCAGGCGCCATAGATAGAATCTAGTCCAAAATCTGTGCTAAGCTAGTATTCGATAAAGGACGCTCTTCACGGATCTTCCTGGCACCTAACTTTGGGTCACATTCACTGAATCGCGACCTAAAAGTATGGTTCTTTAGAAAAGAGGGGATCCAGGAGGTCTTTTACTAAGCTGCAGTAGCGTTTTTAGCGCACGCCAGGGGCGTAGCTAGGTGGGGCCATGGGGGCATGGGCCCCCACAGATTTAGCCCTGGCCCCCTCTACTTTCGAGCCCCCCTCCCGCCGACCCTCCGCCGCCGCCAGGTACCTTTGCTGGCAGGGGTTGGGGACCCCCCACCAGCAAAGGTACCTGGCAGCGGTAGCAACGACGAGGGAGGTTCGGCGGCAGGAGTGGGGCGTCGAAAGTGGCGGGGGAGGGTCAGCGGTGGGTTAAACTGTGCCCCTCCACCTCAGGCTCTGGACCCCATCCTACCGAGGTCTGGCTACGCCCCTGGTGCACGCTAAACGCTAGAGATGCTCATAGGAATATACGGATGTCTCTAGCACTTAGCGTGTACTCAAAACACTACTGAGACTTAGTAAAAAACCCTCCCCCTAATTTCCTTCTGTCTGTCCAGTAACAGTTTATTTATGGTCACTGACCTCAAATGTCGCCAACTGATCTAAAGAGATAACTAAAGCCATTTTTGTATTGTCAATGGCAAAATGTAATTCACTCAACAAGGTGGTGATGACAGCCTCATTATTGTGACAGGTTTGGAACCCAGCTTGCTTACAGAGAGGCCTTTTTTTACTAAGTTACGCTCGACGTTAATGCAGAATAAAATGGCGTACTGCAGGATGCGCTTCTGTACCCTGTGGAAAATGGCAAATGTGCGTGCGCTGACTGTGCGCTAAAACTATTTTGCATTTTTTTTAGGCAGCATATCTGGGGGCAGAGAGTGGGGCATTGCTGTGCTAATCATTTAGGGGCCCTTTTACTAAGGCGCATGCCTACCACGTGGCAAAAAGCACTGCCACGGGACACACTGAGGCATTCCACAGTACTGTACCCATCGGCACATGCTAATCCAGTGCTGAAAAATATTTATTTATCTGTGAAAGTCTTCCCCTACACCAGGGCAGTGGCGTTCCTATGTCAGCTGCCACCCGCGGCAGATTGCCGCTGCGCACCCCCCCCCCAGGTGTAGCGGCGTCCGTCCCCACAGGGTGCAGCACGACCCCCCCCCCCCTGTTCCGGGGCAGAGGGAGCAGGGAACCAGTGGAGCCGACAGGCGTGCGGCTGCTCTCTGCACCCCTCCAGCAGCGTGCACCTGGGGCGGACCGCCCCCACCGCCCCGCCCTTGCTACGCCACTGTACCAGGGGTTCCCAAACGTTTTCAGTTCGCAGCAGCTCCCCCCTGGCCACATGGGTCTCCACAGACACCCCCGCCACATAGATCTCCCTTTCTCTGCAGCCCCCAAATCCAGCATCACTCACTACCTTCCTTCCTGCAGATCCAGGATCGCTGCCACTTTCTTCTCTTTTCCAGCTTGCATTTTCAGGCCATCTGCGATTCACACAAGCACTCCGGGGCCTTCCCAGTCTGCCACGTTCGGTCCTCTCTGACACAACTTCCTGTTGTGAGGGTCAGACGTGGCAGAGGGAAGTCCCCCACAGTGCCTGTGTGAATCGCGGAAGGCCCAAAAATATAAGCTGCAAGCACTGCAGCAGGGGAAGAAGCTGGAAGTGGCAGATGCCAGACCTGTGGGAGGGGAAAAGTAGGGTGCGATGCACCACGGCACCCCTGAGAGTCACTGTGGCACACCAGGGGAACCACCACTGTACACTCTTGCTAGGGCCTTATGCTCCCTTATTTATTTATTTAGATTTTGCTCACACCTTTTTCAGTAGTAGCTCAAGGTGAGTTACATTCAGGTACACTGGATATTTCTCTGTCCCAGGAGGGCTCACAATCTAAGTTTGTACCTGAGGCAATGGAGGGTTAAGTGACTTGCCCAAGATCACAAGGAGCAGCGGTGGGATTTGAACTGGTCACCTCTGGATTGCAAGACTGGTGCTCTAAGCACTAGGCCACTCCTCCACCCCAAGGAATCTTGTTACTCTTTGGGGTTCTACATGGAATGTTGCTACACTTCGAAATTCTGCATGGAATCTTGTTATGCTTTAGAATTCTAGAATCTTTATTTATTTAGCTCAAGGTGAGAGTTACATTCTGGTGCACTGGATATTTCTCTGGGCTCACAATCTAAGTTTGTACCTGAGGCAATGGAGGGTTAAGTGACTTGCCCAAGATCACAAGGAGCAGCAGTGGGATTTGAACCGACCACCTCTGGATTACAAGACCAATGCTCTGACCACTCCTCGTCCACTAGCAGCATTCCATCTAGAATCTCAAATAGTAGCAACATTCCATATATTTATTTATTTAGATTTTGCTCACACCTTTTTCAGTAGTAGCTCAAGGTGAGTTACATTCAGGTACACTGGATATTTCTCTGTCCCAGGAGGGCTCACAATCTAAGTTTGTACCTGAGGCAATGGAGGGTTAAGTGACTTGCCCAAGGTCACAAGGTGCAGCAGTGGGATTTGAACCCTCCACCTCTGGATTGCAAGACCAATGCTCTAACCGCTGGGCCACTCCTCCACTAGCAACATTCCATCTAGAATCTCAAATAGTAGCAACATTCCATATATTTATTTATTTATATTTTGCTCACACCTTTTTCAGTAGTAGCTCAAGGTGAGTTACATTCAGGTACTCTGGATATTTCTCTGTCCCAGAAGGGCTCACAATCTAAGGGTTAAGTGACTTGCCTAAGATCACAAGGAGCAGCAGTGGGATTTGAACCAGCCACCTCTGGATTGCAAGGCCGGTGCTCTAACCACTAGGCCACTCCTTCCAGTCTCCCCTGTGCAGCTTGAAAGCCCTCACCAGAAAGCTTTCCTTTGCACAGCTCCCCTCTTGTAGAATACTTTTTCTTCATCCTTACGTTGAGAACCATTGTTACGAACTTTTCTTTTTACTGAGGCCTTCTGTGTGATCACAGCTGACCAGATGGGGTCCCCGGAGCGGCTGCCCAGTGCTCTGTACTCCGCACTCCGTTCTCTGCATTTTATTTCTTTGTTTTAAAGACAAAGTTTAGCTTGACTTAGTTTTGATAGACTCACTTATTAATATCCTATTGAATAATAACTGTCCATTTTTTTTCTTTTCCTCTTTCCTATCTGGTACACCGATTGCCCTTTCCTTCTTTCTTGTTTACTTAGTATATAAAGTGTCTTGTTATGTTTGCAGGAAAGGCGATACAGTAAGTGTTAAATCATAGTCATAATGTATTTATCGGGTTCCATTCCCACATTATTATTAAACTATTAAAAATAAATGTTATTAATCCATTCTGCTTTTCCTTAGATCCCTCTGGAACTTGACCCGAAGGGATTCCTGCAGCCCACGAAGCCCATTGTTCTGAAACTTGTACCCAGAACCAGCGCCAGCGCTGAAGAGCGAAACTGAAGAACAGACGACATCGCGGGAAACAGAACGGCTCGTGCCAACTGAGCCTTTCCTTGGTGCCGCCTTCCTACAGCAGATTAAAGATCAGAAATACAGAACAGAATAGAGAAAAGGACCATTTTACACTGATTTCTGGGATTCTCTTGTGAGCTTCATCCAGTTGTAGAGTGTTTTTTTAAGCACACGCTGATGCCTATTTAGCTTTGAGGATATCCTATATTACAAGTGTTAAGTGTCCCCTCCTTTAAGTTTAGTTACCAAATGTTTACTATTAGACACAGATCAAACTCCTCTTACTGACTTACAAGTGCCTTCACTCTGCAGCTCCTCAGTACCTCTCCACTCTTATCTCTCCCTACACTCTGGGAACGCCATTCACTGGGTAAATCGCTCTTATCTGTAACCTACTCCTCCGCTGCTAACTCCAGACTCCGTTCCTTTTATCTTGCTTCATCATACGCCTGGAATAGACTTCCTGGGCCAGGACGTCAAGCTCCATCTCTGGCCGTCTTCAAATCTAGGGTAAAAGCCCACCTTTATGAGGCTGCTTTTAACTCCTAACCCCTATTCACTTGTTATTATTGTTATTTATCACATTTATACCCCACATTTTCCCACATGTTTGCAGGCTCAATGTGGCTTACAATAGACCGAAAAGGCTATCGCCAGTCCAGTAGTTATACAAACACAATAGATTGTGGTGGTCAGAGTGGATAGAAAGAACAGGGTATAAAGGGAAAAAGGGTAAAGGTAAGAGAGTCCAAAATGGTCCATTTATATGCTGTTTTGAAGGACTTTGGGTTTTATGTTGGAGCCTGGGGGTAGGCCTTCCGGAATAGGCTGGTCTTGAGTAATTGCCTTAAGTTGAGATGGTTTTGAGTAGTTTTGACAGCTTTTGGCAGTGCATTCCATAATTGGGTGCTGATAAAGGAAAAGGACGAAACATAAGTGGATTTATATTTGAGGCCGTTACAGGTAAGATAATGGGGATTTAGGAATGAATGAGACGTGCTTGATGTATTCCTGGCTGGAAGATTGATTAGGGTGTTCATGTATCCTGGGGCTTCTCCATAAAGAATTTTGTGGACTAGGGTGCAGATTTTGAAGTTAATTCGTTCCTGTATTGGGAGCCAGCGCAATTTCTCTCGAAGGGGCTTGGAACTTTCAAATTTGGATTTACCAAAGATTAGTCTTGCTGCTGTGTTTTGGGCAGTCTGAAGTTTCTTTACAAGTGCTGCATCCAAGGCAGTGCCGTAGTGAGGGCTAATGACACCCGGGGCGTGTCGCCGCTGCGCACCCCCCCTCCCCCCCCGGGTGCAACACGGTGTGACCCCCCTCCGGAGCGAAACCCCCCCGGAGCGCAACCCCCCCCCCTGGAGCGCATTCTTACCTGCGGGAGGGCTGATCCGCCCTGCGTGCACGTCAATCGGAGCTGCGTCGGCCCCGCTGGTTCCCTGCTCTCTCTGCCCTAGAACAGGAAGTAACCTGTTCCGGCCGGGGCAGAGGGAGCAGGGAACCAGCGGGGCCGGCACCCCCTGAGCGCATGCACCCGGGGTGGACCGCCCCTCCCGCCCCCCCCCTTCCTACGCCACTGATCCAAGGATCTGTGGGGAATGGTCTGAGGGGCTTTTTAGTGGCTTGTGTTTTACTTTTTCTCTTGCATTTACTAATAATTCCTGGAGTCCTGTAGTTTAGCTCATTCCCGTATCCTTAAATGCACATTCTGGCCTCATTCTGCTCTTTGTCCCTCACTCTATCCGTCCCACCCGGCCCACGTTCAGGGCCTTGGAAAAGCCCTCATTATTTCTAATATTGGCCTGGGTGTTTATTAATGAGCTTTCTGGAATCTAGGGTGGGTTATTAATGGAGGTACAACTTCTCTCCTCTACCCACGATGACCATTTCTCTCCTCCATCCTGCCCCCTGCAGTAACCGGCATTGTTTTCCTCTACCTGCCACTCCCCTGCGGTGACCAGATCTCTCTTCTTACCTAGTTATGGTTCTGGCCCAGTGCACGCTCAAGGCCCCGCACCAGCCTTGGGGGGAGGCGGGTGGACCATGGAGAAGAGCAACGTCCGTTACTGAGAATGCCAAGGGGTGGGCTACTATTAGAGGAACCTAAATTTGGCTTTAAGATGAAATTTACAGGGTTTTTTCAGTGCTGAAGTGGGGGTGGACCATAATTAGAGGTGGGCTGTTATTAGAAAGAATACAGGGCCCGATATTCAGATCATGGGAAGAAGCCCGGCTAACTCCCATGGTCAACGGTCAGCCTGAATCTTCAATGCTGTTCTATTTCCGGTGACCGGCATTGAATATCTGACTTTTGGCCATTTTAAACTTAGCCACTCAAGCCAATATTCAGCGCTGGCTGATGAAGTTTAAACCGGCTATTTAAGTGGCCTAATTTGGCCACCAAACATAGTTGGCGACACACCGAATATTAGCGGATAGCTAGTTCTATCATGCGATTTACCTGGTTATCTGCTAAACACTAACTGGCGATATTCAGTGGGAGCTTACCGGCTTTCTCCCGTTGAATATTGCCAGATAGCTAGTTAAGCGCTGTTTAACTGGCCAAGAGTCGTTCCTGGTCGGTTAAATGGTTTGAAATATCTGGGGGAGGAACAGTGTTTTGCTTTGATTACAGCTGCTCTTTGCCACCTCCCCCCTGCAGCTGCCTCCGACAACCACCTAATTTGCCTAATGATGAAGCCAGCTGTACTGGCAGCCATGTTTTTATTTATTTGTTACATTTGTATCCCACGTTTCCTCACCTATTTGTAGGCTCAATGTGGCTTACACAGTACCGGAGAGACGTTTGCAGATTCCGATGTAAACAAATATAAAGTCATGTTGTGGTAAGATAAAGTTCATGTGGTACAGCGACATTGGGGAATCGTACAATGGAAGAGTTGTGTTATGTCCATTACGTTCTTTAGTTTTGTTGTGTTGCAGAGATCAGGCATTTATGTTGGATCGGTAGAGTATGTCTTTTTAAACAGGTTAGTTTTTAGTGTTTTCCTGGAAGTTTAGGTGGTTGTACGTCGTTTTCAAGGCTTTTGGTAATGCGTTCCACGGTTGTGTGCTTATGTAGGAGAAGCTGGATGCGTAATAAGTTGATTTGTATTTGAGTCCTTTGCAGGTTGGGTAGTGCAGATGTTGGTTCACCCAGCCAGTTCTACTGGCTATTATTCTGCCCCCCCCCCCCCCCAAAAAAAAAATTCCAGAGACCTAGGTGACTTCCTAGGTTTGCTTAGTCATAAGGCCAGCCCTACTAGCTGTTTTGACCCCTCCCCTACCAGATTCTGGCAACCAAGGCAACTGTTTATGTTTCTTTAGTGGCAGGGCTAGAGCTAGTCCTGGCCTGGGGATGAATAAGGTCTAGGAGAAAATTACTGGTGGGGAGGGTACACTGAGGAAATTTATTGAGGTTTCTAGAGAGCAGGGGAATGAGATGAGTGGATTGTGTGGGGGGGAGGGGAAACATTTTTGGAGGCCATTTTAGAAGGTCTGAGCAGTGGCGTTCCTAGGGGGGCTGACACCCGGGGCGGATCGCCGATGCGCCCTGCCCCCCGGGTGCAGCGCCCCCCCGGAACAGCACAACACCCCCCCCCCACGGCGAACCCCCCCTGACCCCCCGGCGAAAGAACCCCCCCGGGTGCACGCCGCTGGGGGGGGGGGTGCCGCGCGCCTGCCAGCTCTTCGTTTTCATGCTCCCTCTGCCCCGGAACAGGAAGTAACGTGTTCCGGGGCAAAGGAAGCATGAAAATCAAGAGCCGACAGGTGCGCGGCACCCCCCCCAGCGGCGTGCCCCCGGGGTGGACCGCCCCCACCGCCCCCCCCCCTTTGGTACATCACTGGGTCTGAGCAGCATTTGCACATCTAAATCGCAGATTTACAGAGTTACATGTGTCTAAGTCACAATTTTAGTAGTGTATACCTGGGACAGGTACAGTTTTCAAAGGGGCGTGTTCTGGGTGTGCTTTGGCTGAGACTGAGAGGTATGTGTGGATTTTCTGTTTTGCACTGGCCAAACACATCTACTTCAAACTTTCCCCATCGGTGTTTACACCTGCTCTGTCAGCTGACTGCTTATCTGGACCCTGAGCTAGTACAAGGGTTAAGAACATAGGAATATAAGCGTTGCCCTACGGGGACAGACCAAAGGTCCAACAAACCCTGTATCCTGTTTCCAGTAGTGGCCAATCCAGGTCACAAGTACATGTCAAGATCCCAGAACAGTAAAACAGATTTTTTATGCTGCTTATCCTAGAAATTAGCAGTGGATTTTCCCCAAGTCCATCTTAATAATGACCTTATGGACTTTTCTTTTAAGGAAATTATTCAAACCTTTATAAAAAAACGTGCTAAGCCTTTACCACATTCTCTGGCAACAAATTCCAGAGTTTAATTACAGGCTGAGTGAAGAAATATCTTCTCCGATTTGTTTTAAATTTACTACTTTGTAGATTCTTTGCACTGTCCCCTAGTCCTAGAATTTTTGGAAAGAGTAAATATGTGATTCACTCAGTATTTTATAGATCTCTGTCATATCTCTGGGTGCCCTGGGTGAACGTTCAGCCTTACAACCCCCTCCCCCCCCCATTAACTATCTAGTCTGCAGCTTCCCCTCTCTCCCTCTTCCCCCCACCCCAGATTTTGATAATTAAACAATTGTGATCATCCTATTAAAATTCAATCTAAATTATGTGCTGATGATTCTTTTACTGTTTTACTTAGTCTGTGCCTGCTTTTTGCTGCCCTCAAGAAGTTGCCCTAGGCAACCGCCTAGTCGTGCCTAATAGCTTTGCTGGGCATGTCTGGACCTGTCATTTGAAAGAGAGATTGAGGAGGGGGGGGGGGGGGAGGGAGTTGTGCTTAACTTTCTGGCATTTAAAACCACCTCAAACGTCCTAAACCTAGGATTCTGTGCTCAGCTCCTTAATCGGCTCCCTTTGGATGTCCTGCTGTGTAAAATCTGAGACATATTTTTAAGTGGCAGGTTACAAAACCCACCAGTTACATATGTAAGTGACATCACTTATATATTCAAAGCTTTGAGGTGTGCTACCACCAACACCATGGTATGCTGTAAGCAATGAGCAAGCAAATTACTGCCATGTTAAAATCACACCAGTAATGCACAGTTTATTGTTAAATGTCACCCTTCCTGTCAGTGCCTGAGTGGTGATTGGCTCAGGCACTGAAAGGAAAAGTGACATTGAAAAACAGAACAACAACAACAACAAAAACCCTTACAACACTAGCAGTGGGCAAACCCCCCCCCCCCCCCCCCCATGGTGTCAGCATTTTGCATTAGCCTACCTCCTTCCTGAGTCAGTGCCCCAACAAACCACCCCAACCTGACTCCCCTTCCCACCCCAACCTCACTCCCTGAAAAAAAATATCCCTGCGCTCTAGCAGTAACCCACCTGACTTGATTTCTAAAAATCCTCCCTTGTGTCTAGTGGGACCTCCCTATACTCAAACCCTCACTCAGGCTCCCCTAGACCAATGAGGCAGGAGCGATGCCCACAAACTCCTGTACCTTGCACCATCATCTTCAGAAACGGTGGCACACAGCCCCATGTGCACTGGGTGGGGTCAGTCTCCCAGATAAGTGGCTGGTCACTGCCATTTTTGAAGATTACAGCAGTGGAGGCAGAGTGGAGGGAGGGGAGTTGGGAAGGCGGTAGAACTCGAGGGCATAAAATGAGATTGAAGGGGGGGGGGGCAGACTCAAGAAAAATGTCAGGAAGTATTTTTTCACGGAGAGAGTGGAGGATACTTGGAATGCCCTCACGCGGGAGGTGGTGGAGAAGAAAACGGTAACGGAATTCAAAAATGCGTGGGATAAATATAAAGGAATCCTGTTCAGAAGCAATGGATCCACAGAAGCTTAGCGGAGATTGGGTGGCAGAGCCAGTGGTGGGAGGCGGGGCTAGTGGTTGGCAGGCGGGGCTAGTGCTGGGCAGACTTCTACAGTCTATGCCCTGAAAATGGCAGATACAAATCAAAGTCAGGTATACACATAAAGCAGCACATATGAGTTTATCTTGTTGGGCAGACTGGATGGACCGTACAGGTCTTTCTCTGCCGTCATCTACTATGTTACTATGCAAGTGTGCATTCACAGGCCACAGTGACCCCCCCCCCCCCCCCCACCTTCTGCATTCTGTGTTGGAGGCAGGGCTGTGAGCAGGCAACTGCTCAGACCCCAGTGAGCCCTCACAGCCTGCTGCCACGTTCCCTAAGTCACTTCAGAAGCTGGGCTGAGGGCAACTAGGGCAGAACAGACCAAGAATGAAGATCCAGGGGTTGAACAGGGAAGGAGATAGAATGCCACGTACCCAATAAAATGTTTATGCATCACTGGATGTTGTTTCTCTAGCAAAGCCTTAAGTAGAGAAACTGTAAGTTGCATTTAACAAACCTGATTTTATGAAGCAGTACCTGGCGATGCAAAGAGAAATGATAATTTGATTTATCAGGTCAGCAAATATGACCTGGGAACTCGCATACACAGCCCATAGCTCAAATTTATAGGAAGGGACTTTGTCAGAGCATGGATGCCGAGAATATGCATTCCAACGACTGTGAGCAAGTTGGACTATAGGACTACACAATCCAAAAAAAGAGAAAATAATTTTTAATTTAAATGTTATGCTCTTTTGGAATCTTGGATGAATCTCTTCATAGAGGTGGTTAATTAGTGTTAATAAATAATCGTAAATAAATATTGGTGTGCAAGCCAAAAGTGCCAGAGAGCCAACTGCCCTCGGCAACCTTGTGGAGGTCACTCACTAGAAAGATGCATCACGAATGTGCAATTTCCTGACTTGCTACACAAAGCCCAGAGAGGCACCTGGAAGGATAAAAATAGAGGAGCAGAGAATATGAAGGCAGATAAAGACCCGCCTGGTCCATCATAAATCATAAAGGAACTCCAAACCGCTCAAAACACCGCAGCCAGACTGATTTTTGGAAAAACGAAATACGAAAGCGCCAAACCCCTACGAGAAAAACTACATTGGCTCCCGAGCAAAGAATGGATTGCCTTCAAAATCTGTACTCTACTGTATAAAATCATCTATGGTGAGACCCCGGGATACATGACAGACCTCATTGACCTTCCAGCCAGAAACACCACAAGATCAACACGCACATACCTAAAGCTACACCACCCAAGCTGCAAAAGAATTAAATACAAATCAACCTATGCATCCAGCTTCTCCTTTATAAGCACGAAACTATGGAACGCACTACCAAACACCTTGAAAACAACGCACGACCTATCAAACTTTCGGAAATCACTAAAAAAACTTACTTATTCAAAAAGACATACCCTGATGACCCAACTTAAATGCCTCGATCCCACAACACAACGAAACTAAGACTTGAATTGATCACAACTCAACCCTTCCTCCTTATTCCCTGATGTGTTTATCCTACACGAACCTTCTACATTGTCACTCTATATCTGCTATACCAGGACTGGCGATCGCCATCACGGTTACTATGTAAGCCACATTGAGCCTGCAAATAGGTGAGAAACTGTGGGATGCAAATGCAATAAATAAATAAATAAATAAATCTAGTCTGCCCAATGAGGAGGCCAGAGCCGCACCTGTCACTCCATGCGGGTCACACTGTCATGATCAAATTCTGGCACCGCATGTAGGGAAGTCACACAAATACGGAAGAGTGAATTTATAATTTTGGAGAGTCACTTGTATTGTCAATATTTGAATAAACCAGCAATCTAACAATGTTGCAAATGGACACTTAACTCGCTATCAGTCTTTTGGTGAATGAGACACAAAAAACGCACAGTTCTTGATCTGTCGCTGCTATCCTCAGGTCGCAGACCGTAGAAGTCTGCCCGGCACTGGTCCTACTTCCCAGTTGCTGGAGTTGCCCATCCATAATTGGGACACTCCAGTCCATCTATAATTGGGACACAGACTGTAAAAGTCGTCCCGGATTTGCCATATTTGGGACACAAGATCGTGGAAGTCCACCCAGCACTGGCCTTACTTCCTACGACTGGAAATGCTGTCCAAGCACCGACATATTCTCTTCATGTGCTCCAAGCACCGAGGGGTCCTTTTACTAAGGTGCACTGAAAAATGGCCTCAGCTGATGTAGTTGCGCGTATTGGACGCACGCAGGTCCAATTTTCAGCTCACCTGCAAAAAAAGGCCTTTTTTGGTAGTAAATGGACGATGCGGCAAAATTAAAATTGTCACGCGTTCATTTTGGGCCTGAGACCTTACTGCCACCCATCGACCTAGCGGTAACGTGGAGGAGTGGCCTAGTGGTTAGAGCAATCCAGAGGTGGCAAGTCACTTAACCCTCCATTGCCTCAGGTACAAACTTAGATTGTGAGCCCTCCTGGGACAGAGAAATATCCAGAGTACCTGAATGTAACTCACCTGGAGCTACCACTGAAAAAGGTGTGAGCAAAATCTAAATAAATAAATATGTTAACCGGACGGTAATGGTCTATGCATGTACAATGCTGATTAGCACAGCATGACTTAGTGGATGCATGTAAAAAATTAAATTACTGCTCAGACCACGTGGTAGGTCAAAATTCATGCATAGGACGTGTGTAGCCACTTACATAACTTACTAAAAGGGCCCCTGAGTCAAGGAGAAGAAATTGTGAGTTGTTGTGTCCTTTTCACATTGATAGTACATTTCAGCCTTGGAGCAAATGTCAAACAACCTTCTGCTGTTGTTGATGAAATATCTCTTTAAGGTCATCGCGAAGTCAAATCTCATGCTTACTATACACACCACACCCTCAATCCCTATTATGCTATACATAGAGCTTCTGTTCTTAGCTATTTATAAAGTGTAAATTTACTCCCAATTTTTAAACACTGCAGTCAGTGATTGATTCAAATGCTGACCACAGCATGTAACAGACAGCAGATGAAGACCAGAACGAACCATCTGATCTGTCCAGCAAGGTGGCCAGAGTCCTACCTGCCTCTTAATGCAGAACATGCAGGTTCCCCCTCCCCTGTCTGCCTCTCTGCACGGGGCGTTCTCTGTATGTACCTTATAAAAATGGCCCCCCTGAGAGCTGCAGAGTCCTGTGAAAGTACAGAAATGACATGGAGATGGGGACTGAGTTTGCAAGGATGGGGCGGGAACAGAGCCCACGGGGACGGGGCAGGGATGGGGACAGAACCCACGAGGATGGGGACAAACTTTGTCCCTGTGTTGTTTTCTACTTTGAAGCCTGTTAATGAACTGGACTGTTATTTATGTTTGAGTGACGCAGACAATGATTTTTTTGGAACAACAAGCAAACATGCTGGCCACAACTAGCAATATTTGCATGAGGGATCCTGTACATCCTGCTACCACCACATCTTCTGAGAAGACAACTTCTATTCCAGGAAGGACTGTGGGAGACAGGAGAACTAGATTGAATCCTAAGATTGTTCATGACTTCTTATTCATCCACAGATTAAAAAAACATAACAGTGCTTCATAGGGCATATTTCTCCCCTCTGGGGCATACAGAAAGGGTTGTATTTTGTACCCCTGGACATTTTAACAGTGTGAATTAGGATTCCTTGGTGTAGTAGAAATCACCTATTGTTGGGGTTGGAAGGGTAGAGGGTGGTGGTGGGAAGGAGGGTTATTATAGCTGCTCATTGTTATTATTGTTCTCTATTTGTAATTTATACACAACAGTTGCACAGCATATTGTTCCTTTTTATACTTGAATAAAAAGATTTAAATATAAAATCATAATTGTTTGAGGCTTCTGCAGATGAGGACAGAGCCTATGATGATGGAATGGGGACAGGGCGGGGACAGAACCTGCGAAGATGGGGCAGAGACAGAACCCACGGGGATGGGACGAGGATGGGGACAAACCTTGTCCCCGTGTCATTTTCTATGTGATAGCTTCCTGCTGCTCTGGAGCAATGGCGGGGTGAGGTGGAGAGAGACCACAGTGGGGTCAGAAAAACGGGCTCTTCTAAAACAAAATCAGTGGAACCAAAGGCAAAATAGATGCATATTGTGTGTGGGGGGACCGGTTGGCCAGAGTTTCATGGGACAAAATACACAATAACAAAGCTTTTCAACTGACTTGAGCAAACTGGCAGGAATGTGAGTCCCCGTTGGTTCCCTATCAAAGCCCTTGTCAGAACACAAAAAGGTCCTTCTTTTAATTCGGTTTTGTAGTTTGCCCTCTTCTGTGTTGTGACACAATATCTTGCTGGTGCAGAAAGTCTCTGGACAGGTCTCCTGATCAATTCAGTCAATTCAGGTCTTATATACAGCTAATATCCCCTTTCTAGGGTTCAGTGCGGTTTACATCGTACATGGGACAGAGTGGTACAATATTATAGGTAGGGCATTGGGTGAATACGATCTTGTTGGTTATAAAGCACTAGAGGGGGTGAGAGGGGTTGGTGTTTCGTTTGCTACCATGTTTCCCCGAAAATAAGACACTGTCTTATATTAATTTTTGCCCCCAAAAATGCGCTAGGTCTTATTTTCAGGGGCTGTCTTATTTTTCGGGGAAACATCGGGGTTGGATCGGGGTTGGCCCGCCCACCCTCCGTTGCTCCCGGAACTAACCTTAAACACCTCCTTTCACCTTCGCAGCAAGCAGCAGCAGGGCAGACCTCTCCTTCCTTCCGTGTCCTGCCCTCGCCTGACGTAACATCCGCGAGGGCGGGGCATGGAAGGAAGGAGAGGTCTGCCTTGCTGCTGCTTGCTGCGAAGGTGAAAGGAGGCATTTAAGGTTAGTTCTGGGAGCGACGGAGGGTGGGTGGAGGGGGGGCCCGGCAACCTCAGGTGGGGGGGGGGGGGGGGGGGGGGGGGGGGGCGGCCCGGGGGCGGCCTTGTCCGGCTCTCGGCGGCCCTGCTTTCAAACAAAAATTTGCTAGGTCTTACTTTCGGGGGAGGCCTTATATCTACCAATTCAGGAAAACCTCTACTAGGTCTTATTTTCGGGGAAACAGGCTAGTTCTATGTCAGGGACTTAGAGAAGTTATGTTTGTTGTGTAGCATCTTTGGAATACAATGTAACAGTCTTTGGAGTACAGTCTTGTTGGTTAGATACAATGTTGCATAAAACTAGGAGGTGTGAGGGTGGTTGGTGTTCTGTTTGATAATTCCATTGTCCGTCTAGGACTTAAAGAAGTTATGGAACAGTCGTCCCTCACTTTCCTTCACTCCCCATATCAACCCTCCAATACAAACTCTCTATCTCCGTCAGCTCAAGGAGAAAGCCAGCAATGTGCTGCCTCTCCCTCTTTCCATCATGACCGACTCCACCTTAGTGACTCTGAAAACACACAGATTTAAAAAGAAAGGGTCCTCCCTCCCTGTGTGTACAATTTACTGCTATCGCTTGTACTGCATCTTCTGGAAATTTCCAGTTGAGGAAACACCTAGTAGGCTTCAGGGCAATAATAATAATACTAATAAAAATGCATACCAAAGACCATGCCTATGGATTCGTGAGGTGACATAATAAAATGAAACCAGCAGTGATTATCATTATTTCTGATTAATTTAAGATTACATAAATAAGTCATGGGCTGGTGGCATATTATAGACTAAAAGATTTATTGAGGCAGTTCAAACACTGGAGTCAGATGGATCTTGTGAAATGGACTCTTGTCCTCTAAGGCTTCTGCCTTGATAAATCTGTTAATTTATAACAGGGGGACTCAAAGTGGTCCACAGTCCAGCTGAGTTTTCAGGATATCCCTAATTAATATGCATGAGAGAGATTTGCAAATAATGGAGGTGACAGGCGTGCAAATCTCTCTCATGCATATCCATTAGGGACTGGACTGTGGACCCCTAGGATAGGTTTGGGCTTCTCTGATCTATAAGGTACCACTAGAGAATGACACAGGGACAAAGTTTGTCTCCATCCCCACCTCATCCCCGCAGGTTCTGTCTCTGTCCCCGTCCCCGCCCCATCCCCGTGGGCTCTGTCCTCATCTGCAGAAGCCTCGAACACTTATGATTTTATATTTAAATCTTTTTATTAAAATATAAAAAGGAACAATATGCTGTGCAACTATTGTGTATAAATTACAAATAGAAAACAATAATAACAATGAGCAGCTATAATAACCCTCCTTCCCACCACCACCCTCTACCCTTCCAACCCCAACAATAGGTGATTTCTACTACACCAAAGGAATCCTAATTCACACTGTTAAAATGTCCAGGGGTACAAAATACAACCCGTTCAATATACCCTAGAGGGGAAAAATATGCCCTATGAAGCACTGTTATGGTTTTTTAATCTGTGGATAAATAAGAAATCATCAACAATCTCAGGATTCAATCTATCTCTCTTGTCTTCCACAGTCCTTCCTGGAATAGAAGTTGTCTTCTTAGAGGATGTGCCGGTAGCAGGATGTACAGGATCCCCCATGCAAATTTTGCTAGTTGTGGCCAGTATGTTTGCTTGTTTTTCCAAAAAATCAAAATATCTTTGTAGGCATCACAAACATAAATAACAGTCCAGTTCATTAACAGGCTTCAAAGCAGAAAATGACATGGGGACAAAGTTTGCCCCCTGTCTCCGTCCCTGTGGGCTCTGTCCCCAACCCGGGGGATCCGTCCCCATCCCCACCCCATCCCCGTGGGATCTGTCCCCATCCCCACCCTGTCCCCGTCGGATCTGTCCCCGCCCTGTCCCCGCGAGCTCTGTCCCCATCCCCAAAGTTACTGTGGTTCTCCGTCCCCGTGTCATTCTCTAGGTACCACTAACCTCTCTGTATCAGTTTTGCTAACAGGTCTGCCTCCGAAAGCTTTTATTGGCGTACTAAAAGTGGCCCATCCTGCTTCATAATAATAACTTAAATTTTCTTTTAGTGCTGCTAGATCAGGGAGGCAACCTCGATCATCGAGGGTCAAAACCCAGTGGGGTTTTCAGGATTTCCCCAATGAATATGCATGACATTGATTTGCATCTACTGTTTCCACTATATAAAAATAGATCTCACGCATATTCATTGGGGAAATCCTGAAAACCTGACAGGGTTGCTGCCCTTCAGGATTGAGGTTGCCCACCCCTGTTCTAGACACATGCAGTGTAGTACAATGCTGATAACCAGTCAGATATGATTAAGTCCATTCCCCCAAATATCTTACAAACCAACAGGACGATGCTCAGATCTCCTGTGGTAAACCAACACCACAGAAACCATACCACCGGAACAGTGCAGAAAAGTAATTCGCCAATGCGCAAAGGAAATGATATTCAAATTATATTCATGCTGTAAAAAGCAAAAGCAAGGGGGGAACATGCTTACCATATGTGCAGAAGAGTTTTGCGGTAAACTAAGCTCCTGCGCACATGCGCCCGGCAAATCTGAACGTGAAACACACATTGGTTTCTGTTTTCTGCGCCTTTAAATATCAGCTTTTCAATTTTTTAAACTTTTGGAACACAGGAAACAGGGGCAAATCTGTGCTTTCACTTTTGGGTTTGCTCTGACTCGTATTGCACGGGCTTCCTTCTGCTTATCTAAAAACTGGCAGACTTTAAAGACAGAATCATGAGAAATCCTCTCTTCAAATCACCCTAACGCTTGCTCTGAGCTAGCCTTAGTTTTTCAGCAGTAAGGTGGCTTTGTATTGTGCGCTGTTCTCTGAGCATTGGAAAGGGAAAGGAACCTGATTAACATCCGTTTAATTGCATTAGCATGCTATTTGAGCTAATCTTTGGCACACTTGTCTTCTGCAATAGAGCCTCTGAACAACCTGTGTTCACTAATGCAGGCACTCAGGGGTGGCCCGACCATTAGGCCACCCGAGGCGGCATTTTTTAGGAGCGGCATTTTCCTGTTTCGCTCAGGCAGCCACTATAAAGGGAAGAGGCTGCCACTACCGGGTTTGGAAAGTCACCATGACCAGATAAAATGCCTGGGGGGGGGGGGGGGCATGCAAGCTCCACCTCAGGTGTCATCTTGCCTTGGGCCGGCCCTGCAGGCACTGGTCCGGCACTAACGGCCTCTAGCATCCGTGTGTGGTTCTGAGCATCAGGCCACAAGTACTTAAGACAAAGGAGCAAGTTTGGTGTCCTGCATCTCCTGCCCCCTGTACCACTACACCCCTCACACAGCCCTCTGTTCAGACCTGCAGTGGCTTGCACTGGGAAAAGTAAGGTCTAAACCATGGGTTCTGTGGTTCTTAGCCCACTGGTGGTCTACTACTGCTACTTATCATTTCTATAGTGCTACTAGACATACGCAGTGCTGTACACTGGACATAAAGAGACCCTGCTCGAAAGAGCTTACAATCTAACTAGGACAGACAAACAGGACAAATAAGGGATAAGGACAAAGAGTAGAAAGATTCCGGAATCCCAAAGAGTACTACTACTACTTATCATTTCTCTAGCGCTACTAGACTCATGCTGTGCTGTATACTGGACATAAAGAGACAACCCCTGCTCAAAAGAGTTTACAATCTAACTAGGACAGACAAATAAGGGACAAGGACAAAGAGTAGCAAGATTCCGGAATCCCAAAGAGTAGCAAGATTCCAAAATCCCAAAGAGTACTACTACTACTTATCATTTCTATAGCACTACTTGACGTAAGCAGTGCTGTACACTGGATATAAAGAGACAGTCCCTGCTCGAAAGAGCTTACAATCTAACTAGGACAGACGAACAGGACAAATAAGGGATAAGGACAAAAAGTAGGAAGATTCCGGAATCCCAAAGAGTAGGAAGATTCCGGAATCCCAAAGACTACTACTCCTACTACTACTTATCATTTCTATATCACTACTAGATGTACACAGTGCTGTACACTGGACACAAAGAGACAATCCCTGCTTGAAAGAGCTTACAATCTAGCTAGGACAGACAAACAGGACAAATAAAGGATAAGGGAGTTACAAGGTGGGAATGATAAAAATGGGTGCTGAACAAGTGAGGGTTAGGAGTTAAAAGTGACATCAAAAAGGTGGGTTTTTAGCCTAGATTTGAAGACAGCCAGAGATGAAGCTTGACATACAGGCTCAGGAAGTCTATTCCAGGCATATGATGCATAAAATGAATTTGCACATAATTGAGCCAGTTCATGTAAATGTATCTCATTCACATTTGTTGTGGCTATGATGTAAAAACCAGGCTGACCGGGTGTGTCCTAGAAACTAGTTTGACAGCTGTGGTTCTGACCAATAAGCTCTCCCACCTCCAGGTGAAGTAAGATCTTAAAGAGAAAGTTTAAACTGGGCGAGAAAAGGTCCAACCCACACATGTCACATGACCACTGAGAAGAAAAACGAGAAACAGCTGGGCTGCTCCTTTCCATTAGCAATCAGAGGACAGAAACAGTGAGGTTGTGGCAGACTGAGGCAGAGAACGATGATGGATTTTCTTCCAAATTTCTCCATAGAAACCTGGACTCTGCTTATTGCATTTCTGACCCTCCTCTTTCTGTAAGTACTGAGTGTAATAACAGCTTGGGAACTTCTTGAGTTTGCACCAAGGCTGAGAACTGGTTTTACAAGGGAGCCCAGAAGATCCTCTGCCCCCATTTAACAAGTTATGTAAAAGGCATGAATTGTGCAGCCAGAGCTAAGACGGAGGGATGGAGGGAATGGATGTGAATGACACTGCCCTGGAAGGGACTGGGGAAAGATGAGATGTTCACCTGTCCTGGACTTCTTACATTTTGTACTGCCTGAGGTTTTTCAGAATTGAAGTCTGAAAAACATTAAGTAATAATTATCACGTTAAGTAATAATGTGAAATGGAAGATCTGTAGAGCTTACAACCCAGTGGAGACACACAGGTACCATGAACAACAGGCTTTGATCAAGGAGAACAAGGATTTGAGATTCTTAAAGTGGGGGGAGGGTTAAGTTGGAGTTAAGTATAGTCAGAGAACAGTTAAGATGGTTTAGCCCCTGTGGTCTGTTTGGGGAACTGAATCTGGATCTGGGAGAGGAGGGTACAGGTAGGAGCTTCTGACCCAGGGGTGTAGCCAGCCCTTCAATTTTCAGGGTGGCGGGGGTGGTGGTAATGAATTCCTCTCTCCTTCTCTTCTCCCCCCTCCCCCCTCCGCATGCTAAACATACCCATGCTGGCGGCATGCCATCAGCTGCCAACGCTGGTACTTCTAATGCAACATGCTTTTCTTCTCCTTCCTCTGTTTTCTTACATGACAACATAAGAATAACCATTCTGGGTTAGACCAGTGGTCCACCTAGCCCAATCCAATCCAGGTCACAAGTACCTGACAGAATCTCAAATAGTAGCAAGATTGATGCTACTGATTCCAGGGACAAGCCACGGCTTCCCCATGTCTATCTCAATAGCAGACTATGGACTTTTCCTCCAGGAACTTGTCCAAACCTTTTTTTTAACCCAGATACACTGACCGCTGATACCATATCCAGAGCTTCATTTACTGAAAAAAATATTTCCTCCTCTTCATTTTAAAAGTAGTACCATGTAGCTTCCTTGAATGTTCCCTAGTAATCAATTTACATTTACCTGTTCTACATCACTCAGTATTTTGTAGATCTCAATCATATCTCCCCTCATCCATCTCTTTTCCAAGCCGAAGAGCCCTAAACTCTTTAGCCTTTCTTCATATGTGAGGTGTTCCATCCCCTTTATCACTTTGGTCGCCCTTCTTTGAACCTTTTCTAATTCTGCTATATCTTTAAAATACAGCAACCAGAATCGCACACATTAATCAAGGTGTGGTTGCACCGTAGAGCGATACAGAGGCAGCGGGACATGTTTATCCACTCCTACCCTAGCTGAGATAATATTTAACCATCTCTCTGAACTCACATGCAACTTTCTTCAAATCAATCGCCTTACTTTCTAATTCTTCCTACTTTCTTACTCATCTATATGTTACAACTTACACTTCACTATCAATTATAATGGTCTAGTACATATGGTGCTACGTGAGTAACATAGTAGATGACGGCAGAAAAAGACCTGCATGGTCCATCTAGTCTGCCCAACAAGATAAACTCATATGTGCTACTTCTTGTGTATACCTTACTTTGATTTGTATCTGCCGTTTTCAGGACACAGACCGTAGAAGTCTTGCCCAGAACTAGCCCCACCACCCAAACACCAGCCCCGCCTCCCAATCTCGGCTAAGCTTCTGAGGATCCATTCCTTCTGCACAGGATTCCTTTATGTTTATTCCACGCATGCTTGAATTCCGTTACCGTTTTCCTCCCCACCACCTCCCGCGGGAGGGCATTCCAAGTATCTACCACTCTCTCCGTGAAAAAATACTTCCTGACATTTTTCTTGAGTCTGCCCCCCTTCACTCTCATATCATGTCCTCTCGTTCTACCGCCCTCACATCTCCGGAAAAGGTTCGTTTGCGGATTAATACCTTTCAAATATTTGAACGTCTGTAGCATATCACCCCTGTTCCTCCTTTCCTCCAGGGTATACATGTTCAGGTCTGCAAGTCTCTCCTCATTCGTCTTGTAACGCAAATCCCATACCATTCTCGTAGCTTTTCTTTGCACCGCTTCCATTTTTTTTACATCCTTAGCAAGGTACGGCCTCCAGAACTGAACACAATACTCCAGGTGGGGCCTCACCAACGACTTATACAGGGGCATCAACACCTCTTTTCTTCTGCTGGTCACACCTCTCTCTATACAGCCTAGCAACCTTCTGGCTACGGCCACCACCTTGTCACACTGTTTCGTCGCCTTCAGATCCTCCGATACTATCACCCCAAGATCCCTCTCCCCATCCGTAACTATCAGACTCTCCCCGCCTAACACATACTTCTCCCGTGGATTTCTACTCCCTAAGTGCATCACTTTGCATTTCTTCGCATTGAATTTTAATTGCCAAACCTTAGACCATTCTTCTATCTTCCGCAGATCCTTTTTCATGTTTTCCACTCCCTCCCCGGTGTCCACTCTGTTACAAATCTTAGTATCGGCCGCAAAAAGGCAAACTTTACCTTCTAACCCTTCGGCAATGTCACTCACAAATATATTGAACAGAATCGGTCCCAGCACCGATCCCTGAGGCACTCCACTACGCACCTTTACATACTTTGTATTGTTGTTCGAATATTTTTACTGCTCTAATTGCCTCCTGCTCATGTTTGATCTATTCTTAATGTACACCGCTTTGAGTGAATTCCTTCAAAAATGCGGTAAATAAATCCTAATAAATAAACAGTGGCATTCTTAGGGGGGGCTGACACCCGGGGCGGATCGCCGATGCGCCCCGCCCCCCGGGTGCAGCGCCCCCCCCCAGAACAGCGCGACGCCCCCCCCCGGCGAAAGAACTCCCCGATCCCCCGGCGAAAGAACCCCCCCGGGTGCACGCCGCTGGGGGGGGGGGGTGCCGGGCGTCTGCCGGCTCTTCGTTTTCATGCTCCCTCTGCCCCGGAACAGGAAGTAACCTGTTCCGGGGCAAAGGGAGCATGAAAACGAAGAGCTGACAGGCGCGCGGCACCCCCCCAGCGGTGTGCACCCGGGGCGGACCGCCCCACGCCCCCCCCTTGGTACGCCACTGTAAATAAATAAAATAAATACATGATAATATGTCTTATTTTCTATCCCTGTCTTAATAATTCCTAGCTTCCTGTTTACTTTTTGGACACTGCCACCCACTGTGCAGAAGATTTCAGCACTACACTAGTTTTAATTTTTATTGCAAATTGCTGTTTTACATGTTTGTGTTAAAAACGGACCACCATGGACTTTGAGGTAGGCCCAGGTGGGCCCATGAGAATGAAAGAATTGGGGGGCGCTGGGGGCAAGAAGTTTTTTCTTAGAGAGGGGGAAGAAGGGGCAGGGCTTGAGTCAGATGGGTTGACTGGAGCCTTTGGGTGGTGGGACTTAAGTTCAAGGGGGAGGGGGGAGATCCTGCTCTGCTAGCCTGGGAGCATGCGGTCCGAATCTCCTGGGCTGCTGGAATAACACTGCTAGTGAGGGGGGGCTCACGATCAGTGTTATTCTTTTACCGCAGGATTCAAAAACCTGCAGTACTGAGATGCCGCAGGTTGCTGAATCCCGTAGTAAATCATGGTGGAGTAAACGATTGCTTTTTATGGCACCTTAATTACTACTTATCATTTCTAAAGCACGACTAGACGTACACAGCGCTGTACACTTGAATATGAAGAGACAGTCCCTGCTCCACAGAGCTTACAATCTAATCAGGACAAACAGGACAAATAAAGGATAAGGACAGAATGGGTTACCGGGGAGGGGGACTTTATTTTTTTTTTGGGGGGGGGAGGGGATAGTGGGCTCCGGGAGGTAGGGGTTTTGGATCAGATTTCTTTTCTTCTGCTGGGGCTTGGGGTAGTTACGTTTATAGTGTTTGGCTATAACAAGTCCTTGCTGTTTGCGTTCCTGTTAAACATTTATGGAGAAATGTGATGACTGCCGCTAAGCTATGTAGATGTCATACGGTTGTGCTGTTATGTAATTATGCAACTGATTATTGGCATGATACCTTGTAAGGCCACAATGTCATCAATAAAAAATGTTACAACGTAAGTGATAAGGACAAAGAGTAGCAAGATTCTAGAATCCCAAAGAGTAGCAAAGATTCCGGAATCCCAAAGACTACTACTACTTATCATTTCTATAGCACTACTAGACGTACGCAGCACTGTACACCTGAACATGAAGAGACAGTCCCTGCTCGACAGCTTACAATCTAATTAGGACAGACAAACAGGACAAACAAGGGATAAAGGGATAAGGGCAAAGAGTAGCAAGGTTCCGGAATCCCAAAGAGTAGCAACATTCCGGAATCCCAAAGAGTAGCAAAGATTCCGGAATCCCAAAGACTACTACTACTTATCATTTCTATAGCACTACTAGACGTATGCAGCGCTGTACACTTGAACGTGAAGAGACAGTCCCTGCTTGATAGAGCTTACAATCTAATTAGGACAGACAAACAGGACAAACAAGAGATAAGGGAATATTAAAGTGAGGATGATAAAATAAGGGTTCTGAACAAGTGAATAAGGGTTAGAAGTTAAAAGCAGCATCAAAAAGTTGGGCTTTTAGCTTAGATTTGAAGACGGCCACAGATGGAGCTTGACGGACCGGCTCAGGAAGTCTATTCCAGGCATAATCCCCTCCCCCCAAAAAATGTTTGTGCTAGAAATGTTTCTTTTCCTGAACTGTTACAGAGCTCAGTATCGCTTGCCAGTTTTGTTTTTAGGGGCGACATCAACCAATGGGGGAATAAGGGGGTATCCTCCCCTATTCTTCTCAGTGGCTTGCTGCTCAATACGAGCACTTTTCGGAAATCTAGATGCCCCCGGCTTTGTAAAATGATGATTTAGACATTTGTGAAATATCCCCCCGCATTGTATAACAGGACCCCAAAATGGAAGAGCCATTTGCACGCTTAAATTTATAGAATTCTAATGCTTAATGTATATGAATATACACTCGCAGAGCGCAAAGCACTTACCCCTGGATTCTATAGAGCGCACCTAGTGTTCCTGCCAAAATCCAAGAGTATTCTATAACAATTCGACTAACTTAATTGGCTTAACAAGCTAATCAGCATTGATAACGGGTCTTAACGAGCAATAATGAGTACTAATTGGCAATTAGAATTTACATGCACAACTCACTAAGCATATTCTGTAACGCACTGCGCCTAAATGCTCATGTGTGCAGCCAAAAAGGGGCGTGGTTATGGGCAGGGAAATGGGTGTTTTGTGGGCGTTCCAAAATTTATGCACGTTGTTCTAGAATGTGCCCCTGTGCATCTAAATCTACGCAATGGCATTTACGCCATGTTTTCTTTGGTGTAAATCAGGGGCGTAGCCAGACTCGGAGGGAGGGGGGTCCAGAGCCCGAGGTGAGGGGGCACATTTTAGCCCCTCCCCGGCAGCACCGCTGACCCCCCTCCCACTGCTCCCGCCGCCACCACCCCTAACAACTTTGACGACCCCTGCCGACGACCCTCTCGACCCCTCTCCCGCCGCCAACCCTCCACCGCCGTGGGCTACCTTTGCTGGCAGGGGACCCCAATCCCGGCCAGCCGAGGTCCTCTTCTTCCTGTGAAGGCTTCGTTCTATTTCTCACATCCTGCAAGGCTTTGTTCTGTTTCTGTGAGTCCGATGTCCTGCACGTACAATGTCAGAAACAGAATGAAGCCTTTGCGGGAAGAAGAGGACCTCGGCTGGCAGGGATTGGGGTCCCCCGCCAGCAAAGGTAGCCCACGGCGGCAGCGGGGGAGGGTTGGCGGTGGGAGGGGTTTCGAGAGAGTTTCGGTAGGGGGCTCCAGGGCCAAATCTACGGGGGCATTTTCCTGCCAGCTGAGAGATTTTTTGGGTGGTTGTTGGGCGGGGGGAGAACCAGTGGCGCACCAAGGGCGGGGTGGTGGTGCGGTCCGCCCCGGGTGCCCGCTGCTGGAGGGGTGCAGAGAGCAGCTGCGCGCCTGTCAGCTCCGCTGTTTCCCTGCTCCCTCTGCCCCGGAACAGGTTACTTCCTGTTTCGGGGCAGAGGGAGCCAGCGGAGCTGACAGCTGCGTGGCTGCTCCCAACACCCCTCCAGCAGCATGTGTTGATGCCAGGTATGCTGATGCGTCGGGAGGGGGGTGTTGAAGCGTCGGGGGGGGGGAGTGTTGATGCGCCAGGGGGGTGGTTGATGCTGCGGGGGGAGGGTGTCGTGCTGCACCCGGTGGGGGGGGGGGGGTGCACAGCGGCGATCCGCCCCGGGTGGCAGCCGACCTAGGAACGCCACTGGGGAGAACACTTGGTGCCCACCCATTTCTTGCCTAGGCCCACCCAAAATCTGTTGTCTGGCTACGCCTCTGCCCTGTATGCCAGATTATGCATATGTAGACCCCAGATAGTGTTTGTAAAATGTGTTTTTCATCCGTAGCTTTTGTTTTGTGAGAAATACTCGGCCATATTGGGAAGAATAATCATATCGTACATTCATATTTCATTTGTTTTCTAACCCAGATACGGGACTTGGCCATATGGGATCTTTAAGAAGCTGGGGATACCTGGACCCAAGCCCCTTCCATTCATAGGGACATTTCTTGGATACAGGAAGGTGAGTAATAGAACATTTTCTTGTTGTTAACCTTCAAATACTCAAGTACAACAAAAGTCTGCTAGCAAATCGCACAAAGGAATTCTTTCAAGTGGAGGAAAGACTTCAGTGGAGCAGTGCTAATTTTATGGCATGGCTGCTGCACAACACATCATCAGTCAGAAAACCTCTCCTGCCTATTTTAATGTTTTTAATCTCATTTTATCCTTTAAATTTTTATGTGAATTTAAAACTCCAGTTCTGAAGCTTTGGCAATAACCTTTGTAATCGTATTCAGCAAGGCATAAGTTCTACAGAGCCCCTTCGTTTCACTGAAGTTGCTTCTTCAGGAGCTGCCGGCTTACAGGCCACCACTTTTATTTAATAACTTTCTGAAGTACTAAATCAAAAATAGAAAAAATGGGAAAGGAATATCTAAGAAAATTTAAAAAGGAAAACTAAACATCAAAGCATCAGTACAGAGAGGTCATAATGTTTTCCGTCAATCAGTCACATCTGTCTTAGGGGTCCTTTTACTAAGCCGCATAAGCGTCTACGCACGCCCAACATGCGCCAAAACGGAGTTACCACCCGGCTTCCGCGTGGCTCTTACGGTAATTTCATTTTTGGCACGTGTCTGAAAAACATTTCCTTTTTTTCGGCCACGTGCCAAGTGGCATTTGACGTGCGTAGGTCATTACCGCGTGAGACTTTATCGCTAGGTCATTGGCTGGCAGTAAGGTCTCAGACCCAAAATGGACACGTGGCAATTTTGATTTTGCCGCACGTCCATTTTTGGCTAAAAAAAAAAAGGCCTTTTTTACAGGCGCGCTGAAAAATGGATCAGCGCGTGCCCAAAACCCAGGCCTACACAACCGCAAGCCATTTTTCAGAGCGCCTTTGTAAAAGGACCCCTTAGATCCTGTACTTTGCTAGAATTCTAGGGTCATTAGGCAATGCTCTGAGTTGTAAGTTTACTTTCCTTTTCTCTGGGCAGCGTCTCTGCTCTCACTGACCAGAGAAGTGAATCTCAAAGTCTCTTCCATACACAGAACACGCTTATTCTAGCAACACAAAATAACCATTGTGAGGGCCCCAAAAATCCGAAAGAACATTCAAAAGAAGGCCATTGTTAAAACTCCTGGCTAAGAATTGAAAAAGAATTTGGATTTGGCCTCTAAAAGTTTTTAATAATTCTTTTTCAGGGTCTACTGCATTTCGACATGATATGTTCCAAGAAATATGGAAAGGTTTGGGGGTGAGTTCTGAAAAAAAAAAACAATTAAGTGCTTGACGGCAACCCCAAATTGTAATTGCAGAGTGATAGAAGAGTTGAGAAATTCTGGCTGGCTGTGAGAAGCAGTTGTAAATCAGTGTTTAACTTATGATAAAGAACAAAAACCGTGTAGGTTTCATTCAAACGTGCGAAGTACAGTAAAGTGCGCTGTTTTCCCACCGCGTGATATTTGAAGGCAGATTTCAACATGAAACATTTGTTGTAACAGTGTTTTGAATTAAATTGTGTAAAGTGGCATTTGAGAATAAGAAGTAAAATTATTTTGTAATCGGGAGGTTTTTTGGCCAATGATTGGTCTAAAGTCACAGGCGCTGTCGTTTTTCAGTTGGCGAATGTATGAACGTTAGCTACAGCGTAAACTGTTGGCTGCTGAGGCCTTTTTCCATAATTGTTACATAGATAAAAAGGCCTCAGCAGCCAACAGTTTACGCTGCACGCATAGCACGCATAGATTCGGGCCTTCCCTCCCTGTGTCCCGCCCTTGTCTGATGTAACTTGTGCGAGGGCGGGACACAGGGAGGGAAGGCCCGAAGGGAGGCAATCTGCAGACTGCCACTGCTGTGCTTCTTTCACATGGAGCGAGGTCAAGGTGAGGCGCTATGATTTGAATTAAGGGGCACCTGGCCCGGTGGTGGACAGAGGAGAGCAGGTGGAGGGGACTGCAGCGCCGGGCCCCCCTTGGAGGCCCAGGCCCGGGGAATTTTGTCCCCCCTGCCCCCCCCCCTTTCGGCAGCCCTGCCTCCAGACATGTCCCTTCTGTGCTAAAAATAATGTAAAAAAGATTTAGCACGTGATTTGCACGCATAGATTCAAAAATTGGTGCAGGACACCTGAGTGCATCCCATGGTAAGCCATTTTGAGCTGCGGTAAGCATGCTAGCGCTTAACCCACAGCTTAGCAAAAGGGCCCCTAGGTTTGTACCTGAGGCAACAAACAGTTAAGTGACTTGTCCAAGACCACAAGGAGTGGCAGTGGGATTGGAACCCTGATCTCTCTGGATCATGGCCTCCCTCTCTAACCACTAGGCCAGTGGTTCCCAAACCACTGCCTTCACTGCATGCAAATCTCTCTCCTGATATTCATTGTGGATATCCTGAAAACCTGACTGGCTGAGATGCCTCCAGGATCAGGTTTGTTAACCCCTACACCAGGCTATTCTTCCACTGGTGGTCTGTTCATTGCCTTTTATAGCATTTAATGGCCAGTTATAGACATGGTAGCCTTTGCATATTATAAGGAAGGAAGAAGTAGGGGGTTTAGAACCCACAGCTGTCTCTAGTGTGCTTTCTGGATCTGAGCTTTTTATAGTTTGGGAGGGAGGGGGTTGATCTGTGCCCTAAGGGTTTCTTGTTTTTTGAGGCATAAATTAACAGTATTATCACTGTCTCTACTGTAGGATTTATGATGGGAGAAAGCCAGTTCTTGTCGTCTCGGATCCTGCCCTTGTTAAAACTATCCTAGTGAAAGAGTGCTACACTCTGTTCACCAACCGACGGGTATGTGTTTGTTCTGATGCCATGCTGTGCCCAACAGTGCCAGTCACAGTGTGCAAAATGCCCTATGCCAGCTGCAAAAAACTTCTTTGGTTTTGAGTAAAAAAATTGTGTGATCATAAATTTAATATTTTAGTTGACAGTAATTCATCTTTTTAATATGCTGCAATTTTTATTTATTGGGGGTGGGGGTGGGGTTGATTTTCAAACTGCCCACACTGGTGCTAAGTTTGCATGTATGTACTTTGTACCCATGGTTTTTGCCCCTGTTTTGAAACGAAAAGTATTGTATGTGCTTTGGCCTCAAAAGGGTCAAGGGGACAAAGTCCACTGGCTTTTTGGGTGAGTAGACTTCTGCTTGAAAATTCTGTGCAAATATTTGAAAATGCAATGCATAACCATGCTTTAAACAAACTACTTGAATTGCTGCCTCTCAATGTGGGTGAAAACATAAGCACTGCTAAGCAATGTGCAAACTGTAAGATGAACTGAAGACGGAAAATTTTCAGAAAGCCAAATTTATACGAGTAAAGCCATTTTTACATGTGGTAATCCCTTTGAAAATTTCTCTCTATTGTAACGTTCTTAATAGAGCCTTTCCCTGTAATATTCTGGGGGTTTTAAAACGATGAAGTCTGTATAAAGCCACGAGAGTCACTGAGGTTTTTTAAAAATGGCTAACGAAATGCAGATCTTCAGTGCTGATTCCCAGATAGTAGCCGACGCTGAATATCTGGACAGAGTGCTCATTGCCGGGACTATCCAGATACTGGCAATGTTGAGCCCGTTATCCAGATAAGGTTAGGACAGCGTATTTATAAAAGGGTGGGTAACATGCGGCAAAACAGCACGACCACTGGGAACGCCCAGGCGCTCTGCGGCAGTTCTGTCTTAGGAGTGCACCATTTCCCACGCTAGAAAATAATTTTTAGTTTCTGGTGCAGGAGTTGGGGAATAGGCGTTCCTTGTGGTAATTGGGCACTGTACGGCCTTTGCTAAACAGTCCGATTACTGCAGGAGTAGCACGTGAACCCTTACCGCTTACTAAATTGGTGCCAATTGGAAAATTAGCACATGGACATTAAGGGCCACAATTTAAAAATAAAGGGGTCCTTTTACAAAGGTGCGCTGAAAAATGGCTTGCGGTAGTGTTGGCGTGGGTTTTGGGCGTGTGCCGATCCATTTTTCAGCACGCCTGTAAAAAATGCCTTTTTAAAATTTTTGCTGAAAATGGATGTGCGGCAAAATGAAAATTGACCTGTGTCCATTTTGGGCCTGAGACCTTACCACCAGCCATTGACCTAGCGGTAAAGACTCACACGGTAACAGGGCAGTAATGACATACATGTGCCAAATGCCACTTGCTATACAAATAAGAATTATTATTATTATTATCTTGACTTATATTATACATGGGGACAGTTTAACAGGGTAGTCAGCTAAATATTGAACTAAGAAAAAAAAAACCCTGTTGTTCTTTCACAGGACTTCGGCCTGAATGGTATCTTGGATTCTGCCATAACAATTGCTAAGGATGAGCAGTGGAAGCGAATCCGCACCGTGCTTTCACCAACGTTCACCAGCGGACGGCTCAAAGAGGTAAATTATTTCACTGAATGTGTTTGGTTTTTTTTTTTTAAACTTTAACACTGAATGTGTTTTATCCACAGTAAACATTTTATTTAATCCAAAAATACATGAACAACAATAACATTGACCATTTAACCACATTCTTTTATCATTTTACCATTTCATAAATAGCTGCTCAAGGTCATGTCTCTTCCCTTCACTTGAGTTCATTTCAAATAACTCACCATGACTACAGTCATTACCATACAGCCCTTAAATAGGTGACCCGCTTTTCTTTCATCATTGTTCTACCTACATAGTTTTACTTCTAAATCATGCAAAATACGTTTGTCTTCCTAAAACAGACAACTACATTTCTGTTTCAAAGACGGCAAATGCACTTGTTTTTCCAAAGGAGCAGATGAAAATCCATTTCTGCTTGCTACAGCATTCCCCAGCAACACAATTTTTGAAAAATTTATATAATAGTATACCCACATCTGACCTCAGCCATTGAAATGTTCATCAAAAAACTCCAATATTTAACACTTCAGTTATTCACATTCCACTCCAACATGCTGTCCTTTCTCAAACGCATACTAACACTTCTGCTCCCATACTTCCTTATTATATAACCTATTTAAAGGACAGAACAACTTTCCATAGAATACATTCTATTCTATATTGCCTGACAGTTTTCCATCTACAGATAAACTTCTGTTCACGGCTTCACGCTGTAAGTAATGGATGGAATTCACCCTCCCTTGCTTGAGTTTTGCTGTTCAATTACAAAAGTAAAAGAATTCTGTTAAATCAATTTTGCAGCCATGTTCTGAATCAAACACAGCTTTCTTAGAAGCTTAGACAGCCCTGTATATAACGCATTACCATAATCCAACATTGACCAAATCACTGCCCGAACCAATGCTCTAAAATGTTTGTGATAAAAATTAGATCGTATAAGCCGTAATTGTTTCAGTTTGAAGAAAAACTTCTTAACAGTGGCGTTCCTAGGGGCGCTGACACCCGGGGCGGATCGCCGATGCACCCCGCCCCCCGGGTGCAGCGCGACCCCCCCCCAGCGAAAGAACCCCCCCGGGTGCACGCTGCTGGGGGGGGTGCCGCGCACTTGTCGGCTCTTCGTTTCCATGCTCCCTCTGCCCCGGAACAGGAAGTAACTTGTTCTGGGGCAGAGGGAGCATGAAAACGAAGAGCCGACAGGCGCACGGCGCCCCCACCCCCCCCTTGGTACGCCACTGCTTCTTAACTACCAAATTTACCTGAGGCTCAAAAGTCAGAGGTCAATCCAGCAAAACACCTAGTACTCTAGACCCCTTTTCCACATTAAAAATCATACCATTTAATAGCTGAATAGAGGATGGAATATTATCTACCTTCATACTGAACCATAAAAATTTCATTTTATCCATATTTAATTTTAACCTATTTTTTAATGACCAAACATTGAATCTCCTTCAAAATAGCTGAGAATTTTTCTATAAACAAAATGAAAATCTGCACGGACAGGAATCGACAGAAATATGTCATCAGAATATGAGAAAATGCATTTATTTGGTAAAAGCTGAATCATACACAGAGCACTCGTATAGATATTATATAATAAAGGATATCAATAGAAATCAAACAAAATAAAACATGGAAAAGAAAATACCTTTTTTATATCGGAAATAAGCAAATGTGCTAGCTGACAGTGTATATAAGTGAAAACATTCAAGCATTACTATGACAGTAAAATAGATACCATTGGAGATTCTACATGGAATGTTGCTACTATTGGAGATTCTACATGGAATGTTGCTACTTTTGGACATTCTACATGGAATGTTGCTATTCCACTAGCAACATTCCATGTAGAAGGCTGCGCAGGCTTCTGTTTCTGTGAGTCTGACGTCCTGCACGTACGTGCAGGACGTCAGACTCACAGAAGCCTGCGCGGCCACATTGGTGATCTACAAGGGCCGACTTCTACATGGAATGTTGCTAGTGGAATAGCAACATTCCATGTAGAATCTATAGAAATCAAACAAAATAAAACATGGAAAAGAAAATAAGATGATACCTATTTTATTGGACATAACTTAATACATTTCTTGATTAGCTTTCGAAGGTTGCCCTTCTTTGTCAGATCGGAAATAAGCAAATGTGTTAGCAGATAGTATATATAAGAGAAACATCAAAGCATTACTTTGACAGAGTGGGAGGGTGGGGGTATGCATGGGGACATCAAAGCATTTCACTGATATTCTAACAGAATGGGTGTTGGTAGGTGAGAGGAGGGTAATAAACAGAGAAATAAACAGAGAAATACAGCTTATGTTTTATAATGAGTTGGAAAACCCAGATCCTTATTAAGTCCTGTTTGTTGGGTGTCAAAATATTCAATCATTCTTATTTCAAAGGTCTTACGTTCCTGTATTGTTTTAAAATTACCTTTCAGTATTCTTACTGTGAAATCAATAAAGGAGAAATCGGTGACCCCTGTGGAACCCCACACGGGGAAACCCAAGACTCCGAAAATACTCTATCTTTTAACACCACATAATCTCTAAACTTAAAAAAAACCCTCTCAAACCATTTCAATACTGTTCCTGTCACACTAATCTCCGATAATCTATATAATATAATATCATAATTGACCGTGTCAAATGCAGCAGGACACATCAAACTGAAGTTAAAAAAATCCACTTTTTCTTTCAGATGTTTCCAATTATAAAGAATTATGGAGATATCCTGGTGAAAAATGTCCAGAAGAAGGTGGAAAAGGATGAAGTTTTCCTCATGAAGGAGTGAGTTAGGTCTCTGAAAGTGATGAGTGGGGAGCAGGATAGTTCAGCAACAGAGTGGGCTTCCCCCTCCCCCTCCCCCCACACGCTCACTTCTCATGAAACTGAGCATGTGGAGGAAATGGGGCTTTCCCTTCATGCTCCGTTTTGCGGAAACAGAGCACACACTCGGGCGGGGGGGGGGGGGGGGGGGGGGGGGAGCCCGGCACAAAGGTGGCAGTGGCTGCAGGAGGGAGGAGCACTTCTGTTGGGGGGGGGGGGGGGGTTGGGGACCCTCATCAGCTCAGGTGTGTGGGGGTCACAGGGGAACAGACTGGTGGCAGAGCAAGGCAAAATTTTGTGACCCCCCCCCCCCCATATAAAATTGAGATCTACCTACACACCTGCTTCTGAACTGCATTGTATTAAAAGCCTCCTGGGGAGGCCCTAAAAGTCTGTGAACCTGCAAATGTCTCCTTCCAGTGGATTATAACTTTTGCCTTCAGTGTGTGTAAAGTCACAAGTGGTAGAGGGTGGCTGATCCCTGATTCATTAGCTGGAAGATCAGTGTGACAATACTTAGTGGAGGAGTGGCCTAGTGGTTAGAGCACCGGTCTTGCAAACCAGAGGTGGATGGTTTAAATCCCACTGCTGCTCCTTGTGACCTTGGGCAAGTCACTTAACCCTCCATTGCTTCAGGTACAAACTTAGATTCTGGTTGCTGTGGATAGGCAGACTGGATGAGCCATTTGGCTCTTATCTGCGGTCATACTTCTACGTTTCTATACTGATGGAGTGGAATGGGTAGATGTGAATCGCTTGTCCACTCTTTTCAAAAATACAATAACATAAGAACATAAGCACCGCCATACTGGGAAAAGACCAAGGGTCCATCAAGCCCAGCATCCTGTCTCCGACAGTGGCCAATCCAGGCCTCAAGAACCCGGCAAAAACCCAAAAAACAAAAATTTTAACTAATAATGTTCAACGGACTTTTCCTTCAGGAATCTGTCCAAACCCCCTTTAAACTCAGCAAGGCCAACTGCTGTCACTACATTCTCCGGCAACGAGTTCCAGAGTCTAACTATGCGCTGAGTAAAGAAAAACTTTCTCCTATTTGTTTTACATCTACCACAAAACAAATAGGAGAAAGTTTTTCTTTACTCAGCGCGTAGTTAGACTCTGGAACTAGAAGGCGTGCAATGAAGCTATTAAGTATAAATGTATTACAAAGCAGAGAAAATATTTCTTCATTCAACATGTAATTAAACTCTGGAATTTGTTGCCAAAGAATGTGGTAGAAGCCGTTAGCTTAGCCGGGTTTAAAAAAGGTTTGGATAATTTCCTAAAAGAAAAGTCAATAAGCCATTATGAAGGCCTTGGGAAAACCCACTGCTGATTTCTAGACTAAGCAGCATAAAATCTGTTTTGCTGTTTTGGGATCTTTCCAGATATATTTGTAACCTGGATTGGCCACTGTTGGAAACAGGATACTGGGCTTGATGGACCTTCGGTCTGTCCCAGCATGGCAACGTTTATGTGCTTTATATAGCTTAGGGGTGGGCAATTAACGGGTTAAAATGTTTAACGCAGGACAATTTGTTTTAACGCTGGCCGGCATTTTTAACCCTGCCTCGCCCCTCACTCCCGCGCTATCTCATCTCCATTCTCGAGCAGCGGCATTGATCGCCATGCTTCCGACCCAGAAGACCTGCCTTTGCCTCGTCCCGCCCCTCCCCCCCGACGCAATGTCCTCTGTATGCCAGCAAGGCTTCTGGGTCATTAGCAGCGCTTGAGGGAAGAGAGGAAGCGTACAGATGCTATGCCCGTTCTCTAGACTATAAAGCGTGCAGAGCAGACGCTGTGTCCGTTCTCCGGACTGTAGCCTGTTCTCTGAGGTAAGGCCCATTGTAATTTTAAATCTTTTTCATCTCCCCCCTTTTTTTCAGCCAGTATGGTTTGAACTGGGTAACTGCTAGAAAGAGGGAAGGGATTAAGGAGATTTACTATGCACTGCTCAGCATGTATCTACCATGTATCTCGATGGAGAAGCGTAGTTAGTGGGGTCCCTCGGGTCTGTGCTGGGACCGCTGCTTTTTAACATATTTATAAATGACCTTGAGATGGGAGTAACTAGTGAGGTAATTAAATTCGCAGATGACACAAAGTTATCCAGGGTCGTCTCGTCGCGGGAGGAGTGTGACAGATTACAAGAGGACCTCGTGAGACTGGGGGATTGGGCGTCCAAATGGCAGATGAAGTTCAACGTTGACAAGTGCAAAGTGATGCACGTGGGAAGGAGGAACCCGAATTACGGCTATGTCATGCAAGGTTCCGCTTTAGGAGTTACGGACCGAGAAAGGGATCTGGGAGTCATCGTGGATAAGACGTTGAAATCTTCCGCTCAATGTGCTGCGGCGGCTAAGAAGGCGAACAGAATGTTGAGTATTATTAGAAAAGGGATGGAAAACAAGCATGAGGATGTTATAATGTTGTTATATCGCTCCATGGTGCGACTGCACCTGGAGTATTGTGTTCAGTTCTGGTCGCCTCATCTCAAAAAAGATATAAAGGAATTGGAGAAGGTGCAGAGAAGGGCGACGAAAATGATAAAAGGGATGGGACGACTACCCTATGAGGAGAGGTTAAGACGGCTAGGACTCTTTAGCCTGGAGAAAAGGCGGCTGAGGGGTGATATGATAGAGGTCTACAAAATAATGAGTGGGGTAGAGCGGACAGATTTGAAGCGTTTGTTTACGCTTTCTAACAATAATAGAACCAGGGGGCACAAGATGAAATTAGAATGTGGTAGGTTTAAAACAAATCAGAGAAAGTTTTTCTTTACTCAGCACGTAGTTAGACTCTGGAACTCATTGCCGGAGAAGGTAGTGATGGCAGCTGGCCTTGCTGAGTTTAAAGGGGGTCTGGACAGATTCCTGAAGGAAAAGTCCATTGATCATTATTAAATTTGGAGTTTTTTGCCAGATTCTTGGGGCCTGGATTGGCCGCTGTTGGAGACAGAGTGCTGGGCTTGATGGACCTTTGGTCTTTTTCCAGCGTGGCAGTGCTTATGTACTAATGCAAAGCAAGCTATTCTAATATTAGGAATTCAGGTACAAAACTGTTGCATTCTGTTCTCAGCCCATGTCTTGGTGTGGTCTAAATGCTCTGGTTCAGGCAGTGTGTGAGACCGTATTAATTTGCCCAGAGATAGACTGCGTATCGATGGCAGACGATGATTAAAGTTTATCAGATAATTGCGATCAACTTCACTTCTAGCCATAAATTCCGAAAAAATGTGTTCATCTAATACACAGCTCTCTCTCCCCAGTAACCTCCAGCGACCTCTGGTCTTCATTATATTGGGGGGGGGGGGAGGGAGGGTGATGCTGCAATTTGAGAATAAAAGCTGACAGGGAACAAGGCTGAAAGCTGAGTACGTGCGTTTCCCCATGCTTTGAAACTTCAATTGAAAAGAGAAGTAAGTGAGTCGGCAGAAAATGTGTGCTGCTGGGTTTTGAAAATGCAGGTGCCTTGCATACTTTTTCCTGCCCTTTTTACCTGTGCTGCCAGAGAGGGAAAGGGCTGGGACTGTGATGGAGGAAGGATTGGAGCTGGGGGCTGTACTGTGAGAGAAAGGGAGGGAGAGGGGGTATAACTAGAGCTGTGCTGGGAGTATGTGGGGGGGGGGGGGGGGTGAGAAGTGCCAGGCCCTTCAGGGAAAGACTTTCTGGTTACAGTACATTGATTACGTACTGGGATAAGTGGTGTACTATAACCAAAAAACCTTCCCTAAAGGTCCTGGCACTTCTCCCTCCCAGCACAGCTCCAGCCATACCCCTGTCCTTCCCTCTCTCTGTCTCTCCCAGTACAACCCCAGACCCCATCCTCCCTCCCATCAGATATTAAATTTCCTAGACCATAGAATGGCGATGAAGGTTTTAAAAACTACAGACGACAAAAAAAAAAAAAGCCAAGGCTGGATAATCTCAGCCATGCTGAGCATATGTTCACCTTCCAAAACGATGTCTGGGTCGACGTTTGAAAATTTGGAAAGTAGGATTTTAATCACCAATGTTGAGCATCTGTTCAAAAAGGATGTGTGGCTAAACGTTTGAAAATTGGAAACTCTACATGTCTTTTTTTTTTAATCGCACGATCAAAAAGTTTAATTGCTTGATTAATCATGATTAAAATTTGTAATCGTTGCCCACCCCTAATACAGAAATGTCCATATATTTAGAGACAGATGACTTTCCCCACCAATGAGTCCTTGCTGCTCCTTATACTGCAAAATATCCAGATCTCTTTCTGATTCCTGATTGGGAGAATGTCAAAAGCACAGGAGAAGCGGATATTATTATTATTATTTATTTGTTGCATTTGTATCCCACATTTCCCCATCTATTTGCAGGCTCAATGTGGCTTACATTGTTCCGTAATGGCGATCGCCATTTCCGGATTGAGAAATACAAAGTGGTGTTGCATTAAAGTTCATAAATGATATAGTAAATTATGGAGTGGAGGAGTGGCCTAGTGGTTAGGGTGGTGGACTTTGGTCCTGAGGAACTGAGTTCAATTCCCACTTCAGGCACAGGCAGCTCCTTGTGACTCTGGGCAAGTCACTTAACCCTCCATTGCCCCATGTAAGCCGCATTGAGCCTGCCATGAGTGGGAAAGCGCAGGGTACAAATGTAACAAAAATAAAATAGATACTATTGGAGATTCTACATGGATTGTTGCTACTATTGGAGATTCTACATGGAATGTTGCTATTCCACTAGCAACATTCCATGTAGAAGGCTGCGCAGGCTTCTGTTTCTGTGAGTCGTGCAGGACGTCAGACTCACAGAAGCAGAAGCCTGCACAGCCACATTGGTGACCTGCAAGGGCCGACTTCTACATGGAATGTTGCTAGTGGAATAATAGCAACATTCCATGTAGAATCTCAAATAGTAGCCACAGTGGAGGAGTGGCCTAGTGGTTAGGGTGGTGGACTTTAGTCCTGAGGAACTGAGTTCGATTCCCACTTCAGGCACAGGCAGCTCCTTGTGACTCTGGGCAAGTCGCTTAACCCTCCATTGCCCTGTGTAAGCCGCATTGAGCCTGCCATGAGTGGGAAAGAGCGGGCTACAAATGTAAAAAATAAATAAAATAGAGCAGGTTAGACATTCAAATATACAAAGTTCATTTCCGGCTTGAGAAATATAGTGGTATTATGGGGAGTTTGGTTTTGTTTAGTTTGGTAGAGTTTCATTGTCTAGTAATTAGGATGGATCATTGTGGTATGCCTTTTTGAACAGGTTGGTTTTCAGTAATTTTCAGAAGATTGATAGGTCGTGCATTGTTTTTATATGTAGACCCTAGAGCAGGGGGACACACCCAGTCAGTCAGGTTTTTAGGTTATCCACAATGAATATGCATGAGAAAAATTTGCATTCACTGTCTCCATTGTATGCAAATCGATCTCATGCATATTCTTTGTGAAATATCTTGAAAACCTGACTTGCTGGATGTGTCCCGAAAACTGAGTTGAGAACCCCTGCCTTAGAGAAAAGGGGACATTTCATGTGCAAATTATTATAACCCACCTCTAGAGTGGTCTAAAAACATTTGACATAAATAAATATTAACGCACACGAAACAAAACGTTTTCCAAAAGGAAAGAAAGCTGTAGAAATAGGGGACGTGATATGAAGCTGCAAAGAGGGAGACAGAGAAGCAACGTTGGAAAACACTTTTTTCACAGAAAGAATTAGCTCCAGAAAATATAGAGAACAGATTGAGCCAGTCTGGATTACACTTCCATTGAAAGCAATGGAAGTAAAACCTGGACTAACTCAATCTGTCCTTCTTTTTCTGGAACCGTATGGTAACCCTAGTAAAATACTGGATGTCTGGAATGTCCTACTGGAGAGGACGGTAGAGTCAAGGAACAAACAGCAGTGGATAGACACAGAGAATCCCTAATACAAACTAAGAACTATGGGCTTCAGCTCGAACAGTGGCGTTCCTGGGGGAGGGGCGGTGGGTGCGGTCCGCCCCGGGTGCACGCCGCTGGGGGGGTGCCGCGCATGCCTGTCCTCCTTCCTGTTCTGGGGCAGAGAAGAAGCATGGAACAACGGAGGACAGGCGCGCGGCACCCCCCCCCCAGCGGTGTGCACCCGGCGGGGGGGGGGGTTCCTTCGCAGGGGGTGTCCTTTCGCCAGGGGGGCTCCGCGCTGCATCGGGGGGGGGGCACTGCACCCGGGGTGCGGGGCGCATCGGCGATCTGCCCCGGGTGCTAGCCCCCCCAGGAACGGCACTGAGCTCGAAACAGCAGTGAAATTACTTTTTGCATGTGTTGAGAAGGCAAAAGGTGGTCAAACTGCAGACAGCAGCAGTTACAATCCTAAATAGAGGCACGGGGGACATGCGTTGCTCTTTTGCTTTCTCTATTGTTGCACTGAATGTAGAGTCTGGCTTCTTGAAGGTTCAGTTTAATTTCAGTCTACATGCCATTTGTAGTTTCTGGTTACTTATTCTATACTTTGTGTCTACCCACATTCTTCACGTGTGTGCAAAAGGCCAGGTATTCTGTTTGCATTGAATGTCTGGTGTAGAATTGGTCTGTACTAATCTGACCTTAGTTGAAGCATCAGGTACAGGCCTAATCAAAGACTTTGAAGGGGAGGGGGGTAGCTTGCTTATAGCTTAATGCTGTTTGTGCCTTTCGTGTCGCACCTCCAGAGTCTCTAATCACGGTCAGCACTACTTACACAATAAAATCTAAGATACAGTTGTCAACTGTATCTTAGAAACCGGACAGCTGGATTATGGACCATTTGCACCACAACAAATAAAAACAAAAAGAGCAGAAAAAACCAAGAGAAACTTCCGTTGGGGAAAAAACACAAGTTTATTCTTTATCCAGAGAGTTAGGATAAATAATAAGAAATAGTCATAGAAATAGTCTAGAATATGACAGAAATGAGAACATATATAGAAATGGAAATTACAATGGAAAGTGGGAACAGAACATTCTTTCAAACTCCCTGGCTTGGGAGCCAAAAGAGATGTACACTGCCCAATCTCCTATCTGGCAGAGAAATATTATATAGGGTTTCTTTTCCCTTTCAAGACAAAAGGGAGCACAAGGGGGAGGGGTTGTCACACCCCCTTAGTAAGCATCTTACAGTCAGTCAGGATCTCTAGTATCAATAAAATACATAGCATCTGTTTACATTCCCTTTGAAGACGTCTTGCCCCATCCTTGGCCACCTTTAAATCTAGACTGAAAGCCCACCTCTTTAACATTGCTTTTGACTCGTAACTACTTGTAACCACTCGCCTCCACCTACCCTCCTCTCTTCCTTCCCGTTCACATTAATTGATTTGATTTGCTTACTTTATTTATTTTTTGTCTATTAGATTGTAAGCTCTTGAGCAGGACTGTCTTTCTTCTATGTTTGTGCAGCGCTGCGTACGCCTTGTAGCGCTATAGAAATGCTAAATAGTAGTAGTAGTAGTAGTACTTGTGACCTGGATTGGCCACTGTTGGAAACAGGATGCTGGGCTTGATGGACCTTCGGTCTGTCCCAGTATGGCAATACTTACGTACTTAGGATTCTGAATGGAATCTTGTTAGTCTTTGGGATTCTAAATAGAATGTTGCTACACTTTGAAATTCTGCATGGAATCTTGTTATTCTTTAGAATTCTAGAATCTTGCTACTCTTTGGGGTTCTACATGGAATGTTGCTACTATTTGGGTTTCTGCCAGGTACTTGCCCCTACGTCTTGCCCCATCCTTGGCCACCTTTAAATCTAGACTGAAAGCCCACCTCTTTAACATTGCTTTTGACTCGTAACCACTTGTAGCCACTCGCCTCCACCTACCCTCCTCTCTTCCTTCCCGTTCACATTAATTGATTTGATTTGCTTACTTTATTTATTTTTTGTCTATTAGATTGTAAGCTCTTTGAGCAGGGACTGTCTTTCTTCTATGTTTGTGCAGCGCTGCGTACGCCTTGTAGCGCTATAGAAATGCTAAATAGTAGTAGTAGTAGTAGTACTTGTGACCTGGATTGGCCACTGTTGGAAACAGGATGCTGGGCTTGATGGACCTTCGGTCTGTCCCAGTATGGCAATACTTACGTACTTAGGATTCTGAATGGAATCTTGTTAGTCTTTGGGATTCTAAATAGAATGTTGCTACACTTTGAAATTCTGCATGGAATCTTGTTATTCTTTAGAATTCTAGAATCTTGCTACTCTTTGGGGTTCTACATGGAATGTTGCTACTATTTGGGTTTCTGCCAGGTACTTGCCCCTACGTCTTGCCCCATCCTTGGCCACCTTTAAATCTAGACTGAAAGCCCACCTCTTTAACATTGCTTTTGACTCGTAACCACTTGTAACCACTCGCCTCCACCTACCCTCCTCTCTTCCTTCCCGTACACATTAATTAATTTGATTTGCTTACTTTATTTTTTTGTCTATTAGATTGTAAGCTCTTTGAGCAGGGACTGTCTTTCTTCTATGTTTGTGCAGCGCTGCGTACGCCTTGTAGCGCTATAGAAATGCTAAATAGTAGTAGTAGTAGTAAGATGCAGTTGGTTTCTTGTCTAAAATGTTTTTGGATATTATATCTCTTCTATTCATATTTTTATTCTAATTCTAAAAAGAGGATGCAAGAGTTAATTACTTTTCCTTCTTATTCTAAGGACAAGAGTTAAAAACTGCTTCCCTTAGAGGTGTTACATCTCTCTGTCAGCTCAGACCCTGTGTTTATGTCATAACATAGATCTCCTTGTGTTCAAAGAGATGCATAATAGGACTATTGCTATGGGCTTCCAGAGATCTGTATCAGGGAGATAGTGTTTGATCTAATTGTTCTAGGCAGAGAAAGAAGTCTTCTGCAAGTGTTATTTCCCTCACTGTTACAAGATATGCAAGGCGCAGTGCCCCGAAGGGTGCACGGAGCCAGAAATAATATGGCGCCGTGCCCCGACGGGCACGCGCACTAATCCCAGCGGGGGGCGAGCACGGCGAGGGAAGGGACAGGCCCCCGTCACCAGTGGCTCCCCGCTGGGCAACGGGAGGAGCCAAAAGGGGGGCTTAAAAGCCCAGGTGTAAGCCGGGTCGACCTCTTCCGGTCGCCGCGGCCAGCTAAAGTACACCCATCCCCCCCCCGTCCCCAGTAAAGCATAATGAACGCAAGTAGAAATAGTCGCAGCGTGGGCAGGGTACCCAAGCCAGTTGACATTTTGCTAGGCAGCTAGCAGCTGCGGATACCATACGGCTCCCTTGCTGTGCGGTGGGGAGCCCTGTTCGCGATTAGCCAGTCTTGCTAGGGCGGCGGACTTGGCTTGGGGTATTTGAGCCAGAGGCTGAAAGCGGCTTGGGTATGCCCAGGGTTAAGATATGTTGTTGTATTTAAATAAAGCTGCGGCCAAGTTGTGCCAAATCTAGAAAATATGTGTGAAGTCTTTATTCAGTAAAAGGATGAATACGGTATATGGGGCCCGAGGGGTCTCGGCTGCCTATGTTAAAAGTCAATCTCATTTGCTTTGAAATAGCCTTATACAAAAGATCTGGGAAAGACTTCTGTCTGTAGTATTCCCTGAGGCCTGATCTTGCTCAATGAGAGAGATATTGTGGGCATTCAGGTTTAATCACCTGACTTGGCAAGAGGGGGGAGGTAGAGAATGAAGTGACTTGCTATTCCAGCAAACTTTCCCCTGTTTTAGAAAGAGAAAAACCTCTATTTCTCCCTGTCCAAATATGAGGAATTAATTCTGTATATTAAATAATTGGAGGCCTTCCACCTCCTACAACAAAGCCACACTGTATTCATCTTTACCATGTATGTATGCGCCTTAATGCAACGACTTTTGTACTCTGTTACCCGGAAATGGCAACAGCCATTACGGCAAATGTAAGCCACGTTGAGCCTGCAAATCGGTGGGAAAATGTGGGATACAAATGCTACAAATAATAATAATAGCATCAGTTACCACCCTAAACAAAGACCTTGAGCGGGTAACCTGTAAGGAGCAGCCTTGTAAGACTAGACTGACTGGATGGACTAGTTCAGTCTCTATCTTCTGGCATCTATTATGTTACTCTAAGTATTGAAGACACTTCCTGGAGAGCCCGAGGGTCTTATTTCTCTTCCTTTTTCTTCAGCATCTTCGGGGCCTACAGCACAGATGTGGTCACCAGCACCTCATTCAGTGTCAACGTGGACTCCATGAACAACCCCATGACCCGTTGTCACCAACAGCAAGAAGTTGCTCAAATTCAGCTTCTTGAGTCCATTAATCATTATTTCAGGTATGGCTGTGATCAGTCTTTGGTTTATATACAGAAATTCATAAGGGTTTTCTTCGTGTCTCTAAATGCCTTACTATTTTATACGTTTTTCTGTTACCGCCAAGAAATTTTGATTGGTGCGTTATAAATGTTAGTAAATAGGTGTGCGCGCATCAGTGCCATAGTGAGGGTGCCTGACACCCGGGGCGGGTCGCCGCTGCGCACCCCCCCCCCTGGGTGCAGGGCGTGGCGCCCCCCCCCCTCCGGAGCGCTCCACCCCCGAAACGCACCCTACCTTTCAGCGGGGGAGCGCGGGAGGGCCGATCCGCCCCCAGTGCACGTCACTGGGAGCTGCATCGGCTCTGCTGCTTTCCTGCTTTCTCTGCCCCGGAACAGGAAGTAACCTGTTCCGGGGCAGAAAGAGCAGGGAACCAGCGAGCCGACACCCCCCCCTAGCGCGTGCACCCGGGGCGGACCGCCCCCCCCCTTCCTACGCCCGTCGCACATCTGTATATTTGTACAAATTCATAGCTCAGAGCAAAAAGAGAGGGAAAAACAGCATACACAAAAAGTATATCAATAGAAATCAAACCAAATAAAACATGGAAAAGAAAATAAGATGATACCTTTTTTATTGGACATAACTTAATACATTTCTTGATTAGCTTTCGAAGGTTGCCCTTCTTCGTCAGATCGGAAATAAGCAAATGTGCTAGCTGACAGTGTATATAAGTGAAAACATTCAAGCATTACTATGACAGTCTGACAGGGTGGGAGGACAGCCACCCAACTTAAAACACAAGCTAATCAGAAGTAAACTTCCATCACAGACTGAAAAGGAACAGAAGGGTACACTTCCCTGTAATTTATCCAGTTGCAAACTATGCCAAAACATTTCACAGGACCCCACAGTCATCCACAAAGGAAAGATATTCAACATAAAGGAATATTTCACTTGCTCATCTTCCAATGTGGTATATATCATTCAGTGTAAAAATGTAACGAAGGATGCTATATTGGAGAAACAGGCCAGATGCTTAAGACAAGATTCAATTTACATAGACATCACATGAACAATACTGGTGCCAGTAGGGCTCCCACCACTGTTGGTCAGCATTTTACAGGACCAGGACACTGTACCAGTGACTTCACAGTGAGAATCCTGAAAGGTAACTTTAAAACCATACAAGAACGTAAGACCTTTGAAGTCAGAATGATTGAATATTTTAACACCCAACAGAAAAGACTTAACAAGGATCTGGGGTTCCTAGCCCATTATAAACCATAAAGCTGTATTTCTCTGTTGATCACCCTCCCCTCACCTATCCACACCCATCCTGTTAGAATATCAATGATATGCTTTGATGTCCCCATGCATACCTCCTACCCACCCCCTCCTCCCACCCTGTCAGACTGTCATAGTAATGCTTGAATGTTTTCACTTATATACACTGTCAGCTAGCACATTTGCTTATTTCCGATCTGACGAAGAAGGGCAACCTTCGAAAGCTAATCAAGAAATGTATTAAGTTATGTCCAATAAAAAAGGTATCATCTTATTTTCTTTTCCATGTTTTATTTTGTTTGATTTCTATTGATAACCTTAAGAGTGGACTAACACGGCTACCACACTCCTCTACAAAAAGTATACAAACCGAAAAAAAAACACAACTGGGCCTTCAAGGCTGAGACAACAGGAGTTCTTTATTAATGAGGACCCACTCATTAATAAAGGACTCCTGTTGTCTCAGTCTTGAAGGCCAGTTGTGCTTTTTCGGTTTGTATACAAATTCACAGCTGCCATGGTTATTTGAGTCTTTACAGTTTCTAGTTTCTTCAGGTCCAGTTTGAGGTCCATTATTAATGCATGTTTTCTTTTAATCCACAGTTCTCTTTCCATTTATCGTTCCTGTTTTGGACAAAATGAAGTTCTCTTTTTTTTCTGCGGAAATCACAAATTTCTTTCTAAACGCAGTCACTAGTATCAAGGCCAAACGCTTACAGGAAGGTAATCCGGTGAGTCTGACCTACTCCCATTTCTGCTTCATGTTTAATTATGTTTATTGGTCAAATTAGTAGAAGCATTTGGAAATCCACAAATGACCAAACGTTTACCAACTCTATCGAGTGTTTATGAATGACTGAGGAGAGTCACCAGGACAAACATATTATACAAAGCAACTCTTCCCATTAGAGATACAGGATATGTCTTCCTCTGAGCCACGGAGAACAAGGGGGACATATTAAGAAAATATAGTTATTTATTTATTTAGATTTTGCTCACACCTTTTTCAGTAGTAGCTCAAGGTGAGTTACAGTCAGGTACACTGGATATTTCTCTGTCCCTGGAGGGCTCACAATCTAAGTTTGTACCTGAGGCAATGGAGGGTTAAGTGACTTGCCCAAGATCACAAGGAGCAGCAGTGGGATTTGAACCGGCCACCTCTGAATTGCAAGACCGATGTTCTAATCCACTAGGTCACTCCTCAACTGTCAGGTCTCTAGATAGTCTAATTCCCTAGTATTTGATACTGGTCTCCTCCCAAAGAAAGGGAAAGTGGCCCACCCAGTTCTGCTTGATTGATAGTTGCAAGGGCATTGTCCATTATGGTCAGATATCAGCTTTGTCTTTGTCCTGGTTCTGGGTTCCTTTCTCTGGTCCCGGGTCTACTTCTTCGGGGCAGTGGGTTCTGTAGCACAATAATAGAACACACAAGGGTGACTTGGCAAAAGGTATTTTATGTAGAAATAGGCTTACAGCACTTAGGGCAGAGAGATAATACAGCACTGCTTCTGTGTGTCTCTGGATCTGCCTGATGTCTGTCAGTGAATGAGTGTCTCTGTCAGGGCTGAGCAGGGCGATGTGTGTGGAATGGCTGCAGGTAGGAGGGGTGTATGGAGATGTGTGTGTATGTCTTTCTCTCTTCCAGTAGCGTAGCCAGAGTTTAATTTTTAGATGGGCCTGGAGGTGGACTGGGTGGGCACAGGCCTCGCATTTCCTCTCCACCCGCTACCACCCCCCCCGCCCGCCCGCCGCCGCATTTCCTCTCCATCCGCCCACCGCCGCCACATTTCTTCTCCACCCGTGACCCCCCCCCCCCAACAGTCCCCTGCACATGGTCAGTTCTGGTCATTTTTACTGACCTGAAGCGCCATTCTCCCTCCAGCACCGGCGATTCCCATAGCCAGCCTTCTGCCAGCGCGCGTCGTCGGATCCTCTTCTCAGGAGCGTCCCGCCTACTCTGCAACTTCCTGTTTTCCACAAAGGTGGGACGCAGGAAGTTGCAGAGTAGGCGGGACATGCCTGAGAAGAGGCCCCTACGACACGCGCTGGCAGAAGGCTGGCTATGGGAATCGCCGGTGCTGGAGGGAAAACGGCGCTTCAGGGCAGTAAAAGTGAGCAGGCCACGCGGACCGGGAGCGTGGGCAGAAGAGGCTGGGCGGGCCTGGAGCAAAAGTGGCTGGGCCTGGGCCCGTCCAGGCCCACCCGTGGCTACGCCCCTGCAACATCCGTCTCTGGGTTTAAATAACCGAATTCTTTGCCCATGCACCGACCTGTGATGTAATTTGCTTGGTTTTACTAAGGAGGTGTGAATTCCTGTGAAGGTACAGTTTATGGAAACAGTGGTTTATTTCTATTGTTCTCCTGAGCACTGACCCCGGTCTGTTTTATTGCTCGGAAGCACAGGTGTAAAAACATCCAGAGGCAGGAGTCATCCTGTCTTGCACTGACATTCCCAGGGATCAGACTAGGAAGGGGGGAAGAGAATTTCCTAGCTGCTCTCCCAGAGGCTTCTGGCTGGCACTCAGAGTAGGCCCTGAAGCCTCAATTAGGCTAATTTTCAGGGGTTAGGACCTTGCACAGCCTAAGGAATTGCTGACAGGCATCACCATAGACTTTAGTACATAAGTAATGCCACACTGGGAAAAGACCAAGGGTTCATCGAGCCCAGCATCCTGTCCACGACAGCGGCCAATCCAGGCCAAGGGCACCTGGCAAGCTTCCCAAACGTACAAACATTCTATACATGTTATTCCTGGAATTGTGGATTTTTCCCAAGTCCATTTAGTAGTGGTTTATGGACTTGTCCTTTAGGAAACCGTCTAACCCCATTTTAAAACTCTGCTAAGCTAACCGCCTTCAGCACGTTCTCCGGCAATGAATTCCAGAGTTTAATTATGCGTTGGGTGAAGAAACATTTTCTCCGATTTGTTTTAAATTTACTACTCTGTAGTTTCATCGCATGCCCCCTAGTCCTAGTATTTTTGGAAAGCGTGAACAGACGCTTCACATCCACCTGTTCCACTCCACTCATTATTTTATATACCTCTATCATGTCTCCCCTCAGCCGTCTCTTCTCCAAGCTGAATAGCCCTAGCCTCCTTAGTCTTTCTTCATAGGGAAGTCGTCCCATCCCCGCTATCATTTTAGTCGCCCTTCGCTGCACCTTTTCCAATTCTACTATATCTTTCTTGTTAAGAGCAAAACCTGAATAATAACCAAATTTTTCCGCAGCAGGTCCAAAGGATTGTAAGGTGTGCTGAGGCTGTGTTAATACAACAAAACATCATTTGCAAATACCGGCACACATTTCTGCTGTACATGGAAGATGGCATAGGCGGTCGGTGGCCCAACTGTTTGGGGAGGCTAAAGGGGGCGGGGTTAGGGGTGGGGCCAGGGGTGGAGCTTACATCCATAATTGTCTGATGATAACACAGAAAAAAATAAATAAATAAAAATAAAAGTCACAATTAATACCTTTTATTAAATTTAGATATTAGATATGTATCATATGTCAAAGAATAAAGTGGTTGCTCAAAGCATATTCTAACCACAATCGCTCAACTGCAAAACACTATGCACTTCTTTGTGCAAAAACACACTCAGAACCTTACTGTACCATAAATATTACACTGGGCAGAACCTAATACACCAATATACCACCCATACGGAAAATGCAAACCGTCAACAATATGAAACAAGGGATCATATCATCACAATTCTCATGTAGAGCCACAAAACACCCTAATTCATGTTTAATGTGGGATAAAATGCCATAAATAAGTAAATAAATATCAACTTTTATTATTGAGCACCTGATTCTCAAAGTGGACATATTCCAAACACTATAATGAAAATAAAATGATCTTTTCTACCTTTGTTGTCTGGTTGTCCGATTCTGCTGCTATCTGTTCTCAGTGCAGGTCAGGAAGTCATCCTCGTTAAATATCTCCCTGGAACCCAGCCAAGCGCCCACCCCCCCCTGCTCTCCCAGCAGTAAGGTAAACAAACCATAAACCAATTTCTACAATTGGTTACACAAGGCTAGAGGACTTTCACTGCAGCTCCTGCTGTGAGGATGGAGGTAAATCAACAATTTAAACCTCTCAGAGCACAGCAGGGGAAGCTTAGCCTGTCCAAGCCTCTTATACCGGGCGCCTATGGAAGATGGTGCTGGTGAGCCGAAAGGGACAAATTCAATAAATAGCACCAAAAACTGGGCGGATTACATTTAAGAAAGCCAGACAGTCACTGGGAATATACACCAATAGGACCCGAATTATACAAAAACCATTACATAGTCAAATATTTCCTGAACAAATAGGATTTCAGCGACTTCCTAAACATTAAATAGTTACGTATAATTCTAATTTGTCCACGAATAGAATTCCAAATAGCCGGAGCTTGATAAAATAAACCGTTTGGTGTAGGAAAGTGCAATATCATACATCTCACAATCTATTATTGCTAGAAGACAGATCTACTAACTTTGACATATATAGCGGAGCCTGGCCATAAAGTACTTTGAAAATTAGTGTACAAACCTTAAAACAAATGCAGGCCTCAATTGGCAGCCAGTGCAAATCAATCAGAAAACGAGTAACTCGATCATATGTGTGAGCCTGATATGAAGCGTGAAGCCATATCCTGGACTATTTGAAAATTTCTTACATAGTAACATAGTCAATGACAGCAGATAAAGACCTGATCGGTCCATCCATTCTGCCTAACAAGATAAGCTCATTTTACATGGTATGTGATAATTTATCAAAACATTAACAAATCTGCTTAGAGCAATAAATTAAGAAACTTGTAGAAAAATGCTCTAAATAGGAATTATTACCCGTGCATATGTAAAAAGTTACTTTTAAGAAGATTATAAGTAAAGGCCTCACAAGCCCAGGGTACCAACTCAGTGGACACACCTGTAATGGCTTTCCTCACGGGCCAACCACCACCTCCGATATTTCAAGGGTTTTACACCAAAAGGAACAAAGATGGATATATCATTTACAAACGGTAATCCCTAATGGCCTCAATGGCCCCATGGAATGGGAAGTTTTTTATGAATACATTAAGTAATCGAGAAACAATTGCTTTATACTGATTAATTTTGAGACGCTGATCCCTCAGGAAGTGATGTCATCCACACAAAAAACGTTTCAACCGCTTGAACGTCTTTATAAGCAGTCGCCATTTTGACTCGCATTGTATGCAATATGGAAGATGAGTGTTTTTGCATATCCTCTGCTGACGAAGCAACGAAACAGTGAGAATTCTATGACTGTCGAGAGAGATCGATTATAACTATATTTTGTGGGACTTTTGTAGCTTTCTTGATACTACATCAACATTGGAGGTGTGTTACCATACCACCCTCTGTTGTTTTTTTTTTTTTTACTGCGGATTGAATTAAGTTGTGTCACTCTGCAGGTTTTTCGGAAGTGGTGGTTGGCCCATGAGGAAAGCCATTACAGGTGTGTCCACTGAGTTGGTACCCTGGGCTTGTGAGGCCTTTACTTATAATCTTCTTAAAAGTAACTGTTTACATATGCACGGGTAATAATTACTATTTAGAGCATGTGATACTTTTACACCAGAGTTTGATTTGTCCTTGCCTTTCTCAAGCAACAGAACGTAGAAGTCTGCCCTATACTAAAAGTTCTGAAGATTCTGGAATCCTAAAGAGTTACAAGATTCTGGAATCACAATTAGTAGCAAAATTCCATGTAGAACCCCAAAGAGTAACATAGTAAATAACGGCAGATAAAGACCTGTATGGTCCATCCAGTCTGCCCAACAAGATAAACTTATTTTACATGGTATGTAATACTTTATATGTATACCCGAGTTTGATTTGTCCCCACCTTTCTCAGGGCAGACCGTAAAAGTCTGCCCAGCACTGTTCCTGTTCTGAAGCTAACGTCGAAACCCCTTAAAACTTACACTCCAGCCCATCCATATCTATTCAGCCACGATCAGGGCGCAGACCGTAGAAGTTCGCCCAGCATTGGTTTTACTCTCCAATTACCGGCGTCACCACCCAACCTCCACTAAGATTCCATAGATCCATTCATTCTAAACAGGATTCCTTTGTGTTTATCCTACGCATGTTTGAATTCCATTACTGTTTACATCTCCACCACCTCCCGTGGGAGGGCATTCCACGTATCTACCACCCTTTCCGTGAAAAAATACTTCCTGAGTCTGCTCCACTTCAACCTCAATTCATGTCCTCTAGTCTTCTTCATCAATTTTTTTTAACATCTGTGTAAATACTGTTACTATAGCCCAGTAGCGGCAAAACCAAACTTGGTAACCAACAACTGGTCAATCAAAAAGATACCGAATCCTTCTCAATTTTCTCAAAACAAGATTTTTTCTCAAGCAAATTTACTTGAGTCTCTAACCTCACGAGGTTATCAAAAGTTATCCCCAAAAGTAGAACTCTTAGGCGCCAAGTCATAGAACAGTGCCTAAGTTTCATCCCCATTTTGGCACCTAACGTTTTGTTACCTCCCATTGCCACGCCAAAGGTTTGGCATCTAATTCATGAATAGCTATTTATAGGACTCTCCCCACATTGCCCTTTGCAGAATTAGGAAACAAAAGCTCCACCATGGTGACCGTGACATTATTGGCAGGATACTGAAGTGGATTTGTGGTCTGAAGATCGAGTAAGGAAACCTACTGAAGTGGAGGAACCGAAGAGCCCTACAGGATGGCCAAGAAGCAGTGGAAGAGAGTAGGGTTACAAGATGGGTCTTCCAACACTGGACACTAAACACAAGCACACTGGTTGGTTCTGAAAACACGTCTTTATTTTGCACAGCTGGGACCTGACTGTGTTTTGGCATAAAAGCCTGCCTCAGGGGTTTGCTGTAGGTAAGGAAGTGATAAAGTTCTTCTAAAATAGCACTTGATACCACAATTCGAAAATAGACGAGAATATCACTAGCAGGGACAGACTGAGAGTGATCTGTGCCCTCGGGCCCCACCAGCCACTGCCCACCGCCGTGCTGCTGCTGACCCCTCCCGCACACTACAGTCCCTCGAGCCTCAGTTGGCCCTTCCTGGTCCTACTTTGAAGGTCCCTGGTGGTCTAGTGGCTTCTTTGGGGGCAGGAAAGAACCCCACCCTTTCCTGCCCATTACAACTATTCTGTCTGGTGCCGCTGTGTTTTTAAAATGGGTTCCTAAACTTCCCGTGGTAGTCTCGTCAGCCATTTTGAAAACACGGGGGTGGGGCGCCAGGCAGAACAGCAGCAATGGGCAGGAAAGAGTGTTCTTTCCTGCCCCCGTAGAGGCCACTAGACCACCAGGGGCCTTCAATGTGGGATCGAGGAGGGCCCACTGAGACTTGGGGGGCTATAGTGTGTGGTGGGGGAGGGGGAGGGAAGATCCTCTGGGCCCTTGGGCACTGCCCGGTTGCCCGAATGGTCAGTCCACACCGGAGTAGCTTCCTGGCACAAGTGCGGGAAGTCACAAAAATGGCACTCTTGCGAAAACACGGTCAGGTCCCAGCTGTTTGCAAAATAAAGACATGTTTTCAGAACCAACCAGTGTGGTTGTGCTTTGTGTCCAGTGTTGGAAGACCCATGTTTATAACCCTATTCTCTTCTGCTGCTTCTTGGCAATCCTGTAGGGCTCATCGCCACTTCAGTACTAGTAGGTTTCCTTACTCCCTCTTTAGACCACAACACCTAGTCTTCCCTGGTGGTCTCCCTTCCAAGTACTCCCAGGCTTCAGCTGCTTAATTTCCAAGATCTAACAAGACCAGACTCTCCCAGAACAGTGTAACTAAGGGTATCGGGTTTTTAAAAGATAAAAAGTCGCAGTACATTGAAGGCGTCTTTTAGTTACACTTGCTGTACCTTGCCTTGAGTCAATACATATTGTTTGTTTTCTTTTCTTGTTAAGCTCATGCCTTTTTATTTGTAGCTCAAGGTGAGGTACCCTCAGGTATGATAACTATTTCCCTGTCCCAAAGGGATTATGAAATGGTTAGTGCAGGAATAGCTCGTGAACCCTTACTGCCTACAAAATGGGTGGTGGTAAGTGAACATATACATTTTTTTAATGGCTATGCACTAATGGAAACATTTCCACATGGCCATTAATACAAAATATAGAAAAAGGCCATTTTTACGATTGCAGTAACAATGGCGGTGCATGGAAAAACCCTTCGTAAGAACGTGCTAAGGCCACTTTTATCACAGCTTTGTAGAAGGGCCTCATAGTTAATAAATAGGCCTCTTTGAGTATCATGGGGCTTGCATTAAATCACATTAACGCACAAATGAGTCTCTAAGCTTGTACTTGGGGCAATGGAGGGAGAAGTGACTTATCCAAGGTCTGAGGATTGCAAGTTGGAGATGTGAAATTTGATTTCTTGCTTCCCTGGTTCTCAGCCTGCTCAGGGCTTAATTCTGCACATGGCTGCAAGCTGAATATCGCCCCCCCCCCCCCCCCCCGGAGTTCACTAGGTGCAATATACACAGACAACATGTAAAAGCCTCTCATTGGTCAGAACCGAGTGTCACCACTGAGGTGGGTATATAACAAATCTGTAAAATACTGCTCTCCTTATTTCCCCAGGCACCAGTGGCATAGCTATGTGGGGCCACGAGGGCCTGGGCCCCCATAGATTTGGCCCTGGAACCCCCTGCTGATGACCCTCTTGACCCCCCTCCCGCCACCAATCCTCCCCCACCATTGCCGTTGGCTACCTTTGCTGGCGGAGGACCCCAACCCCCGCCAGCCGAGGTCCTCTTCTTCCGGAGCAAGGCTTCGTTTTGTTTCTGTGAGTCTGATGTTGAGACTCTCGGCAGGGTCGTCAGCAAGGGGGGGGGTCAAAGTTGGTGGCGGTGGTGGTGGGGGGGGTCGGCAATGGCAGGGGGGGTCAGCGGCGCTGGGGGGGGCTAAAATGTTCCCCCTCACCTTGGGCCCTGGAGCCCCCTCCCGCCGGTCTGGCTATGCCCCTGCCAGGCACACAGACTAGTGAAGGGTTCCCCTCCAATTAACGAGCTCACTAAAGCAAACAGAAAAAAGAATGGGGCACAGTAGAGCAACAAAAGGCAAAGAGTGTCGGAGACCAGGAGGTCTTTGAAATAACGCTCCAGTGTTCGACAAGTATGTACAGTAGAAGGATCTAGGGAATTTTTTAGGAGGAGGCCCAGGGGTGGATTGGAGGGGCCACACATTTCTCTTCCCCCAGTCCTCCCCTGGGCCCCCCCAAAATGGACAGCCGGCTATGCTCATGGCCACACACTAGTCTATGAGACAGTATTTTCCCAAGTCAGTCCTGTAGTACCCCCCTGTCAGTCAGGTTTTCGGGATATCCTCAATGAATATGCATGAAATTGACTTTTATACACTGCCTCCATTATATGCAAATCTTTCATGCATATTCATTGTGAATATCCTAGAAACCCGACTGGCAAGGGGGTACTCTAGGACCGACTTGGGAAACAGTGCTATAAGGTATGGCTCTTAACTCTATTAGCGTGTGACTCAAAAGGGAGCATGGTCAGGCATGTTCCGAAAATTTGCACCTATAGTTACAGAATATTGCCTCATTACACCTAACTTGGGCACCAACTTTCAGCAGACGTAAATCTGGCACCTAAAGTTAGGTGTGGGAATCAGTGCTAAGGGTGCGCGCCCTTATAGAATATCGCCTAGAGCCTCTTTTTAGCCCATTTATTTAATCCCCACCCCCACCCCATAATCCTTATAACAGAAAAGAGGATGGGACCATGAAAACAAAAATGATGGCAATTCAATCCGTCGTCATTTACTATATTATACCCATAGAAGCCATTTTACGGCAAGTGTTAGCAGTAAACTTGAAAGACTGAAAGCATACTCCTCATAGCCTGACTTAGGAGTGAGGTTCATTCCTGTCATAGGATGCACAAACCTAACCCATCTAGAGAAATTGCTCCTGAGACAGACCCGTAACAGAACTGTTCCCTCTAAGCTGAGCAGGAGTCCTCCATCTACAGTCCTGCCAGTAGGTGGTGCTGTTTCACTATCACATTTTCAATAGTGAGGGACAGGCAAGCTCAGCAAGTCCCCAGGGAACCTACCTTTCCCTAGCAATTGAAACCACAATATTGAAGCACCACCCCCAACTGTCAGCAATCCAGTTGGAGGACTTCCGCTCAGCTTAGGACAGACAAACAGGACTGTCCTAATTAGATTGTAAGCTCTGTCGAGCAGGGACTGTCTCTTCATGTTCAAGTGTACAGCGCTGTGTACGCCTAGTAGTGCTATAGAAATGATAAGTAGTAGTAGTCTTTAGGATTCTGGAATCCTGCTATTCTAGGATTGTGGAATCTTACTACCCTTTGGGATTATGTATGGAATCTTGCTACTCTTTGGGATTCCGGAATCTTGCTACTCTTTGGGATTCCGGAATCTTGCTACTCTTTGGGATTCCGGAATCTTGCTACTCTTTGTCCTTATCTCTTATTTGTCCTGTTTGTCTGTCCTAATTAGATTGTAAGCTCTGTCGAGCAGGGACTGTCTCTTCATGTTCAAGTGTACAGCGCTGTGTACGCCTAGTAGTGCTATAGAAATGATAAGTAGTAGTAGTCTTTAGGATTCTGGAATCCTGCTATTCTAGGATTGTGGAATCTTACTACCCTTTGGGATTATGTATGGAATCTTGCTACTCTTTGGGATTCCGGAACCTTGCTACTCTTTGGGATTCTGGAATCTTGCTACTCTTTGGGATTCCGGAATCTTGCTACTCTTTGGGATTCCGGAATCTTGCTACTCTTTGTCCTTATCTCTTATTTGTCCTGTTTGTCTGTCCTAATTAGATTGTAAGCTCTGTCGAGCAGGGACTGTCTCTTCATGTTCAAGTGTACAGCGCTGTGTACGCCTAGTAGTGCTATAGAAATGATAAGTAGTAGTAGTCTTTAGGATTCTGGAATCCTGCTACTCTAGGATTCTGGAATCTTACTACCCTTTGGGATTATGTACGGAATCTTGCTACTCTTTGGGATTCTGGAACCTTGCTACTCTTTGGGATTCCGGAATCTTGCTACTCTTTGTCTTGTGTGTCCTAATTAGATTGTAAGCTCTGTCGAGCAGGGACTGTCTCTTCATGTTCAAGTGTACAGTGCTGTGTACGTCTAGTAGCGCTTTAGAAATAAGTAGTAGTAGCTTAGAGTGAACAGTGCATAACAGGTGCCCACCCTATATCAAGCACCACAAAAATTGGTGGGATCCAATGGAAAATTAAGGGAAGTTACTTATGCAGAAAATCCAAAGATATAAATAAAGGTTCCTAATCTATCTAAACCCATTAAAAGCCTAGATTTACTTTGAGTTTTGCTGTTGTATTAATGGTCATCTTACAGAAAATGTTTTAATCATAAATTCTTTCAGATATAGCTCAGATTAGCAAGTGTTTTGCAGGATATTTAAGAACAAATTCACCCCTTTCCCCAAAGGTTCTTGACCGAGCAGGAGGAAGTTTGCTCCTCCTCTGTATCTCCATACAAAAATCAAGACAACATCACACACACTTGGCCCATAAACTCTACTGACTGATTATGGAAAAACACCTTTTACCAACTTTATTCTGAATATTGTATTTCTGCATTTCCAGCACCAGGCTGACTCACAATATGAGTGAATATCATGAGTACCGTCCTTCCTTCAGAGAAGTATAGTTCAAGTGGGTGGCTGTGACAATGGGAGATGGTGATTTGCTCAAATGGCAGAAGCAGACTTTGAACCTGCCCAGTCTTTGTTATTCTAACCTCTAAGCTACCCCCACCTTCTCCTGAACATCTGCTATTAGGATAGTTAGTCATATTTTCCTGATCTTCAGCCTCAGAGGCCACAAAGAGTAGAGCGAAGTAACATAGTAGATGACGGCAGAAAAAGAACTGCACGGTCCATCCAGTCTGCCCAACAAGATAAACTCATATGTGCTACTTTTTGTGTATACCTGACCTTGATTTGTACCTGTCCTTTTCAGGGCACAGATCGTGTAAGTCTGCCCAGCACTATCCCCGCCTCCCAACCACCAGCCCCGCCTCCCACCACCGGCTCTGGCACAGACCGTATAAGTCTGCCCAGCACTATCCCCACCTCCCAACCACCAGCCCCGCCTCCCACCACCGGCTCTGGCACAGACCGTGTAAGTCTGCCCAGCACTATCCCTGCCTCCCAACCACCAGCCCCGCCTCCCACCGGTTCTGGCACAGACCATATAAGTATGCCCAGCACCATCCCCTCCTCCCACCACCGGCTCTGGCACAGACTGTATAAGTCTGCCCAGCACTATCCCCGCCTCCCAACCACCAGCCCCGCCTCCCACCACCGGCTCTGGCACAGACCGTATAAGTCTGCCCAGCACTGTCCCCACCTCCCAACCACCAGCCCCGCCTCCCACCACCGGCTCTGGCACAGACCGTATAAGTCTGCCCAGCACCATCTCCGCCTTCCGCCACTGGCTGTGCCACCCAATCTCGGCTAAGCTCCTTAGGATCCATTCCTTCTGAACAGGATTCCTTTATGTTTATCCCACGCGTGATTGAATTCTGTTACCGTTTTCATTTCCACCACCTCCCGTGGGAGGGCATTCCAAGCATCCACCACTCTCTCCGTGAAAAAATACTTCCTGAGTAGAGCGAAGTGGAGGAGTAGCTTAATTGATGTGAGTCCCTTAATGCCTTGTGTAAAGCCCTGGCTGAAACCAACACTGTGGTTAGTGCAGCAGCTTGAGAACCAGGAGCGTCTGATTCCTACTGTAGCTCCGTGTGACCGTGCAAGTCATTTAACCCTCCAGTGCCCCAGGTACAAAATAAGTACCTGTATATAATATATAATCTGCTTTGATTGTCACCACAGAAAGATGGTATATTAAATCCCATTCCCTTTCCTTAAAGATTTTGTTGGAGCCCACTGTGAGTCAATCTGACCTGTTGCAGCCATCCACCTGGGAGTTCAGGGCTTAGGGAGGTACAAGGTTTGTTACGTTTTTGGGTTGAAAGAATGCTTAGTGTTGCGTATAAATGTTAATGATTTGTACTGTATCTGACGATTTCTCTCTTCTGGAGTCAGAACACACACTGCTTGATGTGCACTTCTGACCCTTCCTGTTAGACAAAATCTTCCAGCAGTGTTATGGGTTATTCTTCAGTCATGGATTGTATTTCTGGCCAGATGACATTTCTCCAAGCCCTTCTCCATTAAATTGTTCTGTTCTTTCCAGGACCGAGTGGACTTCCTGCAGTTAATGATTGATTCACAGAAGTCTGAATCCAATGGTGATGCTAAAGGACAAAAAGGTAACCCCATTTCATTAATTTACCTAATTGTTTTGTTGCATTGGGAGGGTCTCTTTCATAGACAGAGAAGGGGTTGGCTAATAGGTGAAGTTCTTATGGAGACACCTCAACAGTGGCGTAGCAAGGGCGGGGCGGTGGGGGCGGTCCGCCCCAGGTGTCAACGGGTGGGGGGGGGTGCATCCGACCACCCCCCCCCCCCCCGGCGCAGCACCTCCCCCCCGACACGGTCCCCACCTGCCTACGAGCTCCATCCATCTGCAGCGCTGCTGTAAAGAAGAAATCGCTTCGTCAGCCCTTCCCTCACTCACTGTCTCCCACCCTTGAGGAAATAGGAAGTTACGTCAGAGGGCGGGACACAGTGAGTGAGGGAAGTGCCATCGAAGCGATTTCTTCTTTACAGCAGCGCTGCAGATAGATGGAGCTCGTAGGCAGGTGGGGACCGTGTCGGAGTGGAGCTATGCCGGGGGGGGGTCCACGCCAGTGGGGGGGTGTCGTGTTGGTCTGCACCCGGGGGGGGGGGTGCAGTGGTGATCCGCCCCGGGTGGCAGCCGCCCCCGCTACGCCACTGCACCTCAATGTATCATATCCACCTAGAACACAGTAGATAATGTGAATGCCACTTTAGTTCTCATTCCGGAAATGAACTTTTTATACTTGAATGCTTAATCTACTCTGTCACTTATGAACTTAGTGCAGTAGCACTTTGTATTTCTCACCCTGGAAATGGCGATTGCCACTACGGCATAATGTAAGCCACATTGAGCCTGCAAATAGGTGGGAAAATGTGGGATACAAATGCAACAAATAAATAAATAATAGCAGATAGAGACCAACTGACCCCGTCAGTCTGTCCACCACTGTCAGATGTGCCGGAGAAAGTGGTCTATTTAACATACAAGCAAATGAATGAGTGGATACATTACATTACATTTCACACTTCTGTACTCTTTGCTGGAGGATGTGGTAACAGCGATTAGAGTATCTGGGTTTAAAAAAGGTTCGGACAAAGTCCATAGTCTGCCATTGAGACAGACATGGGAAGCAACTGCTTGCCCTGGGATTTGTAGTATGGAATGTTGCTACACTGAGATTCTGCATGGAATCTTGTTACTCTTTAGGATTCCAGAATCTTGTTATTCTTTGGGGTTCTATGTGGAATGTTGCCACGATTTGGGTTTCTGCCAGGTACTTGTGACCTGGCTTGGCCACTGTTTGAAAAACAGAATACTGGGCTAGATGGACCATTGGTCTGACCCAGTACGGCTATTCTTATGTTCTTATCTTTTTGCAAAAATTCACCCAACAAGAATAAGTTGAACATAATGTGTCATTTAACTCTCGAACCTAATCCACACCATTAACACTGCCCATACTCCAATTCTTTCCCCCACCTCTCTTCCTATTGTCCTATTCTACATAACTGTATTATCACAGTGATACTTTGTACCATACCTTGTGATATCTCTATGATACTTTGTACCATATTTTGTAAGCCACACTGAACCTGCTATCAAGCGGGAAAGAGCGGGGTATAAATGCTAAAAAAATATGATCTATTTTTATGATTGACTGATTCAGGTTGCTGTTTGGTATAATATTTATTTCTCCCTACATTCCTCCCCGTGAACTCTGCTCACTGGACAAGTCTCTCTTGTCGTCCTCCTTCTCCTCCACTGCTAACTCCAGGCTTTGCTTCTTTTCTCTCGAGGCACCTTATGCCTGGAATAGACTTCCTGGACCTATACGTCTAGCTCCATCTCTACCTGTTTTCAAATCTATGCTGAAAACCCACCTTTTCACCACTGCTTTTAGCTCCTAGCCACAATTGCCCTCCCCTTGTCCCTTCCTCCCTTCTCACCCATTACTTCCCTCACCCGTAACTGTCTTGTCTGTCTGTATTATTTAGATTGTAAGCTCTTTTGAGCAGGGACTGTCTCTTTGTATCAGGTGTTCAGCGCTACGTGCGTCTGGTAGCGCTATACAAATGCTAATAATAATAATAATGTTATTATGATTTTGTGTGTGTTTTTGATTGGTGGAATGCAAGTAGATATGAAAAGTGAGTTTTTCTGTTTTTCAGCTCTCACGGACACTGAGATTATGTCCCAGGCACTTATTTTCATTCTAGCTGGGTATGAAACCACCAGCACTGCACTGTCTTTCATGGCCTATAGTGTGGCAGTTCACCCTGAAATCCAGAAGAAACTACACGCTGAGATAGATCGAATTCTACCCAACAAGGTGAGTGGCTGCTCCTTCATCGTGTGAAAGAGGTGACCCATGTTGGATGCGTCTGTAGGTTGTCCTTAGTACACATTACACTCTGATAGTGGTTCTTGGTCTCCTACACCTTGCCACCCTAACAAGTCCAGTTTTCTTGATTTGTATGAGAGATTTACAGGTTTTAGACACAAGAACTATGTGAACTCGGCAAATTTTAGCCTGAATTGAAATCAGATTAGGGAGGGGATCAGGGATGACAGGCCCTGCTCTTTGATATTTGTGCTTACACATTGTACAAGTGATAAGGTATTGATTTAGGAAGGTATGTTGTATAATATTTTATTTATTAGAATTTATTTACCACCTTTTTGAAAGAATACATTCAAGGCGGTTACAGTAAAAAAATAAATCAAACATAAGCAATAGACAATTAAGCAGTAAAAATATTCAAATAACAATATAAAGTATGGCATAGTGTACTACTTACAGTATACCTGGAGGGTGTGGATGACATGAGGAAAGATCTAGCAAAACTTGAAGAATGGTTCGATAAATGGCAACTAAAATTTAATGCTACGAAATGCAAGGTCATGCACTTGGGTTCCAAGAACCCAAGGGCATGGTACCATAACAGGAGTGAAGTGCTTTTGTGTATGAAAGAAGAGCGGGACTTGGGGGTGATTGTGTCTGCTGACCTTAAGGTGGCCAAAGAGAAAATCAACGGTCAAAACCAGAAAGATGCTTGGGTGCATAAGGAGAGGGATCTACTATATTTCTTTGAAGGGGTGAACAAACATGTGGATAAAGGTGAGCCTGTTGATATTGATATTGGATTTTCAGAAGGTGTTTGACAAAGTACCTCATGAAAGACTCCAGAGGAAATTGGAGAGTCATGGGATAGGAGGTAGTGTTCTATTGTGGATTAAAAACTGGTTAAAAGATAGAAAACAGAGAGTAGGGTTAAATGGTCAGAATTCTCAATGGAGAAGGGTAGTTAGTGGGGTTCCCCAGGGGCCTGTGCTGGGACCGCTACTTTTTAACATATTTATAAATGACCTAGAGATGGGAGTAACTAGTGAGGTAATTAAATTTGCTGATGACACAAAGTTATTCAAAATCGTTAAATCGCGGGAGGATTGTGAAAAATTACTAGAGGACCTTACGTTACTGGGAGACTGGGTGTCTAAATGACAGATGACGTTTAATGTGAGCAAGTGCAAAGTGATGCAGTGGATATAGTGGAATTAGAAAAGGTGCAGAGAAGGGTGATGAAAATGATAAAGGGGATGGGACGACTTCCCTATGAGGAAAGGCTAAAGCAACTAGAGCTCTTCAGCTTGGAGAAAAGGTGGTCGAGAGGAGATATGATAGAGGTCTATAAAATAATGAGTGGAGTTGAACGGGTAGATGTGAAGCGTCTGTTTGCACTTTCTAAAAATACTAGGACTAGGGGGCATGCGATGAAGCTACAATGTAGTAAATTTAAAACGAATCTGAGAAAATGTTTCTTCACTCAACGTGTAATTAAACTCTGGAATTCGTTGCCAGAGAATGTGGTAAAGGCGGTTAGCTTAGCGGAGTTTTAAAAAGGTTTGAACGGCTTCCTAAAGGAAAAGTCCATAGACCGTTATTAAATGGACCTGGGGAAAATCCATTATTTCTGGGATAAGCAGTATAAAATGTTTTGTACTTTTTTTGGATCTTGCCAGGTATTTGTGACCTGGATTGGCCACTATTGGAAACAGGATGCTGGGCTTGATGGACCTTTGGTCTTTCCCAGTATGGCAATACTTATGTACTTATGATGACCAGCAGGAAAAAAAAAAGAGGTGATAATGCCCCTGTATAAGTCTCTGGTGAGGCCCCATTTAGAGTAGTACGTGCAATTCTGGAGACCGCACCTATGGAAAGATATAAACAGGATAGACTCAGTCCAGAGGGCGGTTACAAAATTGGTAAGCGGTCTCCGTCATAAAACATATGGAGACAGGCTTATGAACCTCAACATGTATATGCTGAAAGAGAGGTGGGAGAGAGGGGATATGATAGAGATGTTTAAATACCTCAGTGGTGTCAAAGTACAGGAGGTGAATCTTTTTCAAATGAAGGAAAACTCTGGAATGAGAAGGCATAGGAAGAAGTTGAGAGGAAATACGCTTAGGAGGAATCTAAGAAAATACTCCTTCTTGGAAAGGGTGGTGGAAGCGTGGTATGGCCTCCCAGTGGAGGTAGTGGAGACGAAGACTGTGTCAGAATTTAAGGAAGCGTGGGACAGGCATGTGGAATCCCTTAGGAAAAGGAGGCGTTAGTGGTTACTGAGGAAGGACAGACTAGATGAGCCATTTGGCCCGTACCTGCCGTCATATTTGTATGTTTTATGTTTCTAAATTTAGCCCTGTACTGTACTAGTAGCCAGTGAAGTTTTTGCAAAAATGGTGTGATGTGGTCATGTCGCTTCCAACCTTCTATTAGTCTTGCTGTATCAACTGGAGCTGGTGCAGACCTGTTGTAGACAGACCAGTGTAGACTGCATTACAGTAGTCCAGTCTTGATGCTATCATGGCATGCACAACTGGGATAAGATTTGCCTTCTCGATGTAAGGAGAAAGGCAGCATAGTTGTCGTAAATAGTAGAAGCGGCTCTTGAAGATTGCTTGGATTTGGGATATCGGAGTAAGTGTTGAATCTAACTGTATTCCAAGGTTCCTGACTTGTGATTTGAGTGGGACTTTGTACTTTGATGTCAGATACATGTCCACTTGTGTTAGGGACCCAGAGAAGGTTGGTTTTACTTTGATTCAGGCAAAGTTTTGTTGTGTTTAGCCCATTCTTGAATTGATGCAACCTTCTATTAGTCTTGCTGCTGCATTCTGAATCAATTGGAGCTGTTCGAAGTTACCTAAATAAAGGCAGACAGATTTTACAGTACGATATTTCTGCTGCTTTCGATTCCGTTGATCGTGTTCTGATGTTGAGGAAGTTGAGTGCATTTGTTTTGGTTGGCCCTGTCTTAAACTGGTTCAGAGAATGTTTATGTAAGTGCTCTGGTTGCGGGGTACCTCAGGGCTCATCGCTGTCTCCTATGTTATGTAATCTTTTTATGAGCTTTCTTGGAGCTATTCCTCTTTGTGATGGAAAGCGACTTTTGTCTTACGCTGATGATATTTTTATGTTAGTACCAGTAAGATCCACTCTGGATGACACTTTTATCAGAGTCTCTCGTTGTGTAGATAAAATTCAGCAGTGGGCTTTAGAGAATTTTCTTAAATCCAAATAAAACCAGAGTGTTATGGTTTTCTAATGATCCTTCGATTATTCCTACTACTGTGTTATTGACTAATGGTAAAGCCTTAAAGGTGGATAAGAAGTCTAGAGTTTTAGGAGTAATCCTGGATTTTTCACTTACATTTGATTCACGGGTTAATAGCCTGTGGAAACTAACATTTTATCACATTCCTTAATCTTCATTTCCCCAACTGCAAAGGCCTAAAATACAAATTGATGCACGCATCAACCTTTTCCTATATGAGCACGCAATTCTGGAACGCATTGCCACTCAACCTAAAAGCGACCTATGAACTGACCAACTTCCATAAACTACTAAAGACCCATCTCTTCGACAAGATATACCACAATGACCAAAACATGTGAAACTCCCACATATATCCAGAAATGTTAATAATGCCTTCTGTTATCTTACTATCATGTATTCCACTACAATGTAACCCAAAATCCTTCTGTAACACCAAATATCTACTCTTTTTTCTTTCCCACTATTCATGATGTATTGTAAGCCACATTGAGCCTGCAAAAAGTTGGGATAATGTGGGATACAAATGCAACAAATAATAATAATATGAGAATTACACATGATTAGGTCTTGCTTCTTTGAACCATATTTTGCGTTACTAGTTCAAATGTTGGCATTGTCCCATTTGGACTACTGTAATTCCCTATATGTGGGATTGAATGCTAAACTTAAATTACAACAGATTCAAACTACAGCAGTACGTTTAGTTTTTAATTTGAAGAAGTACGATAGTATCTCTATGTATGTGAAGCAAGTTCATTGGCTTCCCCTTAAAGCACGTATTATTTTCAAAGACGTTTGTAGAATTTTCCATGTATTATATGGTAGTTCTTCTGAGTTGTTGGTGCAACTTTTTTCTGACTCTTTCTTTTTCTTCTCGGGTACGTGACAAGTTGTTATTAACATTACCTGCATTTAGAGGTGTGCGGTTTAAACATCAATGTGATGCAATGTTCTTGTGTTGGGCTATTTCAATCTGGAATGCTCTTCCTTTGCATATCAGACCTACGACAAATTACATGCAATTATGCAAGAGTTTTTTTAAAGCATTTCTGTTCGATAAAATTTAAGAATGTTTGTTTGGGATTTTTTTTTTTGTACACCGCCTTGAACCTCAACTGGGATTAGCACGGTATGCAAGCCTTGGATTAGATTAGAGACAGACATGGGGAAGCCGCTGCTTGCCCTGGAATTGGTAGCATGGAATATTGCTACTATTTGGATTTCTGCCAGGTACTTGTGACCTGGATTGGCCACTGTTGGAAGCAGGATACTGGGCTAGATGGATCCTTGGTCTGACCCAGTATAGCTGTCCTTATGTTATTTTAGTATTATCCACATGAGTGGCGGTGTATGCTAATGTACTTAAATTTAGGTGACCTGTTATAGAATGAGCAAGTATATCAGTAGCATAGCCAGACCTCAATTTCTGGATGGGCCTGGAGGTGGACTAGGTGGACATGGTCCACACATTATCTCTGCACCTGCTCCCCCCCCCCCCCCCCCAAAGTGGTAAAAATGAATGCCTTGGTTGGCAGGGATCCCCAAGCCCCACCAGCTAAAGAGTCCTCTCTGGAGCCTCCCCAAGCTGTCTTAACGATGGGGCAGTTGTCAGCATGCTTCGAGATCCCCTGTGCATACTCAGTGCTCTGATTGCCTTGGAGTTAGGACAGCTTAGGGAGGCTCCAGAGAGCTCTTTAGCAGGCAGGAGTTGGGGATCCCACCAGCTGCACTGATGATGCATGCTGCTGCTGGGTGGGTCCCTTCCACCCGTTGCTATACCACTTGGATATATGATTTTAACTCACTAACTCTTGATGGAAGAGTCACATGAAGTAAAAAATGCCCTTACATGGAGTTTATTGTGCTTCTCCTCTAGGCCACACCTACCTATGAGGCCTTGTTGCAGATGGAGTATCTTGAAATGGTGATTAACGAAACCCTAAGATTGTATCCTGGAGGAGGTCGACTAGAACGTGTCTGTAAGAAAACAGTTGAGATAAATGGAGTAACCATTCCCGAGAAGACTGTAATAGTGATTCCAGCTTTTGTAATGCATCGGGACCCAGACTACTGGACAGATCCAGAAGAATTCAAACCTGAAAGGTACCACATGGGAGAAAAGGGCAGCTGGGGGAGGGGAGGGGAGGAGAGAGAATGTGGTCAATAAACCTCTGTCCTTCAGAGCAGTGGAAGCACAGTCCAAACAGTGGATCAGAAAGCACCAGATAAAGAAACGCCACTAATTAAACAATTCAATGGGAGTATAGTAAGAAGTTGTTGTTTGCGGGTTTCTACCTTATCGCTCCTGATACATCCATGTGGTCAAACCATGGCCATGTTGGGTGTTTTGTTCTTTTAAGTCATAATAAAGATTATTTGATTAATTAGCAGTGTATTTCTTCACCTGGTGATCTCTGGTTCATTGTTTTTGGCTGTGTTCTGTGGACCTTTTTGTGTCTTTTTTTTAAATTTGTGTATTTAATAATTTACTAGATAAAATATGATCTGAAATGTCTGAATGAGAATGTTTATAGCAGGAAGACAATTCATACCCTATTATGCGTCACATGGTTTAAAGAGCCCCTTCCCCGTAGATCTTAGAATATATATTTGAGCTTAGCAAATGCTGGAAGCAAGATTAGCAAGCAAAAAAAAAGGCGAGGTAGATCCAAGGAGGATATCAAGTGGTTTTTATTGGAAAAACAGCCTAAAAGACAACCCGACACGGCCGTGTTTCGGCCCAAAGGGCCTGCCTCAGGGTTCTGGTGAATCTACATAGAAACAAACATGAACATGTAATAACCAACATCAAATGAATAAAAACAGCTATATAATAGATAAATAAATAAATGGATAAATGAATATTCAAAAGGTAATATACAATAAAAAGGTGAAGTTACACTTAAATAGCATTTCGAAAATAATTGGTACATAAGAATAAGTATTTTAAAAGTCAAATAAGGAGGGGAAACATTAAAATTCAGAGATTTAAGACAGGTAAAATAACACTTAAATAATATTGCAAAAAAATGATTGGTACATAGGCGTAAGAGTGCATACATTTTGTGATGTATGGATGAGGAGGAAGCAGGATTAGGACACGAGTCTCAAGATTTCAAAATTCTGTGCTGAAAGCTCTTTGTTTGTAATTATGTATCATATGTACCGTTCGCTTTTATCTGGATTTCCATCCATGCTTTTGCCATTTCACAAATAGATTACTGTAATTCTGTCTTTATTGGCTGTCTCAAAGTACAACTCAAATGACTTCATTCATTACATAATTCAGCCGCTAGATTCCTCAGTTGAGCTAAATTTAGGTGACCAGATCTCATCACTTCAGGAATAGAGTTGGGAAGGAGCAAAGAGTTATTCAGGGAACAGTAATATGTCAGGAAAGGCGCTATGGTGCTCATTTTCAAAGCACGTAGACTTACAAAGCTACATAGAGGGGGATAATCGAACGGGGACGACCATCTCTAAGGGCGCTCATCTCTAAGGACGGCGCCGTGAAGGGGCGGGGCAACCCGTATTATCGAAACAAGATGGGCGTCCATCTTTCGTTTCGATAATACGGTCGGGGACGCCCAAATCTCAACATTTTAGGTCGACCTAAGAGATAGTCGACCTAAATGTTGAGATCGTCGACCTTAGATATGGGCGACCTCGGTTTTCGCCAATAATGGAAACCAAGGACACCCATCTAAAAAAAGACCAAATCCAAGCCCTTTGGTCATGGGAGGAGCCAGCATTCATAGTGCACTGGTCCCCCTGACATGCCAGGACCCCAACCAGGCACCCTAGGGGGCACTGCAGTGGACTTCACAAATTGCTCCCAGGTGCATAGCTCCCTTACCTTGGGTGCTGAGCCCCCCAACCCCCCCCAAAACCCACTCCCCACAACTGTACACAACTACCATAGCCCTAAGGGGTGAAGGGGGGCACCTAGATATGGGTACAGTGGTTTTGTGGTGGGTTTTGGAGGGCTCACATTTACCAGCACAAGTGTAACAGGTAGTGGGGGATGGGCCTGGGTCTGCCTGCCTGAAGTGCACTGCACCCACTAAAAACTACTCCAGGGACCTGCATACTGCTGCAATGGAGCTGGGTATGACATTTGAGGCTGGCATAGAGGCTGACAAAAAATGTTTTAAAATTTTTTTTTGGGTGGGAGGGGGTTGGTGACCACTGGGGGGACACAGTGAGGGAAGGGCCGACGAGGCGATTGTCTTCTTTTACAGCAGTGCAGAGTCGCGCGAGGTGCTGGGTGGACGGAGCTGGTAGACTGGTGGGGACTGGGTCGGGGGGGGGGGGGGTGCCGTGTTATGCCAGGGGGGAGGGTGCTGTGTTGCCCTGCAGCCGGGGGCAGGGGGTGCGCGCAGCAGCGATCCGCCCCGGGTGGCAGTGAACCACAGAACGCCACTGCCTGCAGTACCTGTGGGGGAGTCCTTAGGAAGCAGGGAGTGGCCCTTGATCAGAGGTTTTTGCACCCTGTAAATGCCCAGGAATTGCATGAGAAGGAAAAGACTGCTAATGTAAAAGAGTGCCTTTGTTTTCTGTGAAGACCCAGGTCTTGAACTTCATAGTTGTAGCCAGGCCTTGACTTAATGTTTGAGAAACTGGAATTGTACTGAAGATAGAACTGCTAAGAGAGAAGCAATTACGTGTTGTTGGGGTTGTGGCCCAGGGTTGGAGTCTGCCACAGGGGAGCAGACTGTATTGCTTTAATTATTTTCCACCAATAAAATTTTCCTTTGACTTTGCACTGCAAACTGCCTCTGTGAGGTCCTGCAGCCAACTGCAAGTCACACTATCACAGGGATGCATGGCCATGAATGTGGGCAAGTTTGAAACTTGTGACCAGCCTTGGATACTGACCATTCATGCATCTCTTGCAAATAGTACAACTCGTAATTCAATTTGGTTTGGAGGAGTGGCCTAGTGGTTAGGGTGGTGGACTTTGGTCCTGAGGAACTGAGTTTGATTCCCACTTCAGGCACAGGCAGCTCCTTGTGACTCTGGGCAAGTCACTTAACCCTCCATTGCCCCAGTTACAAATAAGTACCTGTATATAATACTAGTAAAAAAGGCCCGTTTCTGACACAAATGAAACGGGCGCTAGCAAGGTTTTCCTTGGAGTGTGTATGTTTGGGAGAGTGTATGTGAGAGTGACTGTTTGAGAGTCAGAGTGAAAGTGTGAGTGTGTGAGAGAGAGAGTGACTCTGGGTGTGAGTGTGTTTGTGAGAGAGTGTGTGTGTGAGAATGAGAGTGTGTGCAAGTGTGTATGTGAGACACAGTGTGAGAGAGAGTGTGTGTGTGTGGGCGAGAGAGAGAGTGTGTGTGAGACACAGATTCTCTGTGAGAGTGAGTGTATGAGACCAAGCGAGTGTGTGAGTGACTGTGTGGCACATAGAGAGTGAATGTGATACAGTGTGAGACAGAGTGTGTGAGAGTGAGAGTCAGAAAGACATTGTATATGAGAGAGAGAGTGTGAGCCGTGCCCTCCCAATCCATGGCCATCTGTCCCCTGCCCCCTCCATTCATCCTTTTCCAGCAATTCCCCTCTGTCCCTGAGCCCTGCCCTCCCAATCCATGGCCATCCATGTTTGTCTGTCACCTGCCCCCTCCATTCATCCCTATCCAGCATTTCCCCTCTCTGCCTGAGGCCTGCCCTGCAATCCATATCCATCCATGCCCATCTGTCCCCTCCATTCATCCCTATGCAGCAATTCCCCTCTCCCTGAGTCCTGCCCTTCCAATCCATGCTCCTCTGTCACCTGGCCCCTCCATTTTTCCCTATCCAGCATTTCCCCTCTCTGCCTGAGGCCTGCTCTGCAATCCATATCCATCCATGCCCATCTGTCCCCTCCATTCATCCCTATCCAGCAATTCCCCTCTCCCTGACTCCTGCCCTTCCAATCCATGCCCATCCATGCTCATCTGTCACCTGGGCCCTCCATTTTTCCCTATCTAGCATTTCCCCTCTCTGCCTGAGGCCTGCTCTGCAATCCATATCCATCCATGCCCATCTGTCCCCTCCATTCATCCCTATCCAGCAATTCCCCTCTCCCTGAGTCCTGCCCTTCCAATCCATGCTCATCTGTCACCTGGCCCCTCCATTTTTCCCTATCCAGCAATTTCCCTCTCTCCCTGAGTCCTGCCCTCCCAATCCATGCCCATCCATGCTCCTCTGTCCCCTGCCCCCTCCATTCATCCATTTCCAGTAATTCCCCTCTCTCCCTGTGCCCTGTCCTCCTAATCCATACCCATCCATGCTCCTCTGTCCCCTGCCGCCTCCATTCATCCTTTTCCAGCAAGTCCCCTCTCGCCCTTCCATGACCCCCCCCCTCGCATCCATGCTACTCTCTCTCCCATGTCCCAGCCTGGCCCCCCCTCTTCTCCCCCCCCCCCCCCTTCGCATCCATGCCTCGCATCCATGCATCCCTTTTTTTTTTTATTATTCTTTTTAACTTTACCTCCGTGGCGGTTCGTGCAGCGAAGCGTCAGGGAAGGAGGCGGCGCTCCCGACGTCTAGCTTTCCCTTCGCTGTGTTCCGCCTTATTTTGAAGGCGGAACACAGCGAAGGGAAGGCTAGACGTCGGGAGCGCCGCCTCCTTCCCTGACGTTTCGCTTCCCGATTTGTTTGTTTTTTTCGTGAGGGCGGGGCAGAGACGGCTGGCTGGCTTGAAGGCTTCACACCACGAATCCACGAACCCTACAGCTTCAGTGACGTCAGATGGCTTCAGGGCTTCAGGGCTTCACAGAACGTTGTCCTCATTAGAACGTTCACGGTGCGTTTTATTATATTAGATGTAAGCCGCATTGAGCCTGCCGTGAGTGGGAAAGCGCGGGGTACAAATGTCAGTCCTTAAGGGGCACAACCCAGTCAGGTTTTCAGGATTTCACCAATGACCCACTTCTTCAGAGTCTATTTACTCTGGCCACAAGTCCCAGCTGCTCGTCAAGAATTCAATTCAGTTCAGTTCTTGGATACTGCTAATATCCCCTTTCAGGCTTCAGTGCAGTATACCTCATAAGTGGGATGAAATTATTACAATGTAATAGGTAGGACATTGTGTGAATACAGTCGGGTTGGATTTGATACAATGTTACAATATAATAGGGGAATTTTCGAAAGAGAAGGGTGCCCATCTTCCGACACAAATTGGGAGATGGGCGTCCTTCTCTCAGTGTCGCCCAAATCGGCATAATCGAAAGCCGATTTTGGGCGCCCTCAACTGCTTTCCGGGACGGGGGCATGTCGGCACCATACCGAAGGCGGGACTGGGGCGTGATTAAGAGATGGGCATCCTCGGCCGAAAATGGAAAAAAGAAGGGCGTCCCTGACGACCATTTGGCTGACTTTACTTGGTCCATTTTTTTTCATGACCAAGCCTCGAAAAGGTGCCCAAACTGACCAGATGACCACCGGAGGGAATCGGGGATGACCTCCCCTTACTCCCCCAGTGGTCACCAACCCCCTCCCACCCAAAAAAAAAAAAATTTAAAAACATTTTTTGCCAGCCTCAAATGTAATACCTAGCTCAGCAGTATGCAGGTCCCTGGAGCAGTTTTTAGTGGGTGCAGTGAACTTCAGGCAGGCGGACCCAGGCCCATCCCCCCCCCCACCTGTTACACTTGTGGTGGTAAATGTGAGCCCTTCAAAACCCACCAGAAACCTACTGTACCCACAAGTAGGTGCCCCCTTTCATCCCTAAGGGCTGTGGTAGTGGTGTACAGTTGTGGGGAGTGGGTTTTGGGGAGCTCAGCACAGAAGGTAAGGGAGCTATGTACCTGGGAGCAATTTATGAAGTCCACTACAGTGCCCCCTAGGGTGCCCAGTTGGTGTCCTGGCATGTCAGGGGGACCAGTGCACTACGAATGCTGGCTCATCTCATAACCATATGACTTGGATTTGGTCGTTTATGAGATGGGCATCCTCGGTTTCCGTTATCGCCGAAAACTGGGGACGACCATCTCTAAGGTTGACGATCTCAACATTTATGTTGACCATCTCTAAGGTCGACCTAAATGTTGAGATTTGGGCAGCCCCGACCGTATTATTGAAACAAAAGATGGACGCCCCTTCGCGGCAGCATCCTTACAGATGGGCACCCTTAAAGATGGTCGTCCCCATTCGAAAATGCCCCTCTTTGGGATCCTTATACTAAGCCACGGTAAAAAGTGGCTTGCAGTAGTGTAGGTGTGAGATTTGGGTGCGCGCAGAAATATTTTTCAGTGCGCGTACCAAAAATGCATTTTTAAAAAATGTTTTGCCAAAAATGGACGTGCGGCAAAATCAAAATTGTTGTGCGTCCATTTTGGGTGTCTGTTCTTACCACCAGCCATAGACCTAGTGGTAAGGAATCTACGCAGTAAGGACCTACGCACATCAGATGCCACTTGGCGTGCGTCCACTACGCGCATCTGAAAATAAAAATTATTTTTCAGATGTGCGTAGAGGACGCACACCAAAAATGAAATTACTGCACGTGGTAGTCGGGTGGTAAGTCAGTTTTGGCACCCATAGAGCTTACCACAGCTTAGCAAAAGGGGCCCTGTGTGAGTTGATCTTGTTGGTTGGACAGAAAGATTCAGAAGAAAGACCCAGCCCCCTTTTTACACAAGGTTTTATGGAGACACTGACATAAAAGCATCACCTTAAACACATCCACTACTCAGACTGCTTCAAGAGTCAGGGAAGACCTAAAAAAATGTCAGGAACTGTTTCTAGTTAACGGGGATAGAGACTCAAACACAATACCACATTTGCTTTTAGTAAGGGGTGAATTTGGAGCTCCTGTACACTCATTCCTTCCAAAATAAGACTCGAAACGTTGAGCAGGAAGGAGAAAGTTTACCATTTTCAGAGATATGGAACTGTTTCCTGTTTTTCTGCTTACTTATGTGACTTCTCCTAGGTTCAGTAAAGAGAACAGAGAATCCATGGACCCTTACGTTTTCCTCCCCTTTGGAGCTGGACCCAGAAATTGTATCGGGATGAGATTTGCCCTGCTGAACATGAAACTGGCAATGGCGGTCCTGTTGCAGAACTTCTCCTTCCAACCCACCAAAGACACGCAGGTTAGAAACCAAACTCTGTAGCATCTGTTTACGTTCACAGAAAATCATTAAACTGGAAAGAGTTATCCCTTCTCTTAATCCATTCTGCTTTTCCTTAGATCCCTCTGGAGCTTGACTCGAAGGGGTTCCTGCAGCCCACAAAGCCCATTGTTCTGAAACTTGTACCCAGAACCAGCGCCAGCGCTGAAGACCGAAACTGAAAAACAGGCGACATCGCGGGAAACAGAACGGCTCGTGCCAACTGAGCCTTTCCTTGGTGCCGCCTTCCTACAGCAGATTAAAGATCAGAAATACACAACAGAATAGAGAAAAGGACCATTTTACACTGATTTCTGGGACTCTCTTGAGAGCTTCATCCAGATGTAGAGTGCTTTCTTAAGCATAGGCTGATGCTTATTTAATGGCTGCTTTGAGGAATAGAAGAAACTGATGAAAATGACAGAATATTCTCCATTACAAGTGTCAAGTGTCCCCTTAGCCTCCGCCTTTAAGTTTAATTACCAAAAGTTTGCTGTTAGATCCAAATGGCCTGTAGTTCTCTACAGCAGGGCAGAGTGAACCAAGATCTAAGTCCTCAGCAGAGCTGCATCCAGGGGTCTGTGGGGAAAGGTCTGAGGGGCTCTTCCGCAGCTTGTGTTTTTCTTTTCCTCTTGTATTTACCAATAACTCCTGGAGTCCTGTAGTTTAGCTCATTCTCGTACCCTTAAAGGCACATTCTGGCCTCATTCTGCTCTTTGTCCCTTATGCTGTCCATCCCACCTGGCCCACATTCAGGGCCTTAGAAAAGCCGACCCACTGATGCAAAGGTCACCCACTTCAAGAGTTCACAAGCAGGAAACAAAAATCTGTGTCGGTCATATCTGGTGGGAGACCCTCTGCCAAACGCATCCTGCTGTACAGTGTCTGGAAAAAGTTAGGCTATAACAGCTTTAAACTTCAGTAGCTTTAAAGTTTAGCAAAGGTTTTATGTAAATCACTTTGGTTGTTTACCCCCCAACGAATAAATGCACCTCAACAAAAGATGGCTGAAAATGAACTTCCGTTTTGTTGTAAAATATCTAATAAAACTTTGTTTACAAATTGTCATTACCTTGTCTTAAATGTTATGGCAAATGTATAATAGTAAGCAACAAGTGGGGAGGAGAATCCTCACGCAAAACGAAAACAATAAAAACAAGAGTGAGGACAAATATGGAGGAAATCCAAGAACCTTTATTGGTAAATCAACTAACAACCCGACACAGCCGTGTTTCGGCATCAAAGCCTGCATCAGGGGTCAAACAAATCTTCTATGGTTGTCACTCGGTTAAAAACCCAAAGAAAAGATGGTTGTCGGACTTCCTTGAAATGAAGAAGTTGAGAAATCGACTATAAAGCGCCTCGACGGCAATACACAGAAATGACGTCAATGGTACATATAATGGTATCAGGGGTCCGGGATCAGCCTTGACGTTTCCTTCTAGATACAGTAGTGACTCACCTATGACCCTTTGGAGTTCTCTGGTTGAGTTGGGGTCTAGTGCATTTTGCTGGATTTTCTACTTCCGATAGCCTTTCTAGTTCAAATCTTGAAGCCAAATGATTATTTATTTCTGAAATCTATTAAAAAAAAAATCATCTGTCTGTCTGAAGGCATAAAGTCATCACTGAGTATTTAGTAAAGCTGAGCTGGGAGAGATGTACCGGAGGGAGGAGGAGAGCTGAAGGAGGAACTGAGGTTGGGGGTTGAGGGTCGCTGTGAACCTGTTCTGCAGGGAGAATAGAGATGTTAAGGCTGAGGGTGAGATGTGGGGGCCAGTGAAAGTGTATGGTGATCCTGGACAAACCCTCATTTGGGGAGGATACACTGGTGTGTGGGGGGGGGGGGGGGGGGACCGAGCTAGATTTTGAGCACACATGTGCAATGTAAAGAACATTTTTGGAGGCCATTTTAGAAGGTTTGAGCAGCATTTGCACATCTAAATAGCAGATTTACAGAGTTACATGTGTCTAAGTCACAATTTTAGTAGTGTATACCTGGGACAGGCACAGTTTTCAAAGGGGCGTGTTCTGGGTGAGAGGTATCTGTGTATTTTCTGTTTTGCACTGGCAAAACACATCTACTTCAAAGTTTCCCCATTGGCATTTACACCTGCTCCTCAGCCAACTGCTGGTCTGGACACGGAGCCAATACAGGGGTTAAGAAAATAAAAACATAAGTGTTACCATAGTGGCCAATCTAGGTCACAAGTACCTGGCAAGCTCCCAGAACAGTAAAATAGATTTTATGCTGCTTATCCTAGAAATAAATAGTGGATTTTCCCAACTCCTTCTTAATAATGGCTTATGGACTTTTCTTTCATGCATATTATTAAAACTAAAACCTGCTAAGCTATCTGCTTTTACCATATTCTCTGGCAATGAATTTAGAGTTTAATTACACTTTGAGTGAAGAAATATTTTCTTTGGTTTGTTTTAAATTTACTACTTAGAGGCGGGGATGGTGCTAGGCGGACTTATACGGTCTGTGCCAGAGCCAGTGGTTGGGAGGTGGGGATGGTGCTGAGCAGACTTATACGGTCTATGCCAGAGCCGGTGGTGGGAGGCGGGGCTGGTGGTTGGGAGGTGGGGATGGTGCTGGGCAAACTTATACGGTCTGTGCCAGAGCCGGTGGTGGGAGGCGGGGCTGGTGGTTGGGAGGTGGGGATGGTGCTGGGCAGACTTATACAGTCTGTGCCAGAGCCGGTGGTGGGAGGCGGGACTGGTGGTTGGGAGGCGGGGATAGTGCTGGGCAGACTTATACAGTCTGTGCCAGAGCCGGTGGTGGGAGGCAGGGCTGGTGGTTGGGAGGTGGGGATGGTGCTGGGCAGACTTATACGGTCTATGCCAGAACCGGTGGTGGGAGGCGGGGCTAGTGGTTGGGAGGCGGGGATAGTGCTGGGCAGACTTATACGGTCTGTGCCCTGAAAAGGACAGGTACAAATCAAGGTAGGGTATACACAAAAAGTAGCACATGAGTTTATCTTGTTGGGCAGACTGGATGGACCGTGCAGGTCTTTTTCTGCCGTCATCTATGTTACTATGCTCATTGCACTGCCCCCTAGTCCTAGTATTTTTTGGAAAGAGTAAACAAGTGATTCACATCTACCTGTTCCACTCCACTCAGTATTTTATAGACCTCCATCATGTCTCTGAATGAACGCTCAGCCTTACAACCCCACCCCCCATTAATTTTCAGACCTCTATCCTGCAGTTTCCCCCCTCTCCCAATTTTGATAATTAAACTGAACAGTCATGATCATCCTTTAACAATTCAGGCTAAATTATGTGCTGATGTTTCCTTTACTGTTTTACTTAGTCTGCCCTGCTTTTTGCTGCCAGCACGAAGCTGCTGCCCTAGACAACCGCCTAATCATGCCTAATGGCTGGGCTTGACCTGTCACTTGGAAGAGAGATTGAGGGGACAGTTGTGGTTAATTTTCTGGCATTTAAAACCACTTCAAACACGGTTTCTGTGCTCAGCAACTTAATCGGTTCCCCTTGATGTCCTGCTTCGCAAAATCTGAGTCTTGTACTTTTACGTGGCAGGTTGCAAAACCCACCAGTTACATATGTAAGTGACATCACTTATATATTCAAAGGTCTGAGGGTGCTACCGCAAAATACAGTGGCATGCAGTAAGCAATGAGCACACAAATTACTGCCATGTGGTAGTGGTTAGGGTGGTGGACTTTGGTCCTGAGGAACTGAGTTCGATTCCCACTTCAGGCACAGGCAGCTCCTTGTGACTCTGGGCAAGTCACTTAACCCTCCATTGCCCCATGTAAGCTGCATTGAGCCTGCCATGAGTGGGAAAGCGCAGGGTGCAAATAAAATAGATACTATTGGAGATTCTACATGGAATGTTGCTACTATTGGAGATTCTACATGGAATGTTGCTATTCCACTAGCAACATTCCATGTAGAAGGCTGCGCAGGCTTCTGTTTCTGTGAGTCTGACGTCCTGTGCAGGACGTCAGACTCACAGAAGCAGAAGCCTACGTGGCCACATTGGTGATCTGCAAGGGCCGACTTCTACATGGAATGTTGCTAGTGGAATAGCAACATTCCATGTAGAATCTCCAATAGTAGCAACATTCCATGTAGAATCTCAAATAGTAGCAACAGTGGAGGAGTGGCCTAGTGGTTAGGGTGGTGGACTTTGGTCCTGGGGAACTGAGGAACTGAGTTTGATTCTCACTTCAGGCAAGTCACTTAACCCTCCATTGCCCCAAGTAAGCCGCATTGAGCCTGCCATGAGTGGGAAAGCGCGGGGTACAAATGTAACAAAAATAAAATAGATACTATTGGAGATTCTACATGGAATGTTGCTACTATTGGAGATTCTACATGGAATGTTGCTATTCCACTAGCAACATTCCATGTAGAAGGCTGCGCAGGCTTCTGTTTCTGTGAGTCTGACGTCCTGTGCAGGACGTCAGACTCACAGAAGCAGAAGCCTACGTGGCCACATTGGTGATCTGCAAGGGCCGACTTCTACATGGAATGTTGCTAGTGGAATAGCAACATTCCATGTAGAATCTCCAATAGTAGCAACATTCCATGTAGAATCTCAAATAGTAGCAACAGTGGAGGAGTGGCCTAGTGGTTAGGGTGGTGGACTTTGGTCCTGAGGAACTGAGTTCAATTCCCGCCACAGGCAGCTCCTTGTGACTCTGGGCAAGTCACTTAACCCTCCATTGCCTGCCGCATTGAGCCTGCCATGAGTGGGAAAGCGCAGGGTACAAATGTAATAAAAATAAAATAATCCACAGTTTATTGTTAAATGCCACCCTTTCAGTAAGTGAGTGAATGGTGATTGGCTCAGGCAGGCACTGACAGGAAGGGTGACATTTAAAAACAAAAAAACCTAAAAACAGTAGCTGTGGGCAAAAAAAAAGCATGGGGTCAGCGTTTTGCATTAGCCCATCTCCTTCATAAGTACATAAGTATTGCCACACTGAGACAGACCAAACATCCTGTTTCCAACAGTGACTAATCCAGGTCACAAGGGCCTGGCAAGATCTCAAAAAAGTTCAATACATTTTATGCTGCTTATCCCAGAAATAAGCAATGGATTTTCCCCAAGTCAATTTAATAATGGTCTATGGACTTTTCCTTTAGGAAGCCGTCCAGACCTTTTTAAAACCCCGCTAAGCCAACTGCCTTTACCACATTCTCTGGCAATGAATTCCTGAGGCAGTGCCCCAACAAGCCACCCCAACCCAACACCCTTTCCCACCTGACCTCACCCCCTGAAATAAATATTCCTGCTCTCTAGTGGCACCCACCTGACTTGATTTTTAAAAGTCCTCCCTGGTGTCAAGTGGGACCTCCCCACCCCAAAACCCTTGCCCAGGCTCCCTCAGACCCTGTACCTTAAATGGGGCAGCAGTGATGCCCACTTACTCCTGTATCTAGCACCATCATCTTCAAAAATGGTGGCACCCAGACCCACATGCACCGGATAGGGTCCATCTCCCTTGTAAGGGGCTGGGCACTGTCATTTTTGAAGATTACAGCACTGGAGGCAGAGTGTGGGTGAGGGAGGGGACTAAATAAATGTGCATTCACAGGCCACCGTGACCCCCCCCCCCCTTCTGCATTTTGTGTTGGAGACAGGGCAGTGAGCAGGCAACTGCTCAGACCCCCGCGAGCACTCATAGTAGCAACATCCAGAACCTGCCCCTGCAGTTCCCTAAGTCACTTCAGAAGTGAGCTGGGCTGAGGGCAGCTAGGGGAGGTAGGACAGAGCAGACCAAGAATGAAGATCCAGGGATTGAACAGGGAGGGAGGTCTAATGTGTATATTTGCGAAGGGCCCAACAAAATGTTTATCCAACTCTGAATGTTGGCTCCCGATCCGTTTTCGCATCCTGTTCAAACTTCTTCTACTAACCTATAAATGTATTCACTCTGCTGCTCCCCAGTATCTCTCCACACTCGTCCTTCCCTACACCCCTTCCCGTGCACTCCGTTCCCTGGATAAATCCTTCTTATCTGTTCCCTTCTCCGCTACTGCCAACTCCAGACTTCGCGCCTTCTGTCTCGCTGCACCCTACGCCTGGAATAAACTTCCTGAGCCCCTATGTCTTGCCCCATCCTTGGCCACCTTTAAATCTAGACTGAAAGCCCACCTCTTTAACATTGCTTTTGACTCGTAACCACTTGTAACCACTCGCCTCCACCTACCCTCCTCTCCTCCTTCCTGTACACATTAATTGATTTGATTTGCTTACTTTATTTATTTTTTGTCTATTAGATTGTAAGCTCTTTGAGCAGGGACTGTCTTTCTTCTATGTTTGTGCAGCGCCGCCTTAAATAGAGAAATCACTAGTTGCATTTAATAAACTTGATTTTACGAAACAGTACCTGGCGATGTAAAGAGAAATGATAATTCGATTTATCAGGTCAGCAAATATGACCTGGGAGCTCGCATACACAGCCCATAGCTCAAATGTATAGGAAGGGACTTTGTCAGAGCATGGATGCCGCGAATATGCATTCCAACGTTGCCAACTTGGCAAATACTGTGAGCAAGTTGTATAAAATGCTCCCAGAAGGCTATAGCACTACATAATCCAAAAAAAGAGAAAATAATTTTAAATTTAAACGTTATGTGCTTTTGGAACCTTGGGTGAATCTATTCATACTGCCAAAGGTGTCAGAGAGCCAGCTGCCTTCTACAGCCTTGTGGAGGTCACTGGAAAGACAATTTCCTGACATGTTGCAGAAAGCCCAGAGAGGCACCTGGAAGGATAGTAACATAGTAAATGATGGCAGATAAAGACTTGTACGGTCCATCCAGTCTGCCCAACAAGATAAACTCATTGTTCATGGTATGTGATACTTTATACTCGAGTTTGATTTGTCCTTGCCATTCTCAGGGCACAGACCATAGAAGTCTGCCCAGTACTGTTCTTGTACTAAAAGTTCTGAAGATTCTGGAATCCTAAAGAGTTACAAGATTCCGGAATCCCAATTAGTAGCAACATTCCATGTAGAACCCCAAAGAGTAACATAGTAACATAGTAAATGACGGTAGATAAAGACCTGTACGGTCCATCCAGTCTGCCCAACAAGATAAACTCATTTTACATGGTATGCGATACTTTATACTCGAGTTTGATTTGTCCTTGCCATTCTCAGGGCACAGACCATAGAAGTCTGCCCAGTACTGTTCTTGTACTAAAAGTTCTGAAGATTCTGGAATCCTAAAGAGTTACAAGATTCCGGAATCCCAATTAGTAGCAACATTCCAAGTAGAACCCCAAAGAGTAACATAGTAAATGATGGCAGATAAAGACCTGTATGGTCAATCCAGTCTGCCCAACAAGATAAACTCATTTTACATGGTATGCAATACTTTATAAGGTATAATCGAGTTTGATTTGTCCTTGCCATTTTCAGGGCTCAGACCATTGAAGTCTGCCCAGCACTGTTCTTGTACTAAACGTTCTGAAGCTAACGTCAAAGCCTCTTAAAATTTACACTCCAGTCCATCCAAATCTATTCAGTCATGATCAGGACATAGACCGTAGAAGTCTGCCCAGTACTGGTTTTGCTTCCCAATTAATTACCGGCATTGCCACCCAATCCCCGCTAAGATTCTGTGGATCCATTCCTTCTAAACAGGATTCCTTTGTGTCTATCCCACACATATTTAAACTCAGTTATCATCTCCACCACCTCCCATGGGAGGGCATTTCATGTATCCACCACCCTCTCCATGAAAAAATACTTCCTGACATTACTCCTGAGTCTGCCCCCCTTCAATGAAACGTCCTCCTTCCTGGCGCTTCCCTGGGTCCAGGGTCTGAGTGGGCAGGGGTACCACCATGCTGGCCAGGCTCCTTCAGACCCTCGCTCACTCTCTTGATGCCAGTGCCTCCACCTGGGGAAAGAAGTGGTTAGTGGGTTCGGTGACCCTCTTCTACGCCCAGGAATACAGTTTTAGTTTAGTCTTCTCCCTGGAACTCCCTGTAGGGTGCAAACTGGCAAGTTGTTAATATGGTCCCAAGGGACTCTAGAGTCTGACAGTATCTCCAAGAAATAAATCACTCCACTGGAACTGGAACTGGAACTTTTATTGAACTTTGCAAATAGCAACTCAGTCGTTTCAAACCAAAAAGGTTGATAATAGTCCAACACAAACTCGACTTGTCCTTGGCAAGGTATTTACAGAATGGAGATCCAAAATATCTATACTTTATACAGCATCTCTCCTTGTCCATCCCTTCCAATGGCATTGAACCCCACACTGGCTATACTCCTTCTCCACTCAGGTCCGGACTCCAATGTCCCATCCCTTCCACAAGATGGAATTCTTCCTAGTTCCTATCTCCAGCTCCTGGATGGGGCCCCTTTACCCTTCTCCAGAAACTCCACCGATAGCCTCTGTTCTTGTGGACAGTGATTCCTCTCTCTCCTTAGCCAAAGGGTTGCCAGATCTTAACCAGGGATTCCCTTTTGCTCCTCACTGATCTGATGGCAAGAGAATGCTTGGATCACCAAAAGACCAACAAAACCCACAAAGAAAACAAAATTCAAAGTAAGACCCCCCCAAGGTACAAACACTCACTCTTATAACCTCAAACTCCTCCCAATCAGCTCTACTCTTTCAGCATCTGGCTGGATTTTATTTCACTACCAGTTCCCTTGCGCTGGGCTTACCCCCACATAGCGACCTCCAGGATACTCCCCCCAGTGACCTTCTACCAGGGCTCTAACTGGGGAGGGGGGTTACAGTAACAAAATAAGACGGCAGATAAAGCCCCGCATGGTCCATCTAGTCTGCCCAATGAGGAGGCCAGAGCCGACCTGCCACTTCATGCAGGTCACACTGTCGTGATCAAATTCAGACACCACATATAGGGCAGTCACACAATTACAGAAGAGTGAATTTATAATTTTGGAGAGTCATTGTCAATATTTGAATAAACCAGCAATCCAACAGTGTTGCAAACTTACACTTAACTCACTGTAGGTGAATGTGACACAGTTCTTGATCTGTCGGTGTTATCCTCAGGTCGCAGACCGTAGAAGTCTGCCCAGCACTGGTCCTACTTCCCAGTTGTTGGAGTTGCCCATCCATAATTGGGACACTCCAGCCCATATATAATCGGGACACAGACCGTAAAAGTCAGCACCGGTTTTGCCGTACTTGGGACACAGACCGTAGAAATCCACCCAGCACTGGCCTTAGTTCCCTACGACTGGAAATGCTTATTTCTTGGAGATACTGTCAGACTCCAGAGTCCCTTGGGGCTATATTAATAACTTGCCGGTTTGCACCCTACAGGGACTCCAAGCACTGAGTCAAGGTGAAAATATTGAAAGTTGTCGTATCCTTTTCACGTCGATTGACTTTAGTTCGTGTCAGCCTTGGAGAAAATTTCAAACAACTTTCTGCTGTTGTTAATGAAATATCTCTTTAAGGTCATCGCTAAGTCAAATCTCATGCTTACTATACACACCACACCCTCAATACCTATTATGCTATACATAGAGCTTCTGTTCTTAGCTATTTATAAAGTGTAAATTTACTCCCAACATTTAAACACCACAATCAGTGATTGATTCAAATGCTGACCACAGCATGTAACAGACAGCAGATAAAGACCAGCACAGGCCAGCAAGGTGGCCAGAGTCCTACCTGCCTCTCAGTGCAGAACATGCAGGTTCCCACTCCCCCGTCTGCCTCTCTGCACGGGGGCCCTCTCTGTATGTACCTTATAAAATGGCCCCTCTGAGAGCTGCGGAGTCCTGTTAGAGCTTCCTGCTGCTCTGGAGCAATGGCAGGGTGAGGTGGAGAGGAGACCACAGTGGGGTCAGAAAAACGGGCTCTTCTAAAACAAAATCAATGGAACCAAAGGCAAAATAGATGCATATTGTGTGTGTGGGGACCGGTTGTCCAGAGTTTCATGAGACAAAATACACAGTAACGAAGCTTTTCAACTGACTTGAGCAAACTGGCAGGAATGTGAGTGTCCCCGCTGGTTCCCTATCAGAGCCCTTGTCAGAACACAAAAAGGTCCTTCTTTTTATTTGGTTTTGTAGTTTGCCCTCTTCTGTGTTGTGACACAATATCTTGCAGGTGCAGAAAGTCTCTGGACAAATCTCTTGATCCCTCGCACTCAAGTCAATTCAGGTCTTATATACCGCTAATATCCCCTTTCTAGGGTTCAGTGCGGTTTACATCGTACATGGGACAGAGTGGTACAATATTATAGGTAGGACATTGGGTGAATACGATCTTGTTGGTTATAAAGCACTAGAGGGGGTGAGAGGAGTTGGAGTTTCGTTTGCTAGTTCCATAGTCTGCCAGGGACATAGAGAAGTTATGTTTGTTGTGTAGCGTAGCAGTCTTTGAATTACAATGTAACAGTTTGGAGTACAATCTTGTTGGTTAGATACAATGTTGCATAAAACTAGGAGGTGTGAGGGTGGTTGGTGTTCTGTTTGATAATTCCATTGTCAGTCTAGGACTTAAAGAAGTTATGGAACAGTCGCCCCTCACTTTCCTTCACTCCCCATATCAACCCTCCACAACAGCTGTTAGGAGAGAAGCACAAACTCCATATTTCTTTCAGCTCAAGGAGAAAGCCAGCAATGTGCTGCCTCTTTCCATCATGACTGACTCCACCTTAGTGACTCTGAAAACACAGATACAAAAGAGAAGGGCCCTCCCCGTGCTCCCAATTCACTGTTATTGTTTGTACTGGCATTTTAGGAAACACCTATCAGTTTGACACTGTAATTCAGGGGGGGGGGGGGGGGGGAAACAGCTGACCAAAGAGCATGCATATGGATTCATGAGGTGACACAATAAAATGCAACCAGCAGTGATTATCATTATTTCTGATTAATTTAAGAGTACATAAATAACACATGGGCTTGTGGCATATTGTAGACTAAAAGATTTATTGAGCCAGAAGAGTTCAAGCACTGGAGTCAGATGGCTTTTGTGAAATGGACTCTTGTCCTCTAAGGCTTCTGCCTCTATAAATCTTTATACCAGGGGGACTCAAAGTGGTCCACAGTCCAGCTGGGGTTTCAGGATATCCCTAATGAATACACAATAATCAGAGGAGTGTGGTAGCTGTGTTAGTCCACTCTTAAGGTTATCAATAGAAATCAAACAAAATAAAACATGGAAAAGAAAATAAGATGATACCTTTTTTATTGGACATAACTTAATACATTTCTTGATTAGCTTTTGAAGGTTGCCCTTCTTCATCAGATCGGAAATAAGCAAATGTGCTAGCTGACAGTGTATATAAGTGAAAACATTCAAGCATTACTATGACAGTCTGACAGGGTGGGAGGATGGGGGTGGGTCGGAGGTATGACAGGTAACTTTAAAACCATACAAGAACCTAAGACCTTTGAAGTCAGAATGATTGAATATTTTAACACCCAACAGAAAGGACTTAACAAGGATCTGGGGTTCCTAACCCATTATAAACCATAAAGCTGTATGTCTCTGTTGATCACCCCACCCCTCACCTATCCACACCCATCCTGTTAGAATATCAATGATATGCTTTGATGTCCCCATGCATACCTCCTACCCACCCCCATCCTCCCACCCTGTCAGACTGTCATAGTAATGGTTGAATGTTTTCACTTATATACACTGTCAGCTAGCACATTTGCTTATTTCCGATCTGAGGAAGAAGGGCAACCTTCGAAAGCTAATCAAGAAATGTATTAAGTTATGTCCAATGAAAAAGGTATCATCTTATTTTCTTTTCCATGTTTTATTTTGTTTGATTTCTATTGATAACTATAATCAGAAAAACTAGGGTGTAGATTAACAATAACGCACAGACCATAGTAATCGAGAAGGATTAAGAGTGCCTTGCTGTCTGGGACCCTGAAGCAGCTAAGCGAAACGCTTGGCCCAGAAGTGTTGAACAGCTCGGTGAATGCCAGCTTGGTCCTGCACTTAGTATGAGTTTTCTCAAGATAAGCGCTTTTTCTTAGTTGTACTTTCAACACTGAGGGGTCCTTTTACAAAGGGGCAATGAAAAATGGCTTGCAGTAGTGTAGGTGCGGGTTTGGGGCACGCTCCGATCCATTTTTCAGCGCGCCTATAAGAAAGGCCTCTTTTTTTTGCCAAAAATGGATCAAAATTGCCGCGTGTCCATTTTGGGTCTGAGAGCTTACCGCCAGTCATAGACCTAGCGATAAAGAATCTGGGCGGTAATGACCTATGTGCGTCAAATGCCACTTGGCGCGCGTGTGTTACGCATGCCAGAAAATAGAAAACATTTTTCAGATGCTGCATGCTGTCAGCAATCGTTGTCTAGGGATGGTCCCAAATCCAGTTCACAGAGGCAGTAGGTTCATAGAAGCAGTCGGATCCAGCAATCCCGACACATGCCAAAATTGAAAATACCGCAAGGGCCACAAGGTAACCGGGCGTTAACTCCAATTTGGCATGCGTTCGTTGTGCGTAGGCGCCTTCACGGCTTAGTAAAAGGAGCCCTTAGAGACTGTATTATAAAAGTGCAGAAGCAGATATCTAAAAAATATAAATTTGGGGGGGGGCTTAGAAGGTTTTTTGCTGATGATGATCAATTAGATTAATTAAATCTGCTAAGATTTTAAGTTCTTTGAGGCTTTTTCCTTCCTTTTTCAAAAAATTCTTTCAAAATATTTTTTCAAAATCTTTTTCAAAATATGTTTTAGAAATTTAAAAACTTATTTTTCAGTTTGTGGATTATCTTTTGTTATTTGATCTATCTCTAATGAATACGCACAAGAGATTTGTGTCTAACGGAGGTGACAGGTATGCAAATCTCTCTCATGCATATCCATTAGGGATATCCTGAAAACCGAATTGGACTGTGGACCCCTAGGACAGGTTTGAGTATCCCTGGTTTATAAGGTGCCACAAGCCTCTCTATATCAGTTTGGTTACTACAGACTAACAGGGCTGCCTCCGAAAGCTTACAGTGGCCCATCCTGCTTCATAATACTAATTTGCATTTTTTTTGTAGTGCTTCTAGACAGGGGTGACAGCCTCAGTCTTCGAGCGTCATGACCAGTTGGGATTTCAGGATTTCCCTAATGAATATGCTAAAACCTGTCATTTCTTTCTCTATAATATCAGCAAAATTCGCCCTTTCCTTTCTGAGCACACTACCAGAACCCTCATCCACACTCTCATCACCTCTCGCTTAGACTATTGCAACTTGCTTCTCACAGGTCTCCCACTTAGCCATCTCTCTCCTCTTCAATTTGTTCAAAATTCTGTTGCACAACTAATATTCTGCCAGTGTCGTTATGCTCATATTAGCCCTCTCCTCAAGTCACTTCACTGGCTTCCTATCCGTTTCCGCATACAGTTCAAACTCCTCTTATTGACCTATAAGTGCATTCACTCTGCAGCTCCTCAGTACCTCTCCAATCTCATCCCTCCCTACATTCCTCCCAGGGAACTCCGTTCACTGGGTAAATCTCTCTTATCTGCACCCTTCTCCTCCACTGCTAACTCCAGACTCCGTTCCTTTTATCTTGCTGCACCATATGCCTGGAATAGACTTCCTGAGCCGGTACGTCAAGCTCCATCTCTGGCCGTCTTCAAATCTAAGCTAAAAGCCCACTTTTTTGATGCTGCTTTTAACTCCTAACCCTTATTCACTTGTTCAGAAACCTTATTTTATCATCCTCACTTTAATATTCCCTTATCTCTTGTCTGTCCTAATTAGATTGTAAGTTCTGTCCAGCAGGGACTGTCTCTTCATGTTCAAGGGTACAGCACTGCGTAAGTCTAGTAGCGCTTTAGAAATGATAAGTAGTAGTAGTAGTAGTACATCAAAAAGGTGGGCTTCTAGCCTAGATTTGAAGACGGCCAGAGATAGAGCTTGACGTACTGACTCAGGAAGTCTATTCCAGGCATATGATGCATAAAATGAATTTGCCAGTTCATGTAAATATATCTCATTCACATTTGTTGTGGATATGATGTAAAACCAGGCTGACGGGGTGTGTCCTAGAAACTAGTTTGCCAGCTGTGGTTCTGACTTCTAAGCTGTCCCACTGGGCAAGAAAAGGTCCAACCCACAAGTCACCTGACCGCTGAGAAGAAAACAAGAAACAGCTGGGCTGCTTCTTTCCATTAGCAATCAGAGGACAGAAACAGTGAGGTTGTGGCAGACTGAGGCAGAGAACGATGATGGATTTTCTTCCAAATTTCTCCATAGAAACCTGGACTCTGCTTATCGCATTTCTGACCCTCCTCTTTCTGTAAGTACTGAGTGTAATAACAGCTTGGGAACTTCTTGAGTTTGCACCAAGGCTAAGAACTGGTTTTACAAGGGAGCCCAGAAGATCCTCTGCCCCATTTAACAAGCTATTTAAAAGACATGAATTGTGCAGCCAGAGCTAAGACGGAGGGATGGGGGGAATGGATGTGAATGACACTGCCCTGGAAGGGACTGGGGAAAGACGAGATGTTCACCTGTCCTGGACTTCTTACATTTTGTACTGCCTGAGGTTTTTCAGAATTTAAGTCTGAAAAGCATTAAGTAATAATTATCACGTTAAGTAATAATGTGTAATGGAAGATCTGTAGAGCTTACAACCCAGTGGAGACACACAGGTACCATGAACAACAGGCTTTGATCAAGGAGAACAAGGATTTGAGATTCTTAATGGAGGGGGGGGGGGGGGGTCAGTATATCCCTAATGAATATGCATGAGAGATATTTGCATATAATGGAGGTGACAGGCATGCAAATCTCTCTCATGCATATCCATTAGGGCCTGGACTGTGGACCCCTAGGATAGGTTTGGGTATCTCTGGTCTATGAGGTACCACTAGAGAATGACACAGGGACAAGGTTTGTCTCCATCCCCGCCCCGTCCCCGCAGGCCCTGATCCATCCCCGCTCTGTCCCAGCAAGTTCTGTCCCCGTCCCTGCCCAGTGGGATCTGTCCTCATCTGCAGAAGCCTCAAACACTTATGATTTTATATTTAAATCATTTTATTAAAATATAAAAAGGAACAATATGCTGTGCAACTATTGTGTATAAATTACAAATAGAGAACAATAATAACAATGAGCAGCTATAATAACCCTCCTTCCCACCACCACCCTCTACCCTTCCAACCCCAACAATACACCAAGGAATCCTAATTCACACTGTTAAAATGTCCAGGGATACAAAATACAACCCGTTCTGTATGCCCTAGAGGGGAGAAATATGCCCTATGAAGCACTGTTATGTTTTTTTAATCTGTGAATAAATAAGAAATCATCAACAATCTCAGAATTCAATCTATCTCTCTTGTCTTCCACAGTCCTTTCTGGAATAGAAGTTGTCTTCTTAGAGGATGTGCTGGTAGCAGGATGTACCGGATCCCCCATGCAAATTTTGCTAGTTGTGGCCAGTATGTTTGCTTGTTTTTCCAAAAAATCTAAATATCTTTGTAGGCATCACTTAAACATAAAAGTCCAGTTCATTAACAGGCTTCAAAGTAGAAAATGACACTGGTCAAAGTTTGTCCCTGTCCCTGTGGGCTCTGTCCCCGTCCCCGTGGGATCTGTCCCTGTCCCCATGGTTACTGCAGTTCCCCGTCCCCATGGTTACTGCGGTTCCCCGTCCCCGTGTCATTCTCTAGGTACCACTAGCCTCTCTGTATCAGTTTTGCTAACAGGGCTGCCTCCAAAAGCCTTTATTGGCGTACTAAAAGTGGCCCATCCTGCTTCATAATAATAACTTGCATTTTCTTCTAGTGCTGCTAGACCAGGGGGGCAACCTCGGTCCTCAAGGGTCAAAACCCAGTGGGGTTTCAGGATTTCCCCAATGAATATGCATGACATTGATTTGCATCTACTGTTTCCACTATATGCAAATAGATCTAGCGCATATTAATTGGGGAAATCCTGAAAACCTGACAGGGTTGCTGCCCTTCAGGATTGAGGTTGCCCACCCCTGTTCTAGACACATTCAGTGTAGTACAATGCTGATAACTAGTCAGATATGATTAAGTCCATTCCCCCTAAATATCTTACAAATCAACAGGACGATGCTCAGATCTCCTGTGGTAAACCAACACCACAGAAACCATACCACCGGAACACTGCAGAAAAGTAATTCGCCAATGCTCAAAGGAAATGATATTCAAATTATATTCACGCTGTAAAAAGTGAAAGCAAGGGGGGAACATGCTTACCATATATGCAGAAGAGTTTTGCGGTAAGCTAAGCTCCTGCGCACATGCGCCCGGCAAATCTGAATGTGAAAACACACATGGTTTCTGTTTTTCTGCGCTTTAAATAAAAGCTTTTCAATTTTTTAAACTTGTGAACACAGGAAACAGGGGCAAATCTGTGCTTTTCTCTTTTGGGTTTGCTCTGACCGTACACATTCGTTTCTCACTACCAGCGCTTAGGGATTGCACGGACTTCTTCTGCTTCAAGTTATCTAAAACTGGCAGATTTTAAAGGACAGAGTCATGAGAAATCCTCTCTTCAAATCACCCTAATGCCTGCTCTGAGCTTAGCGTTAGTTTTTCAGCAGTAAGGTGGCTTTGTATTGTGGCTGTTCTCTGAGCATGGGAAAGGAATAGGAAATGACCTCATTACATCTGTATGAATGAATCAGCATGCAATTTGCTCTAATCTTTGGCACACTTGTCTTCTGCCATAGAGACTCTGAGCAATTTGTGCTCACTAATGTGGGCGCTGGTCCGGTGCTAACATCCTCTAGCACCCATTATTGGGGCACAAGTACCTAAGACAAAGGAGCAAGTTTGGTGCCACACATCTCCTGGAAATAGAGTAGTAGCCTAGTGGTTAGTGCAGCGGATTTTGATGCTGGAGAATTGGGTTCAATTCCCTCCTTGTGACTGCGGGCAAGTCACTTAATTGCCTGAGGTACAAATAAATACCTGTATATGCTATGTAAACCATTTTGAATGTAGTTGCAAAACCCACAGAAAGGCAGTCTATCAAGTCCCATTTGACATTCTACATGGAATGTTGCTACTATTGAGATTCTGTTGCTACTATTGGAGATTCTACATGGAATGTTGCTACTATTGAGATTCTGTTGCTACTATTTGAGATTCTACATGGAATGTTGCTATTCCACTACCCTGTTTCCCCGAAAGTAAGACATCCCTCGAAAATAAGACCTAGTAGAGGTTTTCCTGAATTGGTAGATATAAGGCCTCCCCCGAAAGTAAGACCTAGCAAATTTTTGTTTGAAAGCAGGGCCACCGAGAGCTGGACAAGGCCGCCCCCCCCCCCACCCGAGGTCACCGGGCCCCCACCCACCCACCCTCCATCGCTCCCGAAACTAACCTTAAATGCCTCCTTTCACCTTCGCAGCAAGCAGCAGCAGGGCAGACCTCTCCTTCCTTCCATGCCCCGCCCTCGCGGACGTTACATCAGGCGAGGGCAGGACACGGAAGGAAGGAGTGGCCTGCCCTGCTGCTGCTTGCTGTGAAGGTGAAAGGAGGCGTTTAAGGTTAGTTCCGGGAGCGACGGAGGGCGCGCGGGCCAACCCCAATCCAACCCTGATGTTTCCCCGAAAAATAAGACAGCCCCTGAAAATAAGACCTAGCGCATTTTGGGGGGCAAAAATTAATATAAGACAGTGTCTTATTTTCGGGGAAACACGCTAGCAACATTCCACATAGAAGCCTGCCCTTGCAGATCAGCAACGTGCCCACGCAGGTTTCTATTTCTGTGAGTCTGACTCACAGAAACAGAAGCCAGCGCGTCCACATTGGTGATCTGCAAGGGCAGGCTTCTATGTGGAATGTTGCTAGTGGAGAAGTAGCCTAGTAGTTAGTGCAGTGGACTTTAAGCCATTGTGACATCACTGATGAGGTTGGCTCTTATTGGTGGAATGAGTGGAGGAGTAGCCTAGTAGTTAGTGCAGTGGACTTTGATCCTGGGGAACTGGGTTTGATTTCTACTGCAGCTCCTTGTGACTCTGGGCAAGTCACTTAGGGGGTATTTTACTTAGGAGCGCTGGCATTTTTGGCGTGCGCTAAATGCTAAAGATGCCCATAGGAATACATTGGCGTGTTCAGCTCATGTCTATTTTAAAAAATTTTTTAAATATATAACCATTTAAATTTTTACAAACGATAAAACAACTTGCCGGAAATACAGAGAAAGTAATATATAGGAATTATTTCAGTCAGGTCATTCTATTCTCTTCCTTAGACCACTAAATGGGAGACAAGGAGATCAATTAACAGTAAACAGTAAACTCTGGGCAAGTCACCTAACTCTCCATTGCCCCATGTAAGCCACATTGAGCCTGCCATGAGTGGGAAAGCGCGGGGTACAAATGTAACAAAAAAACAAAACAAAACGTGGTATTAACCTGATTATCCCCAGATATTTCCTCATCTATTCATTATTCCACATTGATCGTCTGGTTGGCTTCTTCAAGGCCCAATACGGTGTATAGTCAAATCATTTCATTGTCCAATATTAGTTAGAATATACATCTGATTACATTCTCTCTCTTTTAAAAACCAGAAGTTATTTAACAATACATATACTTAAGTCTCTAATTCAAATCCCACTGATTAAAGTAATCCCAGTTTTCACAGGCTTCACTCCTTTTAAAGTAATAATTGAAGAAATATTTCTGAGGAAAACTTTAGGAATACATACCCGGAACTCTGGGAAAAACAATAATCTCGATATTAATCATCTATATTAATATTCATTTTATTATTCAAAGTTTCTGGTCTATTATCATTTTCAAAATCATAACTACTTCTTGCTCGTGTAGAATCATTTGTTATATCAATTTTTCACTCTCAAAAGGTTCAGTTAAATTGTCATGTAACTCTCTAATAAAATTATATCTGAAACAAAATTATTACTGCCACCGTTAGGTCCCGATGGGCTTTCCAGATGATATTCAATGTAACCTCCATGGGAGCCAAAACTTCAAGTTGATTTTTCTTAGGTGTTTAGGAGTGGTTCCGCCGATTCGGATTCTGCTGTAAACGTCCTCCGTTTCAGCATATGTCTCTAACTCACTCCTCTACTCCTTTGGACATGGTGGTTGAACAATTTGGGAGCGATGGAGTTGTTTTTTCCAGGTCCAAGAGCGTTGACGCTCCTTCGCCGCACTAATCAAAGGACTTGCCACCCCTTTCATCTGTGGGCAGTTTGTCGCTCAGAGGTCCCGCACTTGCTGCTCAGGGGACAAAACGCTGGCCATCGGCGGCTGACCACCGGTTGTCCCCTTCCTCTCAGTTAAGGTAACTGCAATTGCAGAGAGGAAATTTACGTAAAGAAGACGAAACTTCAGAGGGCAGCTGGGCCATTGGGCATACGAACTTCAGGTCGCCATCTTTCCACTCTCCCTAGTTTGGGACACTCTTTGTCTGGTTTCTCCTCAGAGGCCTGTCTGATATGGGTAACCCTTCAGCATAGCTTTCTGAGTCATTGAAACACAGAAGCCCCTCCGCCACTACAAGGTGGTGTCCCTTCAGAGGGGAGCGCGTGTCTATTTTTAACGCACGCTAAAAGCACCCGCACGCCTATGTAAAAGACTCCCTTAACAAATAAGTATCTGTATATACAACGTAAACTGCTTTGAATGTAGTTGCAAAACCACAGAAAGGTCGTATATCAAGTCCCATTTCCCTTCCCCTTGTACTAGACCCCTCACACAGCACTCTGTTCAGACCTGCAGTGGTTTGCACTGGGAAAAGTAAGGTCTGAACCATGGCTTCTGTGGTTCGTAGCCCACTGGTCAAAAGCAGGGCTCTGAACCCAGTCCTCGTGACACTGCAAGACAGTTGAGTTTTTAGAATATCCACAATGAATACCCATAAAATGAATTTTTGCACACAACGAGCCGGTTCACCTAAATATATCTCACTCATATTTGGTGTGGATATGATGACTGGGTGTATCCTACCTCTAGCCTGTCCCGCCTCTGGGTGAGGTAAGATATTAACGAGTAAGCTTAAATGTGTTAAGAAAAAAAGCTCAGCCTACCTGTCACGTTGAACACTGAGAAGAGAGCCAAAAACAACAACCAGGCTGTCCCTTCCCTTCAATTGGCAGTCAGAGGACAGAAATAGTGAGGTTATGACCGAATGAGACAGATGATGGATTTCTTCCACATTTCTCCGCAGAAACCTGGACTCTGTTTATCGCATTTCTGACCTCCTCTCTCTGTAAGTGTTGAGTGTAATATGGCTTGGGAACTTTTTGTGTTTGCACCAAGGCAGAAAACTGTTTTTTTTTTTTACAAGAGAGTTGATAAGGTCTCCTGCCCCCCCCCCCCCCCCCATTTAAAAAGGGGCTAAGACGGAGGGAATAGATGTGAATGAACTCTAGGGACTGGGGGAAGATGACATGTTCACCTGTCCGGGATTTCTTAACATTTTGTATTGCCTGAGGTTTTTCAGACTGGTTCAGGAGCCAGATGCACAAAACCTAGCAAGCCAGCAACGTGGTTTTTACACTGGTTCTAGCCGATTTAGTGAGCAAGGAGTAAAGCAAGACATGCACAAAAGGTTTCTACAAGCTAATGAAAGTTGTGCAAAGCTATTATAAAGAGCTATTTACTATACAAATGTCCATGCAAAGCGATGCCTGGCTGTTTTCCAAGCGATGCACAGAAGCAGTTCCTACCTTTACCGTGGAAAATTTAACTGGTGGTCAGGAGCTGCAGGTCCTGCCTAGAATGACGGCTGAAACAGTGGAGGGAAGAATCAGCCCCCTCGGAGCTGATATTGATAAAGGCGTTGCTGTTGTTGGTGGCAGGCATAATCGAGGGTGACTGTTTCACCAGGCTGGCCCCGGCTGCTTCTCCTCACAAGAAAGATTGGGCCTCAGCAGCAGTTCCAAGAGAAGGCTCGCTTTGCACTTGGGTTAAATAGGCTCGTTCCCAAGGCTCATAAAGGTGCCTTTCCTTCCTCGCTAGCTAGCGCTTGAAAGGTAAACCGAGAAATCTGTGGCCATCACACTTCGGACTTTTCTGTTAAATTACTCTTGATGTGTTTCGGTCATTACGTGGGGCTATGCAGCACTGACCAGCTGGGTATTGAACGTTATTTGCTACCACTGTATGTGAAATCCATTTTGCAGGCACAGTGGGGCTACATCGACAGGGAGCAGGTTCCAGCACCTTCGCACCGGTGCCTTACCCACCAGCGCTGCCCCACCCACCGCCCCCGCTGTCTTCACGCTGTCTCCTGTATCGAAAACAAACCCCCCCCCCCAAAAAAAAGCAACAAAAAAAGGCTACCTCTACTGCTTTCATACACGAAGCTTGTCTGGGATGGACTGTGGGGAAGTGTAATGAATTCTTCCCTCCTTCTCTCCCCTCCCCCCCAGGGCCACAGAGAGGGGGGCCAGGGGGAACAAAATTTCCCAGGCTTGGGCCTCCAAGGGGGGCCGGGCACCGCAGTCCCTGATCTCACCCGCCCTCGGCTCCGTCGACCGTCCGCCACCGGGCCGGGCCCCCCGCATTGAAATCATCACATCGCCTCACCTGTCACCTCTGTGACTGAAAGCGCAGCAGCGGCAGATCGGATTCGCCTCCCTTCGGGCCTTCCTCCTTGTGTCCCACCCTCGTCTGATGTAGCTTCCGCGAGGGCGGGACACAAGGATTGAAGGCTCGAAGGGAGGCAAATCCAATCTGTTGCTGCTGCACTTTCAGTCACAAAGTGAGGAGACAGATGAGGCACTGTGATGATTTCAATGCAGGGGGCCTGGCCCAGTGGCGGATGGAGAGGGGCGGGTGGGGACTGCAGCGGTGATGACCTCGGGAGGGGGGGCGGGGCCCCGTGGGCGGCCTTGCCCTGGGCCCAGCCCAGTCTCTCAGTGGACCTGCTCCCTCCCGTGCTAAACATACCTTTGCTGGCGGGGATACCAAAGACCCGCCAGCCAAAAAATACAGTGCCACTGGTTGGGAGGCAGGGATAGCGCTGGGCAGACTTATACGGTCTGTGCCAGAGCCGGTGGTTGGGAGGAGGGGCTGGTGGTTGGGAGGCGGGGATAGTGCTGGGCAGACTTATACGGTCTGTGCCCTGAAGAGCACAGGTACAAATCAAAGTAGGGTATACACAAAAAGTAGCAAATATGAGTTATCTTGTTGGGCAGACTGGATGGACCGTGCAGGTCTTTTTCTGCCGTCATCTACTATGTTACTATGTTTGCTCCCCTTCTCCTAGCGCTGTTTTCTTCCTGAAGAAGTCAGCGGCATGCGATCAGCTGCTAACGCCGGGGCTTCTCGTGCAACATTGCTTTTCTTCTCCTTCCTCTGTTTTCTTACATATCATAAGAATAGCCATACTGAGTCAGACCAATGGTCCATCTAGCTCAATATCCTGCTTTCAGCAGTGGCCAATCTGGATCACAAGTACCTGACAGAATCCCAAAGATTCATACTACCGATTCCAGGGGAAGCAGAGGCTTTTCCATGTCTATCTCAATAGCAGACTGTTGACTTTTCCTTTAGGAACTTGTCCAAACCTTTTAAAAACCCAGATACACTGACCGCTGTTACCACATCCTCTGACAACGAGTTTCAGAGCTTAACTATTTGTTGAGTGAAAAAATATTTCAAGTCACTTAACCCTCCATTGCCTCAGGTACAAACTTAGATTGTGAGCCCTCCTGGGACGGAGAAATATCCAGAGTACCTGAATGTAACTCACCTTGAGCTACTACTGAAAAAGGTGTGAGCAAAATCTAAATAAATAAATATGTGAGAATCTACATGGAATGTTGCTAGTGGAGGAGTAGCCTAGTGGTTAGTGCAGTGGAACTTGGAATGTTGCTACTATTTGAGATTCTGGAATGTTGCTACTCTCTGAGATTCTGTTGCTACTATTGAAGAGTCTACATGGAATGTTGCTACTGTTCGAGATTCTAGATGGAATGTTGCTAGTGGAGGAGTGGCCTAGTGGTTAGAGCACCGGTCTTGCAATCCAGAGGTGGCTGGTTCAAATCCCACTGCTGCTCCTTGTGATCCTGGGCAAGTCACTTAACCCTCCATTGCCTCAGGTCCATACTTAGATTGTGAGCCCTCCTGGGACAAAGAAATATCCCGAATACCTGACTGTAACTCACCTTGAGCTACTACTGTAAAAGGTGTGAGCAAAATCTTAATAAATAAATATGTGTACATTCAAATTAATGCATATAGAATCTGGGGATTAATGCATAAGAGAGTCCTTTTACTAAGCTGCGGGAAAAAGGGCCCTGCAATAGCAGTGGAGGCCATTTTTCCTGCACTCCAGGGTCCTTTTTACTGCAGTGGATAAAAAGCCCCCAAAACAAAACAGCCATGTGATAAGAAGCTCTTACCGCCACCATTGAGGTGGCAGTAAAGGCTCCTGTGGTAACCTGACGGTAACTGGACAGCGGCAATGCCCTGCTCAGTTACTGCCACCCTAACCATTTCTGGGGTTCCCCCCCCCCCCCCCTGGAAATGGTGCATGCTTTACCTGGAACTATGGCCAGTGGCCGCTTTGGGCTGGCAGTAGTCCTGGAATAGCGAGCGGTATGCCCACATTGGGCTTGCCGCCGCTCTGAAAAAGTGCCTCAATATGCATAAATGCAAGGGGGTGTTCACAGGGGAGGAGCTCAGGCGGGTCTAAACCTTGCATGTGTAACTTGTAGAATGGTATGAGTTACAGGCCCCATTTAGCCACACCTACTTATGCCAACCACAGACCTGGCTTAAGAGGGAGCGCCTAAATGTAGGCGCGTTGATGCTCATTTACGTTACACGCATATGTGTTCTTATAGAGCCCACATAAGGTGGTACCTAGCATTACCCCCCCCCCCCCCCTGTATGCCAGTTTATGCCTGTCTAAAACCCACAGAGTGTTTCTAAAATAAGCGTGAGAGTGATGTGTTTTTCATCGGTAGCTTTTGTTTCGTTTTGCGAGAAATGCTCAGCCATATTGGGAAAAATAATCATATCGTCATATAGAATGTTACTGGTCTCCTTTGTATTTGAACAGGACCTTAATAATATTTTGAAACTTTTAACACTCTAAAGACCTGTTTGGTGGCGGGGAAAATTTGGGTTTTTCCTAGCCTACCCATGTAAATGCATGTTAAGATTTGGAGAATCAAAATATATATTTGTTTTTGTTACCCCGCACTTTCCCACTCATGGCAGGCTCAATGCGGCTTACATACTGTATACAGGTACTTATTTGTACCTGGGGCAATTCCTGGCACAGGCAGCTCCTTGTGACTCTGGGCAAGTCAGAGTCACAAGGAGCTGCCTGTGCCAGGAATTTAACTCAGTCCCTCAGCTCCCCAGGACCAAAGTCCACCACCCTAACCACTAGGCCACTCCTCCACTGTTGCTACTATTTGAGATTCTACATGGAATGTTGCTATTCCACTAGCAACATTCCATGTAGAAGTCGGCCCTTGCAGATCACCAATGTGGCCGCGCAGGCTTCTGCTTCTGTGAGTCTGACGTCCTGCACGTACGTGCAGGACGTCAGACTCACAGAAACAAAAGCCTGCGCAGCCTTGTACATGGAATGTTGCTAGTGGAATAGCAACATTCCATGTAGAATCTCCAATAGTATCTATTTTATTTTTGTTACATTTGTACCCTGCACTTTCCCGCTCATGGCAGGCTCAATGCGGCTTACATGGGGCAATGGAGGGTTAAGTGACTTGCCCAGAGTCACAAGGAGCTGCCTGTGCCTGAAGTGGGAATCAAACTCAGTTCCTCAGGACCAAAGCCCACCACCCTAACCACTAGGCCACTCCTCCACTCATTTTATGCCCCAGAACAATTAAAAGTTTTCCTAGATTTGAAAAGGCTTAAATAATATTGGATATGTAATGGAAGAGTCTCCAATCACTGCCTTACTTAAAATGAATAATATTTCTTAATATTCCTTTGTATTTGGTTTCATACCCCCTTAATGCGGTCTAAGAAAGTGAATGTTTATTTTCTTAATGTACAAATTTCTAATTAATGATATTTTACACTGTGTTTCTGTAGACAAGTGTTTGGACTTGTAAAGTTATAAAATTACAATAATAAAAAAAAGAATGTTACTGGGATGTTTCTGTGAGGCAGTTTATTGATTTTTTTAAGCGAATTAGAATTTAAGATAGATATAAGTGAAACGACTCATAAGGATGGTCACGCACTTGATTTTTTTAGCTTATACAGTCAGAATGGGGCTGAAGCGCTTATAGGTCATCAATAGTGGGAAGCAATGGCCTGGACAGATCGTTATATGGTAAACTTTGTTTAGACCTTTAAAAGAATTTACACCTAGGACAAAGTCCCATGTATGTATTGGATGGGGTAAAGTGGATGCGGGAACCGTTTGGCATAAAGAGAGGGGAGAGTTAAGCTCGGAAATATACCAAACAATGGAGTAATGAGTTCAACACTAGGGGATCCTTTTACAAAGGGCTTGCGGTAGTGTAGGCGCGGGTTTTGGGCGCGTGCCAATCCATTTTTCAGTGCGCCTGTAAAAAAGACATCTTTTTTTGCTGAGAATGGATGTGCGGCAAAATCAAAATTGCCGTGCTTCCATTTTGGGTCTAAGACCTTACTGCCAGCCATTGACCTAGTGGTAAAGAATCCGGGCGGTAATGACCTACTCGCGTCAAATGCCACTTGGCGCATGTCCGTTTTGCGAATCTGAAAAGAACAAATATTTTTCAGATGGGCGTATTGGACGCGCGCCAAAAATGAAATTACCACAACAGCCATGCAGTAGTCTGGTGGTAACTCCATTTTGGCACGCATTGGGCACCCGTAGACACTTATGCGGCTTAGTATAAGGGGCCCTCGATGAATTAGCACCTTTAAAAATGAAACGTAAATGTTTAAAGCAGAACTTTTGCTTTACATCAGAGTTGTTGGACTTAGAGAAACGTAGCAGGAAATTGGAGAGATCTTGGAAAAAAAATCAAAGGGTGATGAGATATATAATAAATGGAGATTAAAGATTAAAAAATAGAGAATGCTATTATGCTTGAGAAAAAAAGATTATTTTGAGAAACTAGATGAGTCAGAAAATTAATCTAAGCAGCTTTTCCATATATTTAAATCTTTGACTAAAACTGAGCCAGTGCAATAAAATGTCAACTGATTTACAACCTACATCAGAAGAATTAGCAACTTATTTTCGTAATAAGATTGATACTGTCAGACAAAACCTTGCTGTGTCTACGCAAGATTAGTCAGACTTAAAACAGCAGGAAGAGGCAAAGACTAATCTAGTTTATGGTGGTTTGTTATGGAATGAATTTCCACAAGTAGATGAGAACCCTACTAATTCACTTTTTCAGCGTCTAACAAAAAAATTAAGAGGTCCTTTTACTAAGGTGTGCTGCAAAAATGGCCTTTGCTAGTGTAGGCGCATGTTTTGGACGCACGCAGATCCATTTTTCAGCGCGCCTGTAAAAAATGGTGCTTTCTTTATGACCGAAAATGGACATGCGGCAAAATAAAAATTGGCGCGCGTCCATTTCGGGTCTGAGACCTGACCACCACCCATTCACTTAGCGGTAAGGTCTCACGCGTTAACTGCACGGGAATCACCTATGTGCATTCAGTGCCGATTACCGCCCAGTTAACGCCATGCATCAGAAAATAAAATATATTTTCAGGTGCGCATAGTGGATGCATGTAAAAAATGAAATTACCACAGGGCCATGCGCTAGCCGAGTGGTAGTTTCAAATTGACACGCATTCTGCGCGTGTAGGCGCCAATGCGGCTTAGTAAAAGGGCCCCTCAGTTCTGTATATTCCCTCCCTATCAGAGGCGTAGCCAGACTTCGGCGGGAGGGAGGTCCAGAGCCCGAGGTGAGGGGGCACATTTTAGCTTCCCCCTGGGGCCACCGACCCCCCCCCCCCCGCCATTGTCGACACCCACCCCACCCCCGCCCTGCCATTGCCGACTTTGCCCCCCCTGCCGCCGACTCTCTCGACCACCTCTCCCGCCACCAACCCGCCGTCGCCTACCTTTGCTGGCGGGGGACACCAACCCCCGCCAGCCGAGGTCCTCTTCTTTCCGCAAAAGGCTTGCTTCTGTTTCTGACGTCCTGCACGTTGTACGTGCAGGACGTCAGACTCACAGAACGAAGCCTTGCAGATCAGCTGAAACAGAAACAGAAGGAAGCCTTTTGCGAGAAGAAGAGGACCTCGGCTGGGGGGGGGGGGTTGGGGTACCCCGCCAGCAAAGGCAGGTGACGGCGGGTTGGCGGCGGGGGGGGGGGTCGGGTGGGTCATCAGCAAGGGGGGTCCAGGGTCAAATCTACGGGGGCCCAGGCCCCCCTGGCCCCACGCAACTACACCACTGCTCCCTATGTTTGGTCTGCAAGCTAGGCCTGTAAGCACTCAGACCTTCTGTCATCAGCGTGTTTTGTTTCTCCCTACTGCGGCCTGTATACAGAGTGCATGAGCCTTGATTAATTATCAGTAAATAGCAAATATTGGTATGCACTCCTTGTAAATCACATGACAAGGAGAAACACAGGAGGAACTGAGGCTATGTGGCCCATATATGGCAGACAAAAATTGATATAACCTTTACGGTGAGCGAGACCGAAGACCCCTCCAAAGAAGGAGATGTTTCTCCACAAATATGTGCTTAGGGAACAGGGAAGCCAGGTGTTTCATACAGCTTGTTTGTTTGCTGTTGCTGCAAGGGGGGGAATCATGCTTTACAGATAAGGGATTAACCCATGACCACGAAGTCTGCATGTGAACACAAGCAAGAGAGGATGGTAGAATAAAGGAAACGGCTATTTTTGTGTAATGAGAAAAATAACAGAATATAACCATATATGTGTAACGGAAGAAAACAGGAAAATCCTTACATGAACAGTAAGTTAGAATAAGAGAAATCACATGATGTTGGAGACATGAAACTTTAAACAGTACAAAAGTACAGAATGAGAAAGCCATATTGAGCAGCCTTGTTGTTCAGCCTGTACGTCTTGTTGGCTGTGTGACAACAACTGCTCCAGAGGGATAATCCCTGAGAAATACCAATAAAGACTTCATTTGGTTGCGCCATATCTTAAGTCTGAGCTGTCCCTCTTATTCCAGCCAAGGGGTTTACCTCCGAGGACTGAAGGGTCTTCTCCTCCCAGGGGGCAAGGGATACTTAGATATCTGTCCTTTGTATTTATTAAAAACAATACTACCAGATGTAATAGTTTGGCTAACATTATTTGTTAACACTGGAAATTTTCCATCTGAGCTAGCGTGCATTCTATAAATATCTATTCCAAAATCAATGGGAGCGGAGATGACTAAGGTTGAAAATTACAGACCAGTGACGAGTTTTACATGGCTGGCAAAGTTAATTGAATTTGTTGTTAATGTTCAAATTAATGATTATATCAAACAGTTTAATCTTTTACGTGTTTCA